>NC_092415.1:88401577-88712411 GCF_040894005.1 Engystomops pustulosus | reverse complement strand
TGAAGGATACAGAGACACTACATCACATGTCAACCAATGGAAGTTAGAAATCCATATAACGTTCTTCAGCCAGGTAAGTACATCTCTGGAATCATGATAAAGGGCAGACGATCCGCCTGAAACGCAGAGATGTTTTATGAATTGGTCAACGGTGTACCTTTGAATAAAGGAAATTATGGCTGCACCATGACCTCTTCTTGTTATCCTGGACACAGCAGTTTGAGACAATCAGAGAGGCCTTGATGGTATTGCTCTGATAGGCCATGCGACAGCTGTACAAAAAAGGCTTGGTCCCAGGAACACTTTCCTCAGTAGTGTGACCCATTACTTTAGAACTCAATGCGGCCACAACAGGCTCTTATGATCAATCGGACTGGTCTCTTTAAGACACCAGTGAATTGCTTATTAATGCATTGAGGCAGGGTCTTCCTCATGCATTCCTTGCTTCTGATGCCCAAAGACTCAAAAAATAGGGTGCTGCTAGGTACTTTTATTATTTTGTTTTGGGGCAAACAAGAAAAAAAGAATTTAAAATAATCTAGACTATTTAATAGTTTATACAAACATGTTTTCTGTTTTAAAAAAGCCTTAAAGAATATATTTAAAGTTTTTTTATTTTTCACAAATCAATAGCTCTTGGGATGTAAAACAACTTGGCCTATTATTTTTATTTCCTATATTCAGCTGTTTCCTTGCTATCCCTCTCAGATTACCTTAGAGCTGCAATGGCTGCCTCCTCTCCATGTGCTGATAAGCCCTGGAATCCATCAGAGAAACAAAGTGTAAATAAGCTACGGATTCATGGGAGCAGAAGGTAATATTTCAGTGAACTTAGCAGAGCTATAAGTGTTCTGAACAGTGAATCCAGCAAAGTTGGATATGTTTGCAGATGTCTCCTGCACAGAATAGTGAGGTATAAGATCAGTCCCTCCATCCCAGAAGTTTCTCTGCCTCTCTCTGCTCTTCTCACTGCTCACTTCCTCCACCTTGCCATCGGCAGTATCAGCTCTGTCCAGATAAGCTATTAACCCTTAGTTTAATTAACCCCACACAGCAAAGACTATAGACTTCATGTAACTGGTGTACTAATGATTTCTCACCTACAAGGAAGAAGCGACGGGGAAATGTGCGTCTGGGTGCTGTGGTGGTGGTCAAGTCTTTCTCCTGAAATTTTGTATGATGTCACGCCCAGGTGGGTAATATGAATTTGCATAATTTTGGTATTTGTACATGATATTGGAGATGTATATACGTTGATTTACTTAGGATCACTACCACGTTTCTTTGTGCTTTTGTGGAATTTTTATTGTAGTTTTTAATAATCTGTATTGATTGCTATATTTTGTGTTAATAAAGATTGATATTATTATTTTATTCCAAGTTGTGTCACAGTTTCTGGTCTATGACTATTGGGTGACTATTGTCCTATATACCTATATTGGTAATGTTGTACTAATGATTTCTATCACTTACTACATGTTCCCTGCTCCTCCATGTGATGGATGCTGCCAGGTTGGTCACCATATACATCCTGTATGTGCACTGTGCAGTGTTCACTGGATTTACTTGTGGGAAACTAAATGGATTTAATGCTAATTTAATTTGAGAGAGAACAAAATGCATCATGGGATCTGTGGGCAAACTAACTGGCCTCATCTTGAGGGCATAGACTTACAGACATTAGTCTTCGCCCACTTCACCTCTAGTCAGAAAGATTTTTGTCAAACACTTTCAGAACAGAAAATGCCATAACTTTGGAAAGAAAAGGTTGGACAGCACAAAGTAGGCATTGTTCTGTTTCTTTTCAAAGGGGAAATCACATATTATAATTTGGTAAAATCATTATAACTTTACAGTTACACTTTAATGTATAATTGGGGAGGGGTTGTCCATATTATTTGTGCTCTCACAATAAATATAAACTTCCCATAGACATGTTTCTATTGGATTCAGATTAGTAGGAGTGAGTCTCCACATATATTTTGTTAGTATACATTAGGCCCTGTATTTTATGTGTGTTGTTGCTCTTTTTTATCTGTTTTAATGTGTATATATATTAATATATGTGTGTGTGTATATATATATGTGTGTATATATATATATATATATATATATATATATATATATGTGTGTGTGTATATATATATATATATATATATATATATATATATATATATGTGTGTGTGTGTGTGTATGTGTATGTGTATATATATATATATATATATATATATATATATATATATATATACACTCACCGGCCACTTTATTAGGTACACCATGCTAGTAACGAGTTGGACCCCATTTTGCCTTCAGAACTGCCTCAATTCTTCGTGGCATAGATTCAACTAAGTGCTGGAAGCATTCCTCAGAGATTTTGGTCCATATTCACATGATGGCATCACACAGTTGCCGCAGATTTGTTGGCTGCACATCCATGAGGCGAATCTCCCGTTCCAGCACATCCCAAAGATGCTCTATTGGATTGAGATCTGATGACTGTGGAGGCCATTTGAGTACAGTGAACTCATTGTCATGTTCAAGAAACCAGTCTGAGATGATTCCAGCTTTATGACATGACGCATTATCCTGCTGAAAGTAGCCATCAGATGTTGGGTACATTGTGGTCATAAAGAGATGGACATGGTCAGCAACAATACTCAGGTAGGCTGTGGCGTTGCAACGATGCTCAATTGGTACCAAGGGGCCCAAAGAGTGCCAAGAAAATATTCCTCACACCATGACACCACCACCACCAGCCTGAACCGTTGATACAAGGCAGGATGGATCCATGCTTTCACGTTGTTGACGCCAAATTCTGACCCTACCATCCGAATGTCGCAGCAGAAATCGAGACTCATCAGACCAGGCAACATTTTTACAATCTTCTACTGTCCAATTTCGATGAGCTTGTGCAAATTGTAGCCTCAGTTTCCTGTTCTTAGCTGAAAGGAGTGGCACCCGGTGTGGTCTTCTGCTGCTGTAGCCCATCTGCCTCAAAGTTCGACGTACTGTGCGTTCAGAGATGCTCTTCTGCCTACCTTGGTTGTAACGGGTGGCGATTTGAGTCACTGTTGCCTTTCTATCAGCTCGAACCAGTCTGCCCATTCTCCGACCTCTGGCATCAACAAGGCATTTCCGCCCACAGAACAGCCGCTCACTGGATGTTTTTTCTTTTTCGGACCATTCTCTGTAAACCCTAGAGATGGTTGTGCGTGAAAATCCCAGTAGATCAGCAGTTTCTGAAATACTCAGACCAGCCCTTCTGGCACCAACAACCATGCCACGTTCATAGGCACTCAAATCACCTTTCTTCCCCATACTGATGCTCGGTTTGAACTGCAGGAGATTGTCTTGACCATGTCTACATGCCTAAGTGCACTGAGTTGCCGCCATGTGATTGGCTGATTAGAAATTAAGTGTTAACGAGCAGTTGGACAGGTGTACCTAATAAAGTGTCCTTTCAGGCAACATAAGGATCTCAACTAGACATAACAAATGAGGGCAGTGAGGTCTCAACAGAGAGAATGCCACATTGCATTTGCACACCTAACAAAGACCCTTTACTTTCAAAGTGAAGAGAGAAAGTGACATACTGTGCAGGTACTAAGAAAAACAGAAAAGAGGAAAGAAAACTAAAAAAAATACTCTAGATGTACTGACATAAAAGAGTATTATCAACAGTAGACAAAAAAAAGGGATTCTTTTATTTGGAAGGCATAAAAGGATGGACAACGCGTTTTGGGGCGAACCACTCCCTTCTTTAGGTCCATAATATGGGGACATAATAGACAGAAAGTGAAATAAATAAATACATACAATCGGCCAGAACTTTAGGTATGAAATTACATAAATGCATAAATATACTATAACCTTATGGAGGTAAGGTTGTTCTCACATTCTGTTAATATCTTTGGGCCATCATAGTATATATCAAATATATAGATATGAGATACATTTCATAAAATAAGACATTAAATATCCAAAAATATATAAAAATATTCATAAAAACATCATAATATAAAAAGTATAACCATAAATCGATATATCAGTATATACAAAAATAATAAAAAAATATGTGAGTCCAAAAGGTATAAAATATAAAAGAGTGAGATAAATGCATGATAGGTTTACTAACCCGATGGATCTGGCTCTCTGGGGGTACGGATCTCAGTTAGTTGTAGAGAATGACATTTCTTTGAACCTGGGTGGGTGGAAAGACCATAACTTGGTGTAGAATGGCAATAGTGAGATAAGGCAGGTGAAGGCTGTATATGGGGTAACGTTCCCTCCTTATGTAAAAGATAAGTAGAGATCTAATATGTAGAGGTATATACCGCAATGACAGGATCTTTATGGAGAGATCCAACGTGTCTATACCGTATTTTCTGGGCCATTAGGCGCACCGGAATATAAGGCGCATCAGTCTGATGTGCCTTATATATGGAATTATTCCATATATAAGGCGCATCGGACTATAAGGCGCAGGGTGGCCGGGGGCGTGGTGGAGCTCCGGGGGCGTGGCAGAGCGTGGCGGAGTGACCGGAGAGGTGAGCGGGGAAGGGGGTCCTTTCAGGGGGGAGGATGGCAGCGGACCATACTTACATGGGTCCCCGCTACCGGAGACAGCAGATCTCCTGCGGGAACTGCAGACCGACGCGGCAGAAGTTGTTCATGCCGCGTGGTCTGCAGTTCCCGCTGGAGATCTGCTGTCTCCGGTCTCCGGTAGCGGGGACCTATGTAAGTAGGGTCCGCTGCCCTGCGCCATACATAGGGCGCACCGGACTATAAGGCGCACTTTGGATTTCTAAGGAAATCCTAGGCTTTTATGTGCGCCTTATAGTCCGAGTACTGCACATTACGCACTAGAGGAGGTTATCTGCCAATGAAAAGGAGTATGCACTTTCTTTGAGTAGCCTTGACAGTCAGAAGGCACTGGGCTGGGAAGGACTCCAGCCTTTGGACAGGCGACATGAGCAAGACAAGAGCCCCCAACAAGATGTTAACACATACATTATCATAGTCTCACACATATGTGTTCATTAATATGGTGTTGAAATTAGTGTTAACATTGCGTTTACACATATGTTTTGTACACCATGTTGACAGCAATTTAAATAGGCAAATCTGCTCTTCTCAACTGTTTTGATGTGTTTGAAAATGCATATGTAAATGCCACATGTGACCTCATCCTTAGAAGTAACCAACAAATTTCATGAAAATGTAAATTCAAAAATGTATGAATTTAAAGAAAACAGCCCAAACTTTCAATGCCCGAACTTTCAAGTGCAAAATTTTAAACATGTAAAGCATGTGAAATAATTCCAATTTACATGTTAAAACAGGGTCCATAAAAATACCTTCCTTTGCACCGGCCCTGGACCAGGTGCAGATTTGCGCCTAAAAAGTCGCAGAAATAAGCAAAAAAAGTGATACATAATTGAAAAGTTACACAGAACATCTGGAAAACAGAGATACACAAGGCGCACTGCACAAGGTGCAGACCCAGGTGTACTTGATAAAACTAGTAGAAGTACAAAAACAGCAAAAGTTGCAAATACAAGATAGTTAAACTAGAAATAAAGATAAATGTCCACCATACAGTTTAAAGGGAATTGTACCAAAAAACAATGAAATGCATGTAAACTTTTGGCTTTGCAGAAAGTAATAAAAGTGCCTTTAAAGTCTATCTCTCGTATAAATAATTTCTTTATCCTAATTAACCTAAAACATAAAAGACTTATTCTGATTTTATGTCAGATAGGGAGACTCTTTTTATAGATTGTATGTTCTTCTGATTTCAACTGTATGTCATATGGTGCATTAACATTCAGTAATCTGCAACATATGGTCTTATTATGGACCAGTATCCAATTTGAAACTTTTATCACAGAATTTAACGTCATTACTGAACTAACTAGTGTAAGATAATAGTTGTCTTTTTTGACATTAGATATTAGGGTATCACCTCTTTGCAGCTCAACTGTCGATTTTGCCCAATCTCATAGCTCGTTAGCAGGGCCGGCTCCAGGTTTGAATAGGCTCTTGGGCAACAGAGCCTCAGTGGGCCCCTTTACTATAGCTCCCAAATTTTGTGGCAGATAATTTGCCCTAGGGCCCCACTTTTGCCCCCTGTCCTAACCCTACTATGTGTTTTACATGTTACCATGTGTTTGGCTGCTTAGAAAGCCTTTTTCTTCATTGCTGGACGCGTAAGCAGCTGTGTTAACACTTTCACATTTGCATACATTTCTAACTATGAAAGAATTCGATTTCAAAGCATCCAAAAACATGGTAACATGAAAAACACATGCAATCTTACCCATACGTCCAAACACTGTGGGCCACATTTATCAAAAGTAGTGCAGCCTGTACTATGTGCAGTTTTCTCACCAGTGCGGCAGATTCATCAAAACTGGGGCACGTTCTTCATGAATCTGATGTCCCCTGCACTGCTCGGGAAGTGTCAACAACTTCTTTTATGCACCTTTGACATAATTCGGTCAAGATGCAGTAATAAATATGGAGCAGGGTCCGACTCCATTTTGGGGTGCAGCGGAAACAGATGCCGTGACACAATGCTGGCGCAGACACTTCATAAATACAGGTACAAGCAGTGCAAAGTCAGACAGAAAACTGTCGCAGACACTTTAATAAATGTGCCTTGTGTGAACGCACCATCAGGGTTAATGTCAGGAAGCATTGATAGAATGGCAGCAGGGACATAGTTGGGAAGCAAGGTGACCTGCCAAATATAGTTTGGTGGTTGTATATGGGAAAGAGATGGGAGGTCAAGAGTAAGGGAGTGGTGGTACAGGTGGCACACAGGTAACATTGAAGGGGGCAGGAAGTGGGCATAAAACATAACTGACTCTGTCAGAGTCAAGACTAAAAGGGTTAATAGCACACACAGGGCTTGACTCCTACCATGCTGTCCTCCTCAGCGAGGTCACAGGGTCACCATACATCAAACAGGAGTGGACTTTGCTTCCTGTCTGTTTCTGTCTGAATAGCTGCTCCTTCGAACGCTGGTAACACTGAGGCCGACCCGAACAGCCCTGGTTGCTGGAGGCACGGGAGTGCCCGGTAAATCACACATTGGGAGGCACGGCCGTGGCTCCTACGGGAGTGCGGTGCACGGCTGCAACGAGACCCTGATGATGCAGATAGTAACCTGTTATTATATCCCTGTCACACACCTCCCCCGCCTTAAGTGGGCCCTGCCAGCACCAGTGGGCCCCGGCACTTGCCCTGGCACCGGCCCTGCTCGTTAGTATACAAGTAATCGAAGACAAAGTGAACTGACTCTTGTATAACCCATTTGTTTGTAGTGATTACAAACAATGCCTGGCAGTAAAATGATTATATACATCAGTCTATTGCAGTTTAAACTGGAACATAATAGTTTGAATGATGCTGACATAGCAAAGCTGAGAATCAGTCTGAAAAAGCCACAAAATTTAAACAGCTGGAACATAGCTGTGAGAAGGAAACTCCGGGGATGCCGCTGACTGACATGACAAATTGAAGGGCAGCATAGAAGGTCTTTCCTGACAGGTGGAAGATTGAAGAAGAGTTGATTCAGGTTTCCTCCTATCCTGTACAAAATGCGTAATGGATTTAGGCAGCAGATTTATTGCTAACGATTAGGAATAAAACATTAAATCTGCTCAGCAATTGTCCTAGAATAAAGATACAGTAGAAATGTACACATATTCTGTGAATACACCCAGTCAGTTCATTAAGGCTGTCCATGTGTAGTGAGTGCATTGCAGCTAATGTCCATCTGTCCACTCCTAAGAGATCAGAGTAATGAATATGGTTAGGATTGAGCCGGCATGTGAAGAAAACCAGTAATAATGGTTCAAGCAAAGACTGCATGGCTTGACACTTATAATTAGAAGTATTACTACCTACAACATGTCAGCAGAAGGTTTTTAAAGCGGTAGTTTAACATTGATTGATATTCAAAAAATCTTTTCCCAACTCCACATCACATATCCTTTTGATTTCTCACAAAATTGCATGAATAATTGTAATAATAAGCAGCAACAGATAGCGGAGTCCTCCGCCTTCCATGCTCAGGCTACCAGGGCCGGCTCCAGGTTTCAGTGGGCCCCTGGGCGATAGAGACTCAGTGGGCCCCTTAACAGTGAACTTATGTAGCAACATTAAAAAACAGAAATTTAAAATACCAAAACACATACACACAGATATACAGCATATATACACCATACACACAGATATACAGCATATATACACCATACACACAGATATACAGCATATATACACCATACACACAGATATACAGCATATATACACCATACACACAGCATATATACACCATACACACAGATATACAGCATATATACACCATACACACAGATATACAGCATATATACACCATACACAGCATATATACACCATACACAGCATATATACAGCATATATACACCATACACACAGATATACAGCATATATACACCATACACACAGATATACAGCATATATACACCATACACACAGATATACAGCATATATACACCATACACACAGATATACAGCATATATACACCATACATAGCATATATACACAAACATCCAGTATATATAGCATACATACACACACATATATATGCATTTACATATGTAGCAATCATACTTACTCCAGCTGGATGATGCTCGGTCGGGACGTGGTGGCAGGTGAAGTGGACCGTGTAGGAGAGGGCGGTCAGGCTGGACGTGAGGTGCTCGGCCGCAGTCAGACGGAGGGCGCGCAGGCCGGGCTCGGCCGCAGTCAGATGGAGGGCGCGCAGGCCGGGCTCGGCCGCAGTCAGATGGAGGGCGCGCAGGCCGGGCTCGGCCGCAGTCAGATGGAGGGCGCGCAGGCCGGGCTCGGCCGCAGTCAGACGGAGGGCGCGCAGGCCGGGCTCGGCCGCAGTCAGATGGAGGGCGCGCAGGCCGGGCTCGGCCGCAGTCAGATGGAGGGCGCGCAGGCCGGGCTCGGCCGCAGTCAGATGGAGGGCGCGCAGGCCGGGCTCGGCCGCAGTCAGATGGAGGGCGCGCAGGCCGGGCTCGGCCGCAGTCAGATGGAGGACGCGCAGGCCGGGCTCGGACGCAGGTGAAGCAGGCGGCCGGGGAGCGCAGGGCGGGCCGGGGAGCGCTGGGCGGGGCTGCCACAGGTGAGGTGGGTAGGGCAGGGCAGGGCAGAGCTGCTAAGGACCTTTAGCAGCAGCCGTCCCACTACCTCTCCGCCCACCTCCTATGCGGCCTGCAATCAGCCGCGAACCTGGGCCCCGTAATACAGCGTCACATCGTCCTGGTGGGCCCCCTTTCGAGCTCTGGGGCCCCGGCACTTGCCCGGGTCAGCCGGGTGCTGACGCCGGGCCTGCAGGCTACAATCAGTACCATCCATTCTGATGCTATTGATGAGGGCTTCTTCTCAGTGTTCCTATGGGTACTATGTAGATGTAAATATATTATGGGGGTGATTCTGTATCTATGATGTCTATTATTGTATATATGAGAAAAATGTATAGAATGTTCTATATACATGTAAATGATGAGGATTCTGTATAGATGTAAATTTGAGGCACTGCCTAGATTTAATTAATTAAGTAAATTATATTCTTAGAAAAAGTTTTTCGAAAGTTTAGTTACGCTTTAACTTTAGTGCAGGGATTTCCCAATAGAGGCTACAGTGGGAGAAAGATAAAATTATTGTAGTGTTTGCAGTGTATGAAGAGATGATACAATGAATGATTGTTTCAAATAGTCTTGAAACCAGCCCCCAGGTTAGATTTATCTATATTTATAAGAACCAATAGGCAACAGATACCTAACACATTTGGTTCATAGTGTGAACTGACATCTAATTGCAGAAAGGGTATCAATCACATGTAAAACAAATGTTGGGGAAACCACCAAAATTGGTGGTGCTGGGGTTTTTTGGAGAGATGGCAAGTCTGCTGCTCTTTCCCTCCATCTGTAGCTCTGCCTCATCAAAATGACTAATATCTGTAAACACAATCCTAACAGAGGTTCACCAGTAAGTCAATATATGGAGTTCTGAATTGGGCAACTGCAAGGACAAAATTAATATTAAGTATAGATAACTAAACAGGCAGTGTGAATGAACATGAGCAATTTCTACACAAATTAAAAGAATTAAAAATTAACTAAAAAAATGGTGCCCTGTTTTTAATGTATCATATAGATTTTGTTTGTTTTTGTTAAAGTTGCTGTTTATATTTTGACATTACATCACTCCATAGAAGTTCTGGAATGCAAGCAGCGCAGCTCACACCCAAATTCTTAGCTGTTTAAACATAGACATTTGAAATGCCATTGCCAAGTATTTGTTTGCTTACACATACTATTTTCCAAAGGAGTAACTCATGCACTTTATCCTTTGCCCACTATTTAAATAAAAATATGAAAATACAGCCAACAACACTGCTGGGGATGGGACTCCTGACATCATACTAATCTATGATGTAAGAAGTTTCTGCTTCTTCACTAAACAGTATCACCAACATTGTAATCATGTTTACAGTATCGCTATGATGTAAGGAGTCCTATTCCCAATAGGGGAATGGAAGGGGGAAGAAGGTAAAGTGAGAGACATTAGGCAAGTGACCTGATGACTCGGCTGAAGCACAGAGAAACCCACATGACTCAAGGACGATGCTGGCAAGGTGCCAGGTAATTTTTAAAACCTCATTTTAGGGGTGAGATAAGCGCCGGATTTGTATTATAAAAATATATTTGGAAACACTTTGAATACTGCTACAGGAACCTCTCATTAGTTTTAAAGGTAGAAAACTGATTAAATGCTCCCTTTAAAACTTTAATTATTTTTAATTATTAAAGATTTTAAACATGGATAAGCTTCTGTCTGTTTATTTTTTTATTATTTGGCAATGTCTATACCAATACCCAAGTCATGGTATAACAAGAGGGCTCATGAAGGTTGGTGATTTCTTTTGCAGAGTATTTGTACATTTGGACATTCAGTGTCTCTCTCTCTCTCTCTATCTCTCTCTCATACTCACTCTTTGCTCTTTACCTCGCCCCCTCTCTGTTGGCATCCTGTTCTGGGACCCCTACTCCTCTCCATCTACACCTCTGGCTTAGGACATCTAAATAGGTCTCTTGGCTTTCAATACCACTCCTATGCAGATGACACACAGATCAATATTTCTGGTCCAAATATCTCCTCTCTTCTAGCCAGAATTCCAGTGTCTAGCAGCCATATCCTCCTCCATCTCTGCACGTTTTCTAAAACTTAAGATAGACAAATCAGAACACCCACATTTACTAAAAACTATGTAAACTGCAGTAGGTGCAGGGAGCACCAGATTCATGAATTGTGGTGCCTATTCTTCATGAATCTGGTGCTCCCTACTCTTCCCCGACACCAACTCTTTTTTGGTGCACCTATTACATGGGGCATGCAACACACTTCTGTCGAACTCTGCATGATAAATGTGGTGCATGGTTCGACTGTGCACCGGAATTCCCCTTTTGCATGAAGAATAGTGCAACCACAATACAAAAGGGTCACGTGCGACACATATGTGGCGTGCACATTTCTTAAATATATGTGCAAGCAGCTTGCACATAAAAGAATGTGCAAAGTCCGCCAGAAAACTGGCGCAAGGACCATAGTTAAATGTGCCCCATAATCTTTCCTCCAGCTAACACATCCCTCCCACCAAACCTAACCATCACAACTCATAGCTCCACACTTTCCCTGGTCCCTAAAGTCTGCTTCCCTGGAATCATGTTTGTCTCTGTCTTATCCTTTAAAGGGGTATTCTCTTCTGGGCATTCACATTCAGTTTCATTAATCTGCCATATATATACATTTTTTCAATTAGATGTTATAAATAAAATTTAATTTCTCTTAAATGTAGTCATTTTGTCCCTTAGAAACGAGACTGTGTCCTTGGTTACGGCCACCTCTGCTGGAGGGATTGCACAAGGAAACAAAAAGTCCCACAGCCGTCCTGTGGTAATGAATGCGGAATCCATGTGGTCAGACAGGCTTCAATAGCGCATATCTGGCCACCGCTGCCAAAATGTAAGTTTGTCGTATCCGAGGAAGCTATCTTGTTTCTAAGGGACCATATGACTTCATTTATGAGAAATTATCTTCACGCAGGAACATTTTTTTTAACTAACATCCAATTGAAAAATTATTTACACATGGCAAATGAATTAAATTAAATGTGAATGCCCAGATGGGAATACCCCTTTAAGCCTCACATACAGGCCCTTACTACAAACTGCCGCCTCCATCTCAAGAGAATCTCTAGCAACCAAACCTTCCTCAATCTAGAGTCTACAAAATTACTAGTCCATGCTCTCATCATCTCCCACTTGGACTACTGCAACATTCTTCTCTGTGGTCTCCCAGCTAACTCTCTAACGCCCCTCCAATCTATCCATAACTCTGCTGTCCGGCTAATACATCTGTCTCCGCGCTTCTCCTCTGCCTTTCCTCTCTATGAATCTCTCCACTGGTTACCCATTGCACAGCGAATTTAATTTAAAATACTAACCATAACTTACAAAGCCATCCACAACCTGTCCCCTCCATATATCTCTGAACTAATCAGCCAATATGTCTCACAACTAATCTTCGGTCTCCACAGGACCTTTAACTTCCATAACACTCTATTACCATCCGCTCTTCTCCCGTACATCTCCCAAAATATGTCAGACTGTCCCCCCCTTTCCAAACCATCAAACGGAAACCTGAAATCCCACCTTCTCCTCAGGATCGCCCACAGAACACAATAACTGCTCTGCTCCCTCATTTCACTTGTTTCCTAATCACTGTAGTACTATATTTGTATTGCAGTTGCTTTTTTTTTGTAATAATGTAATGTATGTAAATCCCTTATTGAATGGTGCTCTATAAATAAGTAATAATAATTTAAATTTAGTAATTAATCAACAAATATAAAAAAGAGACCTCCAACCTCCAATTTCACATTACAAAAAGTTTTAAAACAAGTAAAAAAGTTGCCCTCATAATGTTATTTTTAACTTACAAAATAGAATGTTATAAATATATATGTATTTTCAATGACCCACACAATTTATCATGAATTTCTATGTATAGGAGTTCATGGTACATTTAGAAAACGAAAAATGACTTGTAGATTACATATGCGGATAAACATTTTTTTGTTTATAGAGGCACATGACATTTAGATGTATGTATTTAGGGTTCTGGTACTGATTGGAGCCCTCAACATTTTTAGGTTATACTAATTTTCATATAAGGGCAGATGAACAGTATTTATCAGGGGTTTTGTTTGTTGTGCTTGCTGTCGTTGGTCGTAAGCCAATTTTGAATGGGTCTGATACCTGATGTTATCCTTTCTTGCGTGATACTCCTTTGCTGTCTTTGATTTGGAATGTTCATCTTGCTGCCTCTACCAGCAGAGCAGGGCAGTTGTTTTGAGACTGAATGTCTCATGTCATAAATTAATCAATAGATCAATCATAAAGGGAATGGTGAATTTGTAGCCGCAGGGGTCTATGTGTAAGTGACTTTGAAACAGTCTGCCAATTTGGTGCAAAAGGGTGCTGTGCCAAAACAACACCAAAGTAGATCACACTTTAATTGGTAATCCCCACCCATGAAAATGGTATGTTGCTTTAGTTGCATTAGATTATTAATAGAGATGAGCGAACATACTCGTCCGAGCTTGATGCTCGATCGAGCATTAGCGTACTCGTAACTGCTCGTTGCTCGGACGAGTATTGCGCCCGCTCGAGAAAATGGCAGCTCCCGCCGTTTTGCTTTTTGGCGGCCAGAAACAGAGCCAATCACAAGCCAGGAGACTCTGCACTCCACCCAGCATGACGTGGTACCCTTACACGTCGATAGCAGTGGTTGGCTGGCCAGATCAGGTGACCCTGGGATAGACTAGCCGCTGCCCGCGCTGCTCGGATCATTCTCTGTCTGGATGCCGCTAGGGAGAGAGCTGCTGCTGGTCAGGGAAAGCGTTAGGGTGTTCTATTAGCTTACTGTTAGGCAGGAGTGATTCTACAACAGCCCTTCTTAGGGCTACAATAACGTTATCCTTTTTTTTTTTATTTGCTTGTGGCTGGGCTTGCTGGCACTAGTAGTGCAGCTAGTACCATATTGTGAGGAATTAGCAGGGGGACTTGCTACCGTTGTGTTTAGCTCTTAGTGACACACATATCCACCTCAAACACCAAAGTGGGAAAATTTATTAGGGCCCGGGGTTGTATTTCAATTAGGCACAGTCTGCCATTTCCTTTTTTATTTTACGTTTATTTTTTTCATAACTCAGCGTCATCTCATCTGGCATAGTAGTGTGCTTTAATACTTGGCTAGAAAATAGCCATAGGAGAATCCAAACGGCTTACTTACGCCTACAGTAGCGTTATATATATTTGATTTCTGGTTGATCTGCTGGTGGCTGTAGTTGTTGCAGTGCATCTACTAGCAAATTGTGAGCAATTTGGAGTGAGACTTGCGACCACTGTGTTTTGCGCTTAGTGACGCACATATCCATCGCAAAGACCGAAGTGGGAAAATTTATTAGGGCCCGGGGTTGGATTTCAATTAGGCACAGTCTGCCATTTCCTTTTTTATTTTACGTTTATTTTTTTCATAACTCAGCGTCATCTCATCTGGCATAGTAGTGTGCTTTAATACTTGGCTACAAAATAGCCATAGGAGAATCCAAACGGCTTACTTACGCCTACAGTAGCGTTATATATATTTGATTTCTGGTTGATCTGCTGGTGGCTGTAGTTGTTGCAGTGCATCTACTAGCAAATTGTGAGCAATTTGGAGTGAGACTTGCGACCACTGTGTTTTGCGCTTAGTGATGCACATATCCATCGCAAAGACCGAAGTGGGAAAATTTATTAGGGCCCGGGGTTGGATTTCAATTAGGCACAGTCTGCCATTTCCTTTTTTATTTTACGTTTATTTTTTTCATAACTCAGCGTCATCTCATCTGGCATAGTAGTGTGCTTTAATACTTGGCTAGAAAATAGCCATAGGAGAATCCAAACGGCTTACTTAAGCCTACAGTAGCGTTATATATATTTGATTTCTGGTTGATCTGCTGGTGGCTGTAGTTGTTGCAGTGCATCTACTAGCAAATTGTGAGCAATTTGGAGTGAGACTTGCGACCACTGTGTTTTGCGCTTAGTGACGCACATATCCATCGCAAAGACCGAAGTGGGAAAATTTATTAGGGCCCGGGGTTGTATTTCAATTAGGCACAGTCTGCCATTTCCTTTTTTATTTTACGTTTATTTTTTTCATAACTCAGCGTCATCTCATCTGGCATAGTAGTGTGCTTTAATACTTGGCTAGAAAATAGCCATAGGAGAATCCAAACGGCTTACTTACGCCTACAGTAGCGTTATATATATTTGATTTCTGGTTGATCTGCTGGTGGCTGTAGTTGTTGCAGTGCATCTACTAGCAAATTGTGAGCAATTTGGAGTGAGACTTGCGACCACTGTGTTTTGCGCTTAGTGACGCACATATCCATCGCAAAGACCGAAGTGGGAAAATTTATTAGGGCCCGGGGTTGTATTTCAATTAGGCACAGTCTGCCATTTCCTTTTTTATTTTACGTTTATTTTTTTCATAACTCAGCGTCATCTCATCTGGCATAGTAGTGTGCTTTAATACTTGGCTAGAAAATAGCCATAGGAGAATCCAAACGGCTTACTTACGCCTACAGTAGCGTTATATATATTTGATTTCTGGTTGATCTGCTGGTGGCTGTAGTTGTTGCAGTGCATCTACTAGCAAATTGTGAGCAATTTGGAGTGAGACTTGCGACCACTGTGTTTTGCGCTTAGTGACGCACATATCCATCGCAAAGACCGAAGTGGGAAAATTTATTAGGGCCCGGGGTTGTATTTCAATTAGGCACAGTCTGCCATTTCCTTTTTTATTTTACGTTTATTTTTTTCATAACTCAGCGTCATCTCATCTGGCATAGTAGTGTGCTTTAATACTTGGCTAGAAAATAGCCATAGGAGAATCCAAACGGCTTACTTACGCCTACAGTAGCGTTATATATATTTGATTTCTTGTTGATCTGCTGGTGGCTGTAGTTGTTGCAGTGCATCTATTAGCAAATTGTGAGCAATTTGGAGTGAGACTTGCGACCACTGTGTTTTGCGCTTAGTGACGCACATATCCATCGCAAAGACCGAAGTGGGAAAATTTATTAGGGCCCGGGGTTGTATTTCAATTAGGCACAGTCTGCCATTTCCTTTTTTATTTTACGTTTATTTTTTTCATAACTCAGCGTCATCTCATCTGGCATAGTAGTGTGCTTTAATACTTGGCTAGAAAATAGCCATAGGAGAATCCAAACGGCTTACTTACGCCAAAAGTAGCGTTATATATATTTGATTTCTGGTTGATCTGCTGGTGGCTGTAGTTGTTGCAGTGCATCTACTAGCAAATTGTGAGCAATTTAGAGTGAGACTTGTGACCACTGTGTTTTGCGCTTAGTGACGCACATATCCATCGCAAAGACCGAAGTGGGAAAATTTATTAGGGCCCGGGGTTGTATTTCAATTAGGCACAGTCTGCCATTTCCTTTTTTATTTTACGTTTATTTTTTTCATAACTCAGCGTCATCTCATCTGGCATAGTAGTGTGCTTTAATACTTGGCTAGAAAATAGCCATAGGAGAATCCAAACGGCTTACTTACGCCTACAGTAGCGTTATATATATTTGATTTCTGGTTGATCTGCTGGTGGCTGTAGTTGTTGCAGTGCATCTACTAGCAAATTGTGAGCAATTTGGAGTGAGACTTGCGACCACTGTGTTTTGCGCTTAGTGACGCACATATCCATCGCAAAGACCGAAGTGGGAAAATTTATTAGGGCCCGGGGTTGTATTTCAATTAGGCACAGTCTGCCATTTCCTTTTTTATTTTACGTTTATTTTTTTCATAACTCAGCGTCATCTCATCTGGCATAGTAGTGTGCTTTAATACTTGGCTAGAAAATAGCCATAGGAGAATCCAAACGGCTTACTTACGCCTACAGTAGCGTTATATATATTTGATTTCTGGTTGATCTGCTGGTGGCTGTAGTTGTTGCAGTGCATCTACTAGCAAATTGTGAGCAATTTGGAGTGAGACTTGCGACCACTGTGTTTTGCGCTTAGTGACGCACATATCCATCGCAAAGACCGAAGTGGGAAAATTTATTAGGGCCCGGGGTTGTATTTCAATTAGGCACAGTCTGCCATTTCCTTTTTTATTTTACGTTTATTTTTTTCATAACTCAGCGTCATCTCATCTGGCATAGTAGTGTGCTTTAATACTTGGCTAGAAAATAGCCATAGGAGAATCCAAACGGCTTACTTACGCCTACAGTAGCGTTATATATATTTGATTTCTGGTTGATCTGCTGGTGGCTGTAGTTGTTGCAGTGCATCTACTAGCAAATTGTGAGCAATTTGGAGTGAGACTTGCGACCACTGTGTTTTGCGCTTAGTGACGCACATATCCATCGCAAAGACCGAAGTGGGAAAATTTATTAGGGCCCGGGGTTGTATTTCAATTAGGCACAGTCTGCCATTTCCTTTTTTATTTTACGTTTATTTTTTTCATAACTCAGCGTCATCTCATCTGGCATAGTAGTGTGCTTTAATACTTGGCTACAAAATAGCCATAGGAGAATCCAAACGGCTTACTTACGCCTACAGTAGCGTTATATATATTTGATTTCTGGTTGATCTGCTGGTGGCTGTAGTTGTTGCAGTGCATCTACTAGCAAATTGTGAGCAATTTGGAGTGAGACTTGCGACCACTGTGTTTTGCGCTTAGTGACGCACATATCCATCGCAAAGACCGAAGTGGGAAAATTTATTAGGGCCCGGGGTTGTATTTCAATTAGGCACAGTCTGCCATTTCCTTTTTTATTTTACGTTTATTTTTTTCATAACTCAGCGTCATCTCATCTGGCATAGTAGTGTGCTTTAATACTTGGCTAGAAAATAGCCATAGGAGAATCCAAACGGCTTACTTACGCCTACAGTAGCGTTATATATATTTGATTTCTGGTTGATCTGCTGGTGGCTGTAGTTGTTGCAGTGCATCTACTAGCAAATTGTGAGCAATTTGGAGTGAGACTTGCGACCACTGTGTTTTGCGCTTAGTGACGCACATATCCATCGCAAAGACCGAAGTGGGAAAATTTATTAGGGCCCGGGGTTGTATTTCAATTAGGCACAGTCTGCCATTTCCTTTTTTATTTTACGTTTATTTTTTTCATAACTCAGCGTCATCTCATCTGGCATAGTAGTGTGCTTTAATACTTGGCTAGAAAATAGCCATAGGAGAATCCAAACGGCTTACTTACGCCTACAGTAGCGTTATATATATTTGATTTCTGGTTGATCTGCTGGTGGCTGTAGTTGTTGCAGTGCATCTACTAGCAAATTGTGAGCAATTTGGAGTGAGACTTGCGACCACTGTGTTTTGCGCTTAGTGACGCACATATCCATCGCAAAGACCGAAGTGGGAAAATTTATTAGGGCCCGGGGTTGTATTTCAATTAGGCACAGTCTGCCATTTCCTTTTTTATTTTACGTTTATTTTTTTCATAACTCAGCGTCATCTCATCTGGCATAGTAGTGTGCTTTAATACTTGGCTAGAAAATAGCCATAGGAGAATCCAAACGGCTTACTTACGCCTACAGTAGCGTTATATATATTTGATTTCTTGTTGATCTGCTGGTGGCTGTAGTTGTTGCAGTGCATCTATTAGCAAATTGTGAGCAATTTGGAGTGAGACTTGCGACCACTGTGTTTTGCGCTTAGTGACGCACATATCCATCGCAAAGACCGAAGTGGGAAAATTTATTAGGGCCCGGGGTTGTATTTCAATTAGGCACAGTCTGCCATTTCCTTTTTTATTTTACGTTTATTTTTTTCATAACTCAGCGTCATCTCATCTGGCATAGTAGTGTGCTTTAATACTTGGCTAGAAAATAGCCATAGGAGAATCCAAACGGCTTACTTACGCCAAAAGTAGCGTTATATATATTTGATTTCTGGTTGATCTGCTGGTGGCTGTAGTTGTTGCAGTGCATCTACTAGCAAATTGTGAGCAATTTAGAGTGAGACTTGTGACCACTGTGTTTTGCGCTTAGTGACGCACATATCCATCGCAAAGACCGAAGTGGGAAAATTTATTAGGGCCCGGGGTTGTATTTCAATTAGGCACAGTCTGCCATTTCCTTTTTTATTTTACGTTTATTTTTTTCATAACTCAGCGTCATCTCATCTGGCATAGTAGTGTGCTTTAATACTTGGCTAGAAAATAGCCATAGGAGAATCCAAACGGCTTACTTACGCCTACAGTAGCGTTATATATATTTGATTTCTGGTTGATCTGCTGGTGGCTGTAGTTGTTGCAGTGCATCTACTAGCAAATTGTGAGCAATTTGGAGTGAGACTTGCGACCACTGTGTTTTGCGCTTAGTGACGCACATATCCATCGCAAAGACCGAAGTGGGAAAATTTATTAGGGCCCGGGGTTGTATTTCAATTAGGCACAGTCTGCCATTTCCTTTTTTATTTTACGTTTATTTTTTTCATAACTCAGCGTCATCTCATCTGGCATAGTAGTGTGCTTTAATACTTGGCTAGAAAATAGCCATAGGAGAATCCAAACGGCTTACTTACGCCTACAGTAGCGTTATATATATTTGATTTCTGGTTGATCTGCTGGTGGCTGTAGTTGTTGCAGTGCATCTACTAGCAAATTGTGAGCAATTTGGAGTGAGACTTGCGACCACTGTGTTTTGCGCTTAGTGACGCACATATCCATCGCAAAGACCGAAGTGGGAAAATTTATTAGGGCCCGGGGTTGTATTTCAATTAGGCACAGTCTGCCATTTCCTTTTTTATTTTACGTTTATTTTTTTCATAACTCAGCGTCATCTCATCTGGCATAGTAGTGTGCTTTAATACTTGGCTAGAAAATAGCCATAGGAGAATCCAAACGGCTTACTTACGCCTACAGTAGCGTTATATATATTTGATTTCTGGTTGATCTGCTGGTGGCTGTAGTTGTTGCAGTGCATCTACTAGCAAATTGTGAGCAATTTGGAGTGAGACTTGCGACCACTGTGTTTTGCGCTTAGTGACGCACATATCCATCGCAAAGACCGAAGTGGGAAAATTTATTAGGGCCCGGGGTTGTATTTCAATTAGGCACAGTCTGCCATTTCCTTTTTTATTTTACGTTTATTTTTTTCATAACTCAGCGTCATCTCATCTGGCATAGTAGTGTGCTTTAATACTTGGCTAGAAAATAGCCATAGGAGAATCCAAACGGCTTACTTACGCCTACAGTAGCGTTATATATATTTGATTTCTTGTTGATCTGCTGGTGGCTGTAGTTGTTGCAGTGCATCTATTAGCAAATTGTGAGCAATTTGGAGTGAGACTTGCGACCACTGTGTTTTGCGCTTAGTGACGCACATATCCATCGCAAAGACCGAAGTGGGAAAATTTATTAGGGCCCGGGGTTGTATTTCAATTAGGCACAGTCTGCCATTTCCTTTTTTATTTTACGTTTATTTTTTTCATAACTCAGCGTCATCTCATCTGGCATAGTAGTGTGCTTTAATACTTGGCTAGAAAATAGCCATAGGAGAATCCAAACGGCTTACTTACGCCAAAAGTAGCGTTATATATATTTGATTTCTGGTTGATCTGCTGGTGGCTGTAGTTGTTGCAGTGCATCTACTAGCAAATTGTGAGCAATTTAGAGTGAGACTTGTGACCACTGTGTTTTGCGCTTAGTGACGCACATATCCATCGCAAAGACCGAAGTGGGAAAATTTATTAGGGCCCGGGGTTGTATTTCAATTAGGCACAGTCTGCCATTTCCTTTTTTATTTTACGTTTATTTTTTTCATAACTCAGCGTCATCTCATCTGGCATAGTAGTGTGCTTTAATACTTGGCTAGAAAATAGCCATAGGAGAATCCAAACGGCTTACTTACGCCTACAGTAGCGTTATATATATTTGATTTCTGGTTGATCTGCTGGTGGCTGTAGTTGTTGCAGTGCATCTACTAGCAAATTGTGAGCAATTTGGAGTGAGACTTGCGACCACTGTGTTTTGCGCTTAGTGACGCACATATCCATCGCAAAGACCGAAGTGGGAAAATTTATTAGGGCCCGGGGTTGTATTTCAATTAGGCACAGTCTGCCATTTCCTTTTTTATTTTACGTTTATTTTTTTCATAACTCAGCGTCATCTCATCTGGCATAGTAGTGTGCTTTAATACTTGGCTAGAAAATAGCCATAGGAGAATCCAAACGGCTTACTTACGCCTACAGTAGCGTTATATATATTTGATTTCTGGTTGATCTGCTGGTGGCTGTAGTTGTTGCAGTGCATCTACTAGCAAATTGTGAGCAATTTGGAGTGAGACTTGCGACCACTGTGTTTTGCGCTTAGTGACGCACATATCCATCGCAAAGACCGAAGTGGGAAAATTTATTAGGGCCCGGGGTTGTATTTCAATTAGGCACAGTCTGCCATTTCCTTTTTTATTTTACGTTTATTTTTTTCATAACTCAGCGTCATCTCATCTGGCATAGTAGTGTGCTTTAATACTTGGCTAGAAAATAGCCATAGGAGAATCCAAACGGCTTACTTACGCCAAAAGTAGCGTTATATATATTTGATTTCTGGTTGATCTGCTGGTGGCTGTAGTTGTTGCAGTGCATCTACTAGCAAATTGTGAGCAATTTGGAGTGAGACTTGCGACCACTGTGTTTTGCGCTTAGTGACGCACATATCCATCGCAAAGACCGAAGTGGGAAAATTTATTAGGGCCCGGGGTTGTATTTCAATTAGGCACAGTCTGCCATTTCCTTTTTTATTTTACGTTTATTTTTTTCATAACTCAGCGTCATCTCATCTGGCATAGTAGTGTGCTTTAATACTTGGCTAGAAAATAGCCATAGGAGAATCCAAACGGCTTACTTACGCCAAAAGTAGCGTTATATATATTTGATTTCTGGTTGATCTGCTGGTGGCTGTAGTTGTTGCAGTGCATCTACTAGCAAATTGTGAGCAATTTGGAGTGAGACTTGCGACCACTGTGTTTTGCGCTTAGTGACGCACATATCCATCGCAAAGACCGAAGTGGGAAAATTTATTAGGGCCCGGGGTTGTATTTCAATTAGGCACAGTCTGCCATTTCCTTTTTTATTTTACGTTTATTTTTTTCATAACTCAGCGTCATCTCATCTGGCATAGTAGTGTGCTTTAATACTTGGCTAGAAAATAGCCATAGGAGAATCCAAACGGCTTACTTACGCCTACAGTAGCGTTATATATATTTGATTTCTGGTTGATCTGCTGGTGGCTGTAGTTGTTGCAGTGCATCTACTAGCAAATTGTGAGCAATTTGGAGTGAGACTTGCGACCACTGTGTTTTGCGCTTAGTGACGCACATATCCATCGCAATGACCGAAGTGGGAAAATTTATTAGGGCCCGGGGTTGTATTTCAATTAGGCACAGTCTGCCATTTCCTTTTTTATTTTACGTTTATTTTTTTCATAACTCAGCGTCATCTCATCTGGCATAGTAGTGTGCTTTAATACTTGGCTAGAAAATAGCCATAGGAGAATCCAAACGGCTTACTTACGCCTACAGTAGCGTTATATATATTTGATTTCTTGTTGATCTGCTGGTGGCTGTAGTTGTTGCAGTGCATCTATTAGCAAATTGTGAGCAATTTGGAGTGAGACTTGCGACCACTGTGTTTTGCGCTTAGTGACGCACATATCCATCGCAAAGACCGAAGTGGGAAAATTTATTAGGGCCCGGGGTTGTATTTCAATTAGGCACAGTCTGCCATTTCCTTTTTTATTTTACGTTTATTTTTTTCATAACTCAGCGTCATCTCATCTGGCATAGTAGTGTGCTTTAATACTTGGCTAGAAAATAGCCATAGGAGAATCCAAACGGCTTACTTACGCCAAAAGTAGCGTTATATATATTTGATTTCTGGTTGATCTGCTGGTGGCTGTAGTTGTTGCAGTGCATCTACTAGCAAATTGTGAGCAATTTAGAGTGAGACTTGTGACCACTGTGTTTTGCGCTTAGTGACGCACATATCCATCGCAAAGACCGAAGTGGGAAAATTTATTAGGGCCCGGGGTTGTATTTCAATTAGGCACAGTCTGCCATTTCCTTTTTTATTTTACGTTTATTTTTTTCATAACTCAGCGTCATCTCATCTGGCATAGTAGTGTGCTTTAATACTTGGCTAGAAAATAGCCATAGGAGAATCCAAACGGCTTACTTACGCCTACAGTAGCGTTATATATATTTGATTTCTGGTTGATCTGCTGGTGGCTGTAGTTGTTGCAGTGCATCTACTAGCAAATTGTGAGCAATTTGGAGTGAGACTTGCGACCACTGTGTTTTGCGCTTAGTGACGCACATATCCATCGCAAAGACCGAAGTGGGAAAATTTATTAGGGCCCGGGGTTGTATTTCAATTAGGCACAGTCTGCCATTTCCTTTTTTATTTTACGTTTATTTTTTTCATAACTCAGCGTCATCTCATCTGGCATAGTAGTGTGCTTTAATACTTGGCTAGAAAATAGCCATAGGAGAATCCAAACGGCTTACTTACGCCTACAGTAGCGTTATATATATTTGATTTCTGGTTGATCTGCTGGTGGCTGTAGTTGTTGCAGTGCATCTACTAGCAAATTGTGAGCAATTTGGAGTGAGACTTGCGACCACTGTGTTTTGCGCTTAGTGACGCACATATCCATCGCAAAGACCGAAGTGGGAAAATTTATTAGGGCCCGGGGTTGTATTTCAATTAGGCACAGTCTGCCATTTCCTTTTTTATTTTACGTTTATTTTTTTCATAACTCAGCGTCATCTCATCTGGCATAGTAGTGTGCTTTAATACTTGGCTAGAAAATAGCCATAGGAGAATCCAAACGGCTTACTTACGCCTACAGTAGCGTTATATATATTTGATTTCTGGTTGATCTGCTGGTGGCTGTAGTTGTTGCAGTGCATCTACTAGCAAATTGTGAGCAATTTGGAGTGAGACTTGCGACCACTGTGTTTTGCGCTTAGTGACGCACATATCCATCGCAAAGACCGAAGTGGGAAAATTTATTAGGGCCCGGGGTTGTATTTCAATTAGGCACAGTCTGCCATTTCCTTTTTTATTTTACGTTTATTTTTTTCATAACTCAGCGTCATCTCATCTGGCATAGTAGTGTGCTTTAATACTTGGCTAGAAAATAGCCATAGGAGAATCCAAACGGCTTACTTACGCCTACAGTAGCGTTATATATATTTGATTTCTGGTTGATCTGCTGGTGGCTGTAGTTGTTGCAGTGCATCTACTAGCAAATTGTGAGCAATTTGGAGTGAGACTTGCGACCACTGTGTTTTGCGCTTAGTGACGCACATATCCATCGCAAAGACCGAAGTGGGAAAATTTATTAGGGCCCGGGGTTGTATTTCAATTAGGCACAGTCTGCCATTTCCTTTTTTATTTTACGTTTATTTTTTTCATAACTCAGCGTCATCTCATCTGGCATAGTAGTGTGCTTTAATACTTGGCTAGAAAATAGCCATAGGAGAATCCAAACGGCTTACTTACGCCAAAAGTAGCGTTATATATATTTGATTTCTGGTTGATCTGCTGGTGGCTGTAGTTGTTGCAGTGCATCTACTAGCAAATTGTGAGCAATTTGGAGTGAGACTTGCGACCACTGTGTTTTGCGCTTAGTGACGCACATATCCATCGCAAAGACCGAAGTGGGAAAATTTATTAGGGCCCGGGGTTGGATTTCAATTAGGCACAGTCTGCCATTTCCTTTTTTATTTTACGTTTATTTTTTTCATAACTCAGCGTCATCTCATCTGGCATAGTAGTGTGCTTTAATACTTGGCTAGAAAATAGCCATAGGAGAATCCAAACGGCTTACTTACGCCTACAGTAGCGTTATATATATATGATTTCTGGTTGATCTGCTGGTGGCTGTAGTTGTTGCAGTGCATCTACTAGCAAATTGTGAGCAATTTGGAGTGAGACTTGCGACCACTGTGTTTTGCGCTTAGTGACGCACATATCCATCGCAAAGACCGAAGTGGGAAAATTTATTAGGGCCCGGGGTTGGATTTCAATTAGGCACAGTCTGCCATTTCCTTTTTTATTTTACGTTTATTTTTTTCATAACTCAGCGTCATCTCATCTGGCATAGTAGTGTGCTTTAATACTTGGCTAGAAAATAGCCATAGGAGAATCCAAACGGCTTACTTACGCCAAAAGTAGCGTTATATATATTTGATTTCTGGTTGATCTGCTGGTGGCTGTAGTTGTTGCAGTGCATCTACTAGCAAATTGTGAGCAATTTGGAGTGAGACTTGCGACCACTGTGTTTTGCGCTTAGTGACGCACATATCCATCGCAAAGACCGAAGTGGGAAAATTTATTAGGGCCCGGGGTTGTATTTCAATTAGGCACAGTCTGCCATTTCCTTTTTTATTTTACGTTTATTTTTTTCATAACTCAGCGTCATCTCATCTGGCATAGTAGTGTGCTTTAATACTTGGCTAGAAAATAGCCATAGGAGAATCCAAACGGCTTACTTACGCCTACAGTAGCGTTATATATATTTGATTTCTGGTTGATCGGCTGGTGGCTGTAGTTGTTGCAGTGCATCTACTAGCAAATTGTGAGCAATTTGGAGTGAGACTTGCGACCACTGTGTTTTGTGCTTAGTGACGCACATATCCATCGCAAAGACCGAAGTGGGAAAATTTATTAGGGCCCGGGGTTGTATTTCAATTAGGCACAGTCTGCCATTTCCTTTTTTATTTTACGTTTATTTTTTTCATAACTCAGCGTCATCTCATCTGGCATAGTAGTGTGCTTTAATACTTGGCTAGAAAATAGCCATAGGAGAATCCAAACGGCTTACTTACGCCTACAGTAGCGTTATATATATTTGATTTCTGGTTGATCTGCTGGTGGCTGTAGTTGTTGCAGTGCATCTACTAGCAAATTGTGAGCAATTTGGAGTGAGACTTGCGACCACTGTGTTTTGCGCTTAATGACGCACATATCCATCGCAAAGACCGAAGTGGGAAAATTTATTAGGGCCCGGGGTTGGATTTCAATTAGGCACAGTCTGCCATTTCCTTTTTTATTTTACGTTTATTTTTTTCATAACTCAGCGTCATCTCATCTGGCATAGCAGTGTGCTTTCATACTTGGCTAGAAAATAGCCATAGCAATAGGATACCATCGTTTGGTTTTAAAAACTAAAAAACACACAAAAAAAAAAAAAAACACCAAAAAAAGGTAAAAAAAAAATTAAAGTTATAACTCTCATTTTCAAAATGTTTAACCCGAGGGCTAGGGGTAGAGGACGAGGGCGGGGACGTGGGCGTCCAACTACTGCAGGGGTCAGAGGCCGTGGTCCTGGGCGGGGTGAGACACCACCTGCTGATGAGGGAGCAGGGGAATGCCGCAGAGCTACACTCCCTAGGTTCATGTCTGAAGTTACTGGGACTCGTGGTAGAGCACTGTTGAGGCCAGAACAGTGCGAACAGGTGATGTTGTGGATTGCCGACAATGCTTCGAGCAATTTGTCCACCAGTCAGTCTTCCACGCAGTCCACCCATGTCACCGAAATCGGCACTCCTCCAGCTCCTGCACCTCAGCCTCCTCCCCCCCAGTCTGCCCCCTCCCAGCAAAATTTGCCATTTGAACCGGCATACTCTGAGGAACTGTTTTCTGGACCCTTCCCACAGTCACAAACCACTTGTCCGGTTGCTGATGAGCAATTTTCCGATGCCCAGGTTTTCCACCAGTCGCAGTCTGTGGGTGATGATGACCTTGTTGACGTAGTGGAAGAAGTGTGTAAAGAGGTGTCCGACGATGAGGAGACACGGTTGTCAGACAGTGGGGAAGTTGTTGTCAGGGCAGGAAGTCCGAGGGGGGAGCAGACTGAGGGATCGGAGGATGATGAGGTGACAGACCCAAGCTGGGTTGAGAGGCCGGGTGAACACAGTGCTTCTGAGAAGGAGGACAGTCCTCGACCAGAACAGGTTGGAAGAGGCAGTGGTGGGGCCAGACGGAGAGGCAGGGCCAGAGCTGGTGCATCAGCGCCAAATGTGTCAACTAGTGAAGCTCCCGTGGCGAGGGCTCCTGCGGCGAGGGCTAGATTTTCAGAAGTCTGGAGGTTCTTTAAGGAAACACCGGATGACCGACGGAATGTGGTGTGCCACATTTGCCAAACCAGGATCAGCAGGGGTTCCACCACTAATAGCTTAACTACCACCAGTATGCGCAGGCATATGAATGCTAAACACCCCACTCAGTGGCAACAAGCGCGTTCACCTCCGGCCGTGCACACCACTGCTCCTTCCCCTGTGTCAGCTGATAGTCAGCCCCCTGCCCAGGACCCTGCCACAAAAACCCCATCGTCGCCTCCACGATCCTCCACAGCATCCACCAGCGTTCAGCTCTCCATACCCCAGACGCTGGAGCGGAAACGCAAATATAGTGCAACCCACCCGCACGCCCAAGCCCTTAATGTGCACATCTCCAGATTGCTAAGCCTGGAGATGCTGCCCTATCAGTCGGTAGCTCTAGGCACAGCAGCAGTGCCGTTGCTAAGCGACAGCAGGCGGTGCTCAAACTGCTGAGCCTAGGCGATAAAAGGCACACCGCCCAAGAACTATTACAGGGCATCACGGCGCAGACTGATCTGTGGCTGGCACCGCTGAACCTGAAGCCAGGCATGGTTGTGTGTGACAACGGCCGTAACCTGGTGGCGGCTCTGCAACTCGGCAGACTGACACATGTGCCATGCCTGGCCCATGTGTTAAATCTGATAGTTTCGCGTTTCCTCAAGACATACCCCAATCTGTCTGATTTGCTCACGAAGGTGCGCCGCATCTGTGCGCATTTCAGGAAGTCCAGCACAGATGCTGCCTCCAACTGCCCGCTCACCGACTGTTGTGCGACGTGCCCACGAGGTGGAATTCAACACTGACCATGTTATCCAGAGTTTACCAGCAGCGCCGAGCGATTGTAGACTGCCAGATGTCAACTTCCACCAGAACTGGTAGTCAGGTCAGTCAGCTTCCTCAAGTCTACAATGAGGAGTGGACGTGGATGTCTGATATCTGTCAGGTGCTGAGTAACTTTGAGGAGTCAACACAGATGGTCAGTGGCGATGCCGCCATCATCAGCCTCACCATCCCGCTGCTTGGCCTGTTGAAAAACTCTCTGGTCAGCATGAAGTCGGAAGCTTTGCGCTCCTCACAAGAGACGGGGGAAGAAGATTCCCTTGTTGATAGCCAAAGCACCCTTAGGTCTGTTTCTCAGCGCATATCGGAGGAGGTGGAGGAGGATGAGGAGGAAGAGGAGGAGAATGTTGGCGAGACACAAGAGGGGACCATTGTTGAGTCCTTCACTGTTGAGCGTGTATGGGCAGAAGAAGAGGAGTTGGAGGAGGAGGAAATGGACAGTCAGGCCAGTGAGGGGAGTGAATTCTTACGCGTTGGTACTCTGGCGCATATGGCAGATTTCATGCTAGGCTGCCTTTCCCGTGACCCTCGCGTTCAAAGAATTTATTCCAGCACCGATTACTGGGTGTTCACTCTCCTGGACCCACGGTACAAGCAAAATCTTTCCACTCTCATCCCTGGAGAGGAAAGGAGTGTGAGAATGCATGAATACCAGCAGGCCCTGGTGCACAAGCTGAAACAGTATTTCCCTTCTGACAGCGCTAGCGGCAGAGTGCGTAGTTCTGCGGGACAAGTAGCGAGGGAGAGTAGGCGAGCAGGCAGCTTGTCCAGCACTGGCAAGGGTACGCTTTACAAGGCTTTTGCCAGCTTTATGTCACCCCAGCAAGACACTGTCACCTGTCCCCAGTCTCGGCAGAGTAGGGCTGATCTTTACAGAAAGATGGTGAGGGAGTACGTAGCTGACCATACCATCGTCCTAAATGATCACACAGCTCCCTACAACTACTGGGTTTCAAAGCTGGACATGTGGCACGAACTGGCGCTGTACGCCTTGGAGGTTCTTGCCTGCCCTGCCGCTAGCGTCTTGTCCGAGCGGGTTTTCAGTGCAGCTGGTGGCATCATCACCGATAAGCGTACACGCCTGTCGACTGACAGCGCTGACAGGCTGACGCTTATCAAGATGAATAAAGCCTGGATTTCTCCTAATTTCCAATCTCCACCAGGTGAAGGAAGCTCAACCTGAATAATTTATCCACTCCTCCTCCTCCTCATTTTCCTCCTTCTCCTCCTCTTTGTACAGTAAAGCAGAGGAAACTGGCTATTTTTTGACAGGGCCCACTGGCTCTAGCTATAGTACTTTATGCATTTAATTTTTCTGGAGGGCCACCGACCCGGTCCTCTGTTTTAAACAATTTTTGGGAGTGCCACATACAGGCACTCAATCTATTCAATTTTTCTGGAGGGCCACCTACCTGCTCCTCTGGTTTGAAAACTTTTTTGGACTGCCACATACATGCACTCAATCTATTCCATTTTTATGGAGGGCCACCTACCTGCTCCTCTGGTTTGAAAACTTTTTTGGACTGCCACATACAGGCACTCAATCTATTCCATTTTTATGGAGGGCCACCTACCTGCTCCTCTGGTTTGAAAACTTTTTTGGACTGCCACATACAGGCACTCAATCTATTCCATTTTTATGGAGGGCCACCTACCTGCTCCTCTGGTTTGAAAACTTTTTTGGACTGCCACATACAGGCACTCAATCTATTCCATTTTTATGGAGGGCCACCTACCTGCTCCTCTGGTTTGAAAACTTTTTTGGACTGCCACATACAGGCACTCAATCTATTCCATTTTTATGGAGGGCCACCTACCTGCTCCTCTGGTTTGAAAACTTTTTTGGACTGCCACATACAGGCACTCAATCTATTCCATTTTTATGGAGGGCCACCTACCTGCTCCTCTGGTTTGAAAACTTTTTTGGACTGCCACATACAGGCACTCAATCTATTCCATTTTTCTGGAGGGCCACCTACCTGCTCCTCTGGTTTGAAAACTTTTTTGGACTGCCACATACAGGCACTATCCAAATTGAATTGTCTCCATAGCAGCCTCCACACGTTGTCTCCATTGCTACCTCCAAAAGTCGTCCATATAGCTGCCTCCATACATCGTCCCTTTATCAAACGAGGTGTGTCAGGCAGAATTTTGGGTTGTTTTCATGGATTCCACATCAAAGTTGTTAACTTTGTCGCCACCCTGCTGTGTTATCCACAAAATACACTGGCAAACTTTTACCATTTACGGATATTATTTCAGCGCTTCTTGCGCATCTGTTTACATTCCCCTCACCCGCCATATCCTAAACTTATAAGAACGCTACTACACTTGATCTTATACAAAAGGTTCTTAGAAGTGCTGTTTGGGGAGTAGCCTAGAGACAGGGGCTTGGATTGGCGAAAGCTCGCCTGGCAGCGGAGCGCCAGCTCCATGCCAAGAACCAACTAACATAGTTTTAACTGCAGCACCTTTAATCTACTACTAGTTCACTGCCTCCATACATGGCCGCCTTATCAAACGTGCTGTGTCAGGCAGAATTTTGGGTTGTTTTCATGGCTTCCACAACAAACTTGTTAACTTTGTCGCCACCCTGCTGTGTAATCCTCAAAATATACTGGCAAACTTTTACCATTTACGGATATTATTTCAGCGCTTCTTGCGCATCTGTTTACATTCCCCTCACCCGCCATATTCCAAACTTATAAGAACGCTACTACACTTAACTTGGTGCAGGCTGGGACCGAGTCTGACCCTGGGGCTGGTCATATACTGCCGACGCAGAGGATTGCGGGGCCTACCTCGGTCCAGGTGTTTCAGGCCTACTATGCCTCCTCCTCCTCCCACCCCTCCTCCACCTCCTCCGAATTACCATCCGTGGGCATGGCGCCATCAGTCGGTAGCTCTAGGCACAGCAGCAGTGCCGTCGCTAAGCGACAGCAGGCGGTGCTCAAACTGCTGAGCCTAGGTGATAAAAGGCACACCGCCCAAGAGCTATTACAGGGCATTCCACATCAAACATGTTAACTTTGTCGCCACCGTGCTGTGTAAGCCACAAAATATACTGGAAAACTTTTTTCATTTACGGATATTATTTCAGCGCTTCTTGCGCAGATGTTTACATTCCCCTCACCCGCCATATCCCAAACTTATAAGAACTTGATCTTATACAAAAGGTTCTTAGAAGTGCTGTTTGGGGAGTAGCCTAGAGACAGGGGCTTGGATTGGCGAAAGCTCGCCTGGCAGCGGAGCGCCAGCTCCATGCCAAGATCCAACTAACATAGTTTTAACTGCAGCACCTTTAATCTACTACTAGTTCACTGCCTCCATACATGGTCCCCTTATCAAACGAGCTGTGTCAGGCAGAATTTTGGGTTGTTTTCATGGCTTCCATGTTAACTTTGTCGCCACCCTGCTGTGTAATCCACAAAATATACTGGCAAACTTTTATCATGTACCGATATTATTTGAGCGCTTCTTGCTCACCTCCTTTCCTCTCCTCTCTGCCACCCATTGGTTTGAAGCCTGAGTCCATTTAGGGTATGTCGCCATGCCACTCTCTAGCCTGCCGCTGCTGCCGCTGCCTCTGCATGCCGTCCCCTATAGTGTCAGGGTCAATTATTTGATGTTTTAGATGCTATCTAGCCTCATTCGGTCACTCTGTCATGGCCATGCTGTTGCCCATAATTTTGGCATAATGGTGCGATTAAGCAGCCTCAGAGGCATCCATGCATGCTGCCCCTGCTGTTTCCTGTCCATTTCCGTGGTGTTTCCATCCTTTTCTGAGGTTCCCAGGTGTTTGGCCAAGCTTCCCTGTGCAGAGCCTTGGTCCCCTTGAAAAATGCTCGAGTCTCCCATTGACTTCAATGGGGCTCGTTACTCGAAACGAGCACTCGAGCATCGGGAAAAGTTTGTCTCGAATAACGAGTACCCGAGCATTTTAGTGCTCGCTCATCTCTAATTATTAACTATTTCATAACCAGGCTCTTATTTTTTTGCATTTCTGCACTTCACTCCCTGCAAAGGCCATTACCTTTTTATTTTTCTATTTACAGAGCTGTATGAGGACTTTACGTCTGCAGTATGAATTTTTCTTCCTAGTGGAGCTATTTAATATTCCATGCATTTTTTCTGTTATAGTGCTTCCCATGTGGGAAAATTATTTTGGGTTTCAATACTTTGAACATTTTCAGATGCAGGGATACCTAGTGTGTTTATGTAATGTAATTTATTTTGTTTATTGTTATATGTGTTCAAATGAAAGAAGAAATACAGCATTTAACAGGTTAACCGCCAGCACTAATAATAGTTGAACAATAAGTGTCTTTCGTATTATCACCCATTGTTTATGGCGAATGCATGTTTTGCCTGCCCTCTCCATATTGCTCACCTTCACCTTTGTTTTGATGTTTCCAGGGCTTGTTGGCAGGATTACTATATAAAGAACTAAAGTTTCTATGATACAGTAGCTGCTTAGCATCTATTACAAGATGTGGGTACTGTAATTGCTACCTGTGTAGTGAAGGATCTTTTTAATACTGTTGCTCATTTCACATAAGCTCCAGTAACAGACAGATACATACCATATAAATCAAGTTGGAGATACAGTGGCTTAATGAGAGTCCACGGGGTCCTGGGGCAAAGTTTCTATCAGTGTCTCCCTCCCAACCAAAGCCATTACTATTACCTTTATAAACATACACATATATCCGATGCACACATATAATATATACTCACATACATAGTACCAGTAACCCAAAATACTGTAGAGCTATATAATTACAAATACACACATCTATTACACAAAATTAACACACACACATGTGGAACTAAACCCCTTTTACATAAACATGCATTATATATCTGTGTATGTATATGGAACACATTACTGAAATAACATTCTCAACAAATACACAAACATGCACATATTGCATATACTTACAAATATACTCCAGGTATATTTGTACAAAGCCTGAAGCCTTTAACCCCTTCCCGCACCCTGATGTATGCCATAAGGTGCGGGCAGTTACCGCACCATAACATACAGTTAAATCATGGTGATCGCTTATCACTGTGGGAACCCGGCAGTATGTGAAAGACAGGTTCCCACAGTAACAATCAGGAACACAACTATGGAGATCCCAGCTGTTTAAACCTTTAGACACAGCGGTTATGGTGACCGCGGCGTCTATAGGGCATTACCGGGACAGACCACACTATTTGCAGTTTTCCTGTATAGTGTGCAGAGGGCGCCAGACTTCTGTTTGACTTTGCATGTTAAATGTGGTGCATGGTCCGATTGTGCATCGGAACGCCCATTTCAATAATGAAATTTGTGTTGCATGAAGAATACTTCTTAAATTCATGTGCAAGCAGTTTTCACATAAAAGTATGTGAAAAGTCCAAAAAGACAGAAAACTGGTGCAAGGGCCTTAGTAAATGTGCCTCAACCCGTACAATACCACGTGTGGTGAATGTCGTAAAAAGAAGGTAAAAAAATTATATTCTCACATTTGAACTAATAAAAACAGATTAAATAGTGATCAAAAAGTAACATTTACCCCGACATGACACCAATAAATAGTACAGTTTTCCCCGCATAATACAAGCCCTAAAATAGCTCTGTAAATAAAAAATAAAAATGTTATGCCCATCAATACATAGTGATGCAAAAACAATTGAATTTTACATAAAAAGGAGCTATGTAGTGACATGCAATATAACGGAATCAGCACATGACATGGGGAGAAATTTGAGCTTAGTTATGGGGAAATGTGAAGCTCAGAGTTGGGCTGGGGTGATGTTTATAGTAAGTCTAGAGCAGTCACGTACAGGGGAGGGTTTTAGAATGTTTAGTAAATACTCATACACGAGGTAGAGTCTGTCACCGGAGTCAGAAGCTATGGCTGATGTCCAGGACCTTATTTGGCATGTCCAAGAGGTGATACAGCAGCATGGTCTAAGAGACGCCCATCCAGGGCTTGAAGGAGGACGCTGAGGAATCCAGTTGTGCACAGGGGACAGTAGCATGAGGGGGCCCCGATATCACCTTCCCCCAGATAATCCTCCGGAAGACCCACCCCCAGTACTCTCTACAGGTTGATGCGGACAATGCCTCTGACAGCGGAGCAGAGGAGGCCTGGGCTCCAGCTCCAGTATGGTGGCAGAGTAAAGGCCTAAGGACGGAGCAGTGATCAGCACCAGGTCACTGGGACAGCGTGGTACATCAAGAAACGGACGCAGCATCAAGTGGGCCTCTTCTTCCTAATCATGAGTTGATTAGGAGGACGGGGCGATGGAAATCGGAGCATTTTAGATTATACATCCGCCCCCACTTACTGGACTGAGTAGATTCTGCTGAGAGCCTTTATCATTTTGAAAGAGGTGTATAGGGAGATTTGTACAATATAAACTGTTGATTGTGGGAGGAAATATATAAGTGGGACACATTAAATTGTTATCTGTTTCTTTTTCTGACTTCGTGCCTCCGTGCCTGATTTGGATTATAGGCCATTCCTGTGTGTACTGGGGAGCACAGCAGGCAGATGTGAGACCAGCCAGCCACCAATTGGGGATCTCCAGGTTTGAAGCGCAGCTGTGCTGGTTGGGGGTCGGGGGATGTTATAGTCAAAGTTGTTGCCTGAGCTTCATTATTACACAGGAATGGATAGACCTCCGGATGTGGTAGTAATTCACTCTGGAGGGAACAACATGGGGATAAGGGTTTCCTGATCTTTGATGCTAATAACTTTTTCATACTTTGGGGCACGGAGCTGTGTGAGGTGTAATTTTTTGTGAAATGAGCCGATGTTTTCATTGCTACCATTTTGAGGTCTGTGCGATATTCTGATAATTTTTTATTACATTTTTTATGTCATCTAAAAAGGTGTAAAAGCCGCGTTTCGGACATTTGGGCACCATTTCCTGTCTCGGAGGTCACCGCCGTCAATAACCGTTTTTATATTTTGATAGATCGGGCATTTTGGGAAGCGGCGATACCTAATGTGTCTGTGATTTTTACTATTTATTATATTTTATATCAGGGTGATTTGAACTTAATATTTTATTATTTTTTTTACATTTTTTAAACTTTTTTTCTTCTTTTTTTTCCCACTATTTCTTAGACCCTCTAGGGTACATTAACCCTAGATGGTATGCTCGCTCCTGCCATATACTGCAATACAACTGTATCGCAGTATATGGCATTTCTGCACTGTATACATTACAATGAGCCACATTGTATGTATGTGTCCTCATTGTAATGGATGTGCAGGAACGATGTATCCTCGGGTCAAACGAAGACCCGAGGGTACCATGGCAACCGATCGCGGCCCCCGATGACGTTGGGGGGAGCGGCAATAGGAGGTAAGATGGCGGCGCCCATGCGCCGCCACGTTTAAAGTGCCGGCGGCGACTTTGCCGGCGGCAAAGAAAGGGTTAACACCCGCGATCAGTGCAAGCACCGACCGCGGGTGATAGCGATGGGTCCTTGCTGCATTATGCAGCAAAGCCCATCTCTGTATGAAGAAGGCTCAGCCCGTGAGCCCTCTTCATACAACCTTCACAGCTCCGTGGCGGATATATCCGCCACGGAGCGTGAAGGGGTTAATCATTTTTTTAACCACCACCAATAAAGAGGTGATGAAAATCCCATCAATTAGCAATTGAATCCCCCTAAATGACGTACCTGAAAAGTTGATCTCATGTGTACAAGGCTCCTGGACCAGATGGGTTACACTTCAGAGATCTTAAAGAACTCAGTTCTGTTATTACTGTCCTGCTGTAAAAAATCTTCAGAGATTCCCTAATGACTGCTACGGTGTCAAAAAGGGATCTAAAACTTCCATTGTGGATAAAATATTGCAACCACAGACTTTAAAATACCACTTACAGGAGTTTGTGACATCACATAATATTGTAATATAATAAATCTCCTGTATAATAAGTGATAGCCCGGATGAGTTTACTAAGGATAGAAGTTGTCAGACTAACCTGATGTGGTTTTATGGATCAGGTGGTTTCCTGGACACAGGAGCTGCTGCAGATTTTTCGTTCTTGGAATTTGCAAAGCCATTTGCAACTGTCCTTCATAGATGCCTTATTGTGTAAGGGCTATTCGTTTGACAGAAAAGGTTTGTATCCTCTGACTGAAGGATTGTATCCAGAGAGTTGTGGTCAATAATTGTGGTAACCAGTTTTGAGTGGTGTATCCCAAGGTTCAGTGATGGACCCACTATTATTTAACTTGTTTATTAAAGGACATGTACCACCAGATTACCGTCAGAAGACTGTCCTAATAAGGCTGCTTGTTACCTTTAGGAGATGATGGGACTTCTTTTCACCAAATCCTGATCTGCACTAGTAAGCTGTGGCTGTGCGAGGAACAAGTTCTCCTGCATCCCCCATCTTCCCCTAAAGGTAATGATCAGCCTTATTAGATTGGAATTAATAGCACTGTGTCTATTTTTGCAGATGACACCAAGCTGTGCAGTGTAATACAGTCTATGGAGGATGTTCATAGGCTGCAGAGTGACTTGGACAAACTAAGTTCTTGGTCATTCATTTGGCAAATGAGGTTCAATGTGTATAAATGTAAGGTTATGCACCTGGGAGATAATAATGCAACACATGCAACATAAGTCCTTGGGAAGTAAGCTGCCTCTAAAGCTAGCAATATCTTGTCATGTATCAAAAGTGGTATGGACTCCCGGGATAGGTATGTAATATTACCACAAGGCACTGGTTTGGTCTCGCATTTGCCAATTAATCCTGGGCAGCAGTCCATAAAAAGGATGCCCAAAAGCTGGAGAATGGTACAGTGAAGAGCCACAAAAATGATAAGAGGTATCGGGGTTCTTATTTATGAGATAATTAGGTTTATTTTATCTCAAAAAGAGATAATTAATGGGGAATACAATTAATTTACATACAAAAGTTGTGGAAAGTTGGTCTATGTTAAATTACGTGAAAAGATGATGGAGCACTTTCCAAATCTGGAGAAAAAAAGGTTTAATCACAAGAGGTGACAGGACTTTTTTACTGTAAGATCTGTGAATCTGTGGAATAGCCTGCCTCAGGCGCTGGTCACAACAGGGACAGAAAAGTGCTTCAAGAAGGGCCTAGATGCCTTTTTACAAGAAAAATCACATTGACAGTTATGTTATATAGAATTGTGTTCCCTTAAATGCCTTCCTTACACATTCAGTGTCCTTCCCTGGTTCAACTTGAACTTGAGATATGTATTTTTTCAACCATACTATGTATATGCTGCCATCAATTTAGTTATAGATCTTTAAAATGATGTTAATTGCATAAATCTAGCAGTCAGAACATATATAGCTCCAGGACCTGGCTCACATAATAGAAGCAGCACCAAAACCATATTGTGTACAAAAATACCTCTACCTACCTGTTCCTCAAAAATGTACCAGAACACTACACTACAGTATATTTCTAGGCCTAGGCCTATGAAACTAGACCTTTCAAAGAAATTATTCACTTAATATATGATACTTATATCCAAAATAATTACTCAAAAATTTTAAGGGGGGGTTGTTCCAGGGCTCAAAAAGCATGGCTGCAGGTTAGGTAATACCGCAGCTGAGCTCTGTTGAAATTAATTTGGCAGAACTGCCATGCAGACAGGGGTGGTTATTTTAAGGAGAATGTTTTTTAAATGCAGGTCACACCCATTTACTCCCACAAACAGAGTGCTTCAAACACTAAAAATATTATAATTAAAGCAAACTCTTGTTGTCTTTGAGCCTATAAAGTCTCCTAACAAATAGATTAAACTGTACTGCACTGGAGGTCATTGAAACAGTGACAGTTTTGATCAGCGTCTATGCATTCCCCCAATATTTGGCTAAGACATTCCAGCCAAAACATGGCTATCTTGAATAAGATATTAGCAAATTCAAAGCATGCATAGTGCATGAGTTCACTTCTTTATGGCCCATACAATGTTATCTATCTCTTCCCTGTGTGTTATGTAAGTTTACTGGAATGTTGAAAGACTTTCCATTATTTGGTAAACCCACATACCATTGCTTTCTACCTCCGGGACATGATGTAGACGACGGATGTGTGTTGTAAGGAAAGAAGCTGATACCACAATTTATGATAACATGAACCACCAGGAAGAATTTACCATCTGTCTATATGTTTCCTTTACAAGGGAAAGAACATATTTACCTTATCAATTCTTTATTTTACTGCTTTATAAAAAATGTGTATGTGGTTGTTTCCTGGTGTTACGGTTATACAGTGATGTCAATCATTTATACAATGCTTCAGATTTGTAATATATTAACAAAGAGATTTGCAAGCAAAAGACATGACTTTTTATTATGGAAGAGAACAAAGTCTAGTACTAATTGCTGGCATGATTTCCTCCAATGCTTTGACATACATCATGAATGCAATCTAATTAACTAAATAAAATTCTGTTCTGTCACAAAGCACATGAATACAATAAAAACAAAAGCATAGTACAAATTACAGTCAAGCTGTTGACATTAGTCTTCAAAATATGAAAGCAATCATTTTCACTGTGCCAAATTAACATTACACAGCATGGCAGGATAGTGGGTTATCTATCAGAGTGTAATAAAATAATGCTAGCTTATGTTTGGCTGTATTACAGTCACAGAGATCTTGCTGAAACCTACCGAACCACAAGCAGACTTTGTCTTCCGTAAGGGTTCCAGACCCAAAGGTGTTCAATATGTGGTACATTCCCAAATTGGCATCAATAAAAACAACCATTTGCTTCCTTGAAATTTATTTCTTACACATCTCCAAATGCAGAAATATAAAAGTCATGGTTGTCAGGATTATTTGGAAGGGGTGGTCTAATCGATTGGCGCACTCTGTGATATTGGTAAAATAATTTTTATTGATTGTCTTCAAGTCACAACGCGTTTCGGGGCACAGGGACCCCTTTTTCAAGTGAAAAAGACTGATGCCACAGGAAATGGAGGATCTCTGAAGGCAGGACTGCAGTACTAACAAATGGCAATTACCGCTCCAAATATTTTTTTTCCCTAAAGTCACAAAAACTTTTTTAAGAGTGTTATACTTTTGCTAGTGCAGAGTTAAGCTAGACTAAAATTATTTCTGCTTTTGAGGTTAGATGATTATTCTGGAGTGGTGTAAGACAAGTAGACAAGTTTGCAACATCTACTTTGCATGCAGGTGCATGAACCGTTATTATCACAGAGAGTAATCGGAGCTGTGTGATAATAATGGATTGTGCACCACTGTGTCCATCACATGAGAAGGGACAGATTCTATCCACTATAAGTAAACAGAGAAGCTTTCTACAGAACGATAGCAAGCAGATCTAGAAAACCGAATTGATACAGAAAGCATATTGAAAAATTTGATAACTTTTTCTTACAAAAAGCATATCAATTATTTGCTGAAAGTGGACATGCCCTTTACCTATGAAATGCAAATATTTACTAATGTTTCTTTTTTGTCTTTTGCATTTCTCTGCTATTCAAAATGGGAAAGAAGTTATGTAAAGATAGAAATTTACTTTACGTTACCTGGACCAGAAGCTTAAAATCAGATATAATGATTATTAAAGCATAGCTCCATATAAAATGTTTTTGAAAATGTTTTAAAGAGAACACAGTAGAGTAGATGGTTAATGTTGTTAATATTGGGTTACACAGTACAGACTTAGAGGGGGATTTATTATTTTGGTGCAGGGTGGCGCTAGAACCGTTCTATATAAGCTTGTGCCCGAGTGATTAATGAATTGGCGCACGTACTGAAAGGTTTAGAACTCCCTAGACCAGCTTTTATCTGAGCTATTGTTGTGCGACCAAAAGCGCCAAAAACCGTGTAAGAAAATTAGAAGTGCCAGAAAACTGGTGGATTAGTGAGCGGCTTCATAAATTCAGGTGCAAGAAGTACATAGAGGAAAAAAAACACTGCCAGTTCTCCATTTGAGATGCCATAATAAATTTATTTTCTATAGTCAGTGATCTTTAATATATGTATTGTTAATATATAGGTTAGGAATATGACCTTGTTTACCTTGATTAGTGCATCTATAAAAACTTCTAGGTTTGGAGTTTTAAATTCAAATCTACATGTGCATGTCTCAGCCATTAGATGGCAGAAGAGGTAAAACCTGCTGCAAGGAGAGGCATTTGTTTGGTAAGGTGTCAAGTCTACCTTATTACTATTGAAGGTGTAATTATAGCAGTATATTTGATTTGCAAGACAGCTTTCTTTTTCCTTGGAATTGTTGACAGGATTTTCAGATGAGTCTCTACCTCTACTTTATACAGTATCTCATCCCACACATAGCAATTTTACAAGCTGCAGGCATATTTTATGTTTCAGATTTACTGTTCTTTGCTTTATTTTCGGGCCACAATAGGCATTTTGGTTGTATAATAGTACATAGTGATTGCCATGTTCTGCCTGTGCCAGAACTTTTGCATTGTGGCAAAGCATTTTGTCACCGCACAGAGTATGACCTGCCATTTTATGAATTAGGGTTCTGTCACATGGTGCATTCTTGGTCCGTTTTTAAATGGACAGAAAATAGTCCAAGAACGAAACATGTGACAGTACCCTAAGGCTAAACACACATCCACATGCAGAAGGGTGCTGTGAGTTGCAAGTAAACTGGAGGAGGAGTTTAGTGTTGCTCACCCCAATTCACGGCGAGCTGCAAACCAGGGCAGGAATAGGACCTACACTATCTCTTCTGGTGCACCGCCCGGCTGTTTTTGCGCCTAGCTCACGGCTGCCATTTGCAGACATGGAACCTTAAATGAATCAAAAATAGGATAAATGATTCACAATTTTATTAGCAAAATGTAAGGTAGAAACGAAAGTTTCCGGGAATAGAGAAAGATATTTCAGAAAATGAATATGTGCTTTTCTCCATTTATGAACCAGTAAATTGACTATGCTGGTGCCTGTCTAATTCTAAATTTCTCTCTGACAGATATACTCATAGTTGGGGTTCAGTAAAAGTTTAACTAATTCTGTGTCTGACACACTGACTGTTCACTGCTCAAAACAGTGTCACCTGCACGTGCAGTGGGCCAGCGAGGTATTTTTGGTATTTTAATCTTTTATGTTAACTTCATGCATTTTTGCAACTCAGAAATGTATTGTCTGTAAAATTTACTGTTTTTAAAAACTAGTCATTCAATGACACATCAGTTTCACTTATATCTGCATATCTCTCAGATGATAGTGCCTTATGGTAATATGAGAGAAACAAGTAACTGAAATGTATTCTTTAAGAAGTAATGTTAGCTCCACATGGAGCAAAATGGCACTTAAGGTGTGATCCTGTCATACTGTTTGGAATTACAGGCGGTCCCCTACTTAAGGACACCCGACTTACAGACAACCCATAGTTACAGACAGACCCTCTGACCTCTGGTGAAGCTTTCTGAATGCTTTACTATAGTCCCAGACTGCAATAATCAACTGTAAGGTGTCTGTAATTAAGATTTATTGATAATACTTGGTCCCATTACAGCACAAAATGTTTAAACTGCAATTGTCACTGGGCCAAAAATGTTTTTGTCTGGATCTACAATTATAAAATATACAGTTTCGACCCAGGTTTTAGACAAAGTGGGGCCCTGGGAAAAACTAAAAGTGAGGCCCAAAAATAACACTATTTTATGAACCGTCACATTCAGTAAGATGCTCCCATTATCAGATGAAGTAGGCTGCAACATTACATGCATGAAAAAGGATAACGTCATGCACAACGTCACAGCTTACAATAAAGTTCACAGGTTATTTCACCAGATACCTGGAAAGGAGTGTTGCTGTTTTTTTTTCTACATAGACAGATAAATACTGTATAAGGTACATTATAGAAAGGAGAAAGATAGGTAGATAGGCAGATAATATAGCAGAAAGCAGGATTCATACAGCCTTTATCAAGCCTTGACATCTAATACCTTACAGGTGATGGTCTGCTCCATCAGGAGGAGGACTTCATCACAACTTCTCCCGGCCATCACCACTGAATTCCACATTTCCACACTGGGCACCTAAAAATACCACAGTCACTTGCAGTATAATTTCCCCTGGATAATAGTGCTTACATGAGCCCATAATTGTTATTATTATATATGCATTGTGTTTTGAACACACAAAGCAAAACAAATTACCAAATACATTTGTGTAAGTTATTTACATAAGTAATGACGTGTGTTTTGTCTTTTAACATTAATAATAATTATTAAAGGAAACCTACCACTTGAATGGCAAGTATAAGAAGGAAATACCGAGCACCAGCTCAGGGTGAGCTGGTGCCGGAGCTTATTTTTGTTAGTGTTTTAAACCGCTGTTTCGCGGTTTAAAACACTTTTTAAACTTTATAGCCGAAGCTGCTTCAGCGCAGGGAGGTACGCGCTCGGCGCTTACCATGCGCGCCGCTCTCCTTCACTTCCTATGTAGCCGCGTGCACAGTCGCGCGCATGGTAAGCGCCGAGCGCGTTCCTCCCTGCGCCAAAGCAACTTCGGCTATAAAGTTTTAAAAGTGTTTTAAACCGCGATACAGCGGTTTAAAACACTAACAAAAATAAGCTCCGGCACCAGCTCACTCTGAGCTGGTGCTCGGTATTTCCTTCTTATACCTGCCACTTCAAGTGGTAGGTTTCCTTTAACAATGGAAAAGACATGTTCTTATTAATATAGCACATATAGTTTTTGATGATGCGTTTCTCCCAATGCATGTGAAAGCACCATAGGAATTTACCATGTGAACATTAGTCTTTATAAAGCCCCCACCATCTATATACAGCGTCCCCCCACCCCCAGTGTCTATATACAGCCTCCTCCCGACAACCAGATTGTCTGTGTACAGCCACTCCCTACCACCAGCGTCTATATACACCCCCACCCCATTTCAATTAACAGCTCCCCACCCCAGTGTCTATATACAGCTTTCCCACCCCCAGTGTCTCTATAAAGCCTCCCACACCACCCCTAGTGTCTATATACAGCTTCCCCCACCACCCCCAGTGTCTATATACAGCCTCCCCCTACTATTCCCAGTGTTTATATACAGCCCTCCACCATCCCAGTGTCTATATACAGCCTCCCCCATCCCTAGTGTCAATATACAGCCTATTTCCACCCTCAGTGTCTATATACAGCCTCCACCCATCCCCAGTGTCTATATACAGGCCCCCCCACCCCCAATGTCTATATACAGGCCACCCACCCCCAATGTCTATATATAGCCTCCCCTACCACCCTCCGTGTCTATATAAAACCCCCACACCTCCAGTGTCTATACACAGCCTCACCACCAGTGTCTATATACATCCCCCAACTATTAACCCCTTAGCGCTCTGCGCCGTAGCTGTACTGCGCTGAGTCCCGCGAATAGCGCTCAGCGCAGTACAGCTACTGCGCAGAGACAATGCCGGTTCAGCGCTGCATAGCAGCCGAACTGGCATCGTTAGTTGCGGGATTTCAACGGTAATCTACCGTTGACATCCCCGGCTAACACCCGCGGTCAGAGTGGGCTCCGATCGCGGGTGTTTAACCCGTTAAATGCCGCGGTCAACGCGACCGCGGCATTTAACATGCCTTCTGGGGGTCTTTACCCCACGATCGGCCCTCCCGCACCGTTTTCGGGGGGGGAAGGCGATCGCTGTTTTGGCACCTCTGGGGTCCGATCGGGACCCCAGAGAAGCCTGGAGGGATTGCCTTTAAGATGGCGTCTGTGACGTCATCTTAAAGGCAAAGTGTCAGCCTATGCATCTGCATAGGCTGGCACTGCTAATACCCTGCAATACATTAGTATTGCAGAGTATTATCAAGAACAAGCAATCAGATGATTGCTTGTTCATATCCCATGGTGGATCATGTAAAAAAAATTAAAAAAAAATGTTTTTCAATAAAAAATAACTTTATAAATCACTAAAAATGCCCATAAACCCCAAAACATATAAAGAGACATATAACGCTCAAAAACGTCTAAATCATAACACAAACCCCACATATATAGTATCACCGCATCCGTAACAATCCATAGAATAAAACTAAATAACTATTGAACCCATATGATGAACGACGTAAAACAAAACGTTAAAAACCCGCCAAAAATTATGATTTTTACCTATTATATCCCACTAAAAATGCAATAAAAAGTGATCAACAAAACATATGTACTCCAGAATGATAGCTTTGCAAAGAACAACATGTCCCGCAAAAAACAAGCCATCAACCAGCTCTGTAGCCAAAAACATAACAATGTTATGCCACTTGGAAGACGGCGATGCAAAAATGATAGATTTTTCCCCACATTAGGGTTTTATTTGGCAAATTTAGTAAAACATAAGAAAAAATATTCATGTCTGGTATCCCCGTAATCGTATCGACCCATAGAATAAAGATAACGTGATTATTAGGCTATACGGTGAACACGAAAAAAAAAAAGTAAAAAATCCTGTACAGAATTGAAGCTTTTCTACTCATGACCTCAAAAAAAGGTCCTAAATTTTCAACAATAGGTGATACCAACCCCAAAATGGTAACACTGGAAAAAGCATCTTGTCCCGCAAAAAAAATGCCGTCACATGGCCCAAATAACGGAAAAGCGAAAATTTTATAGCCTTCAAAAGGGGGCAACGAGAAAACTAAAATCCTGGCAGCTGCAGGGTGCTCCTTCCCTTCTGCGCCTCGCTGTGCCCCCATAACACAAGTAACGGCCACGTGTGGGGGGTCGCTGCAGAACAAATTTTATGGTGAGTTTTCTCTTTTTATCTTTTGGAAATGTGTAAATTTTAGGGCTAAATGAACGTATAACCGACAAAATTTGACCATTCTAAATTTCACCGCCATTTTGATTCAATTACTATGAAGATCTCAAGGGGTTAACAATCTTTGTAAATGCCGTTTCTGATAGTTTGAGGGGTGCAGATTTGAAAATGGGTTGGTTATATAGGGGTTTTTTTTTGCTAAATATGTAAAATTTGATTTCAAACAGTATTTATCCCCAAAATAGTCAATTCTGAAAATACGGAAAATCACTATTCGATTTGTAGGCCGCGTGACGTCAAAATAAATTATCCAAACATTTCAAAAATTATGAAAATGTAAAGTAGACAAATGGGAAATGTTATTCTGCAAGTTATTTAGGTGGTAAATCGATCTGCCTGAAAACGCGGTGATTTTGAATTTCGAAAATGGCAAATTTTTCTAAAAATTCATCATTTTTTTCTTTTTTTTGTAAATAAACGTAAAACTTATCAGCCAAAATTTACCACTAAAATGAAGTACAACATGTGGGGAAAAAACAATCTCAGAATTGCTTTGATAAGTAACAGTGTTCAAAAGTTATAACCATATAATGAGACGCAGGTCAGAATCTAAAAAATGGGACTGAGCCTTAAGCTGTAAAATGGCTGCGTCCTTAAGGGGTTAACAGCATCCTCTTGTGAGCAGGACCCTCACTCCTATTGATTCATATGAATATGTTATTACTTTGTAATGTATTATTTTGTTTACCCCATTATTATTAATAGTATTATTTTATACCTCATAAAACCAAAATTACTATTTTTATAAGCTTTATTGTTGGGAAAGTACTTTAAGGGAACCTCCCTGCAATACATTGCACACTGAAAACCGAAAAAGGAGGTCCTGACAAAGCATCAGTGCGAAACATGCATCGGGGTGTATCTTCTGGCCTCCCCTCTGACCGCCTCTTTGCCTACCTTTACTATGCCTTTGGGTAAGTGTGACTTGCACTATTGACAGTTGTATATACTGGATGGTACCTCCGGTCTTTTTGCAGTTACCTAGGTGCATTTGGGTCTATCTTCCCTTTACCTGTCTTATTTTTTGACGAACTATGTATCTGAACAAACACATTTTTTGGCAGTTTTTGGGGCATATGGAGGAGGGGGGTCATAGGTACTCTGTGGTGGTCCCATATTCCATCTGGGACAACTTGGTTCCCCTTATGTTTATACTTCTAGATATATTCACTGGAAGTTGTTTACTTGTATTATTATTTGTATGTAAATAAATTTATACATTTATTATTCTTTAAGCTCTTTGTTTTTTGGTTTTGTTAATACATTGCACACTTCCTGATAATCTTGATGGTATATTTTACATACACATAGAAAAAAATGTATAAAATACCTGCCCTACGTTTTGGATTCTGCAATCTTATACAGATGCCACCCACAAGTACTGCTGAAACCCTGTAATTTGTTTGCAATTGTTTTGCACAGAACATATCAAATCTGAACATGACTAAAAGGCTGTGCTTACTTTAGAAAACATAGTCAGATAATTCCAAGTTATCGTCACTTGAGAATATAGTTACTGCTGGAATGTGTGAGGGGTATTGCTTTGTAATAATTATGTAGTAAATCCCCTAAATTACAAAGCAAAAATGGCTCAGCATGTGATTACAAAGTGAGTCACTTGAATGTGACTTCAATGTGAAGTAAGCTTCTCTATTTATTCTTTTTTCAATAGATTTGTGGTCTTGATTAGTTTTGGACTGAATATTTGTCATTGTACTTGAACAATGCCAATAACAGATTTATATCACGACGATGTACTGGCCATTTGTAATACTGTACTTATGCCTCAGTAAACATTCACATTCACGCCTTTTTGTATTTCCTATTGGACTAGAATGGACGAATAATTCATGATTTATTTGTGCCTGGATCTTTTTTGGAGAATATGTAAATATTATATTTCTTATATTTCAACTAATTACGTCTGATGAAGGTCTGTGATGGACCGAAACATCACTGAAAGTTTTGTTGTAAAAATAAAAAAAAACTATACAATATAGTGTCACTGGAATCTAACTAAGTGAAAAGGATTTCGGACCCTTTCTAGAGCACTAGTTATGCCTTGACCGAGTGTGCATCAAAATCTTTTGTATTCATATGGTTGTTGGGTTATGACCCTTCTTAAAGGAAATCTTCCATCAAAATCAAGCATGATATACCAGGGGGCCTTACTCATAGATCTATGACTGCGGTAATCTTTTTATATTTGTTATCCATGGCTTCCTTCCTTCTAAAATCAACTATAAAAATTAGGCTTATAAGCCAGAAGGGCTCTGGGGGGCAATACCAGAGCCCCTCCATGCTGCTGTTTCACCGGCTGTCTCACAGCAGCAGAGGAAGTTTCAGCAAAGAGAGGAAAGGGGGCAGTGCTCCTGCTCAGAGTAACAACCTGTGAATATGCAGCATGGAGGGGCTCAGGTAACACCACAAAGAGTTGTTTAGGCTTATTTTTATAATTATAAAAGTTGATTTAGAATGAAGGAGGCCATGGATAACAAATATAAGATGATAACCAAAGTCATGGTGCCTGGATCTATGAGTAAGTGCCTTTAATTTAGTATGCTTTATTATGACAGTAGATTTCCTTTAAGATATGAGGATATGGGCAGTATGTGTGCTAAAATTCAAATAAGTCAATGAATAGGTGCTATCAACTATAACTAGATGGGTTTGAATTCCAAAAAAAGTCACTCCACTTCTGTCGCACTTTAAACTATCTAGTTTAAGGGGTGAATGTAAAATTTAAATAGCACTTTAGTTTTGTTTTAGTTTACTTTTGTCTGTCAAAATTGGTGCGACATCTCTGAAAGTGTGAGAAATTTAAATGAATAGAAGCTCAGGTGCAGTTCCCAGCAACTACACAAAGAATGACATATAACTTTTGTCTCCATTTTTATTTCAGGATAATTGGAACAATTAGGTTGTCCCAACATATTTAAAATTGATGACCTATCCTATGGATAAGTCATCAATATACCTAAGCTAGTACACTGTATAGTAGCATGGATAGAATCAGTTTTTATACTTAAAGGGGTATTCCAGGAATCAGCATAATTCATATACAAATGGGTCCTTAACCCCTTAGCGCTCTGCGCCGTAGCTGTACTGCGCTGTGTCCCGCGAATAGCGCTCAGCGCAGTACAGCTACTGCGCAGAGACGATGCCGATTCAGCGCTGCATAGCAGCCGAACCGGCATCGTTAGCCGCGGGATTTCAACGGTAATCTACCGTTGACATCCCCGGCTAACACCCGTGGTCAGAGTGAGCTCCAATTGCGGGCGTTTAACCCGTTAAATGCCGCGGTCAACGCAGCCGCGGCATTTAACATGCCTTTCGGGGGTCTTTACCCCACGAACGCCCCCGGCTGATTGCTGTTTTGGCACCTCTGGGGTCCGATCGGGACCCCAGAGAAGCCTGAAGGCGGTGCCTTTAAGATGGCGTCTGTGACGTCATCTTAAAGGCAAAGTGTCAGCCTATGCATCTGCATAGGCTGGCACTGCTAATACCCTGCCATACATGAGTATTGCAGAGTATTATAATGAACAAGCACTCAGATGATTGCTTGTTCATATCCCATGGTGGATCAAGTAAAAAATGTAAAAAAAAATGTTTTTCAATAAAAAATAACTTTATAAATCACTAAAAATGCCCATAAGCCCCAAAACATATAAAGAGATATATAACGCTCAAAAAAGTCTAAATCATAACACAAACCCCACATATATAGTATCACCGCATCCGTAACAATCCATAGAATAAAACTAAACAACTATTGAACCCATATGATGAACGCCGTAAAAAAAAAACTTTAAAAACCGGCCCAAAATTATGATTTTTACCTATTATATCCCACTAAAAATGCAATAAAAAGTGATCAACAAAACATATGTACTCCAGAATGATACTGTTGCAAAGAACAACATGTCCCGCAAAAAACAAGCCATCAACCAGCTCTGTAGCTGGTAACAATGTAACAATGTTATGCCACTTGGAAGACGGCGATGCAAAAATTATAGATTTTTCCCCACGTAAGGGTTTTATTTGGAAAATTTAGTAAAACATAAGAAAAAATATTCATGTCTGGTATCCCCATAATCGTATCGACCCATAGAATAAAGAGAACAGCCTTAAGCTGTAAAATGGCTGCGTCCTTAAGGGGTTAAACTATGAACTAATGTGTAATTATTTGTTATTTAAAATGTTGCTCCCCTTAGCAGAAAAGTGCTGCTGAAATACACTGTAATGACGATTTAAAATGCTACTGGCCCTTTAGTCTGTCGATTTCCTCCGCATGAAGCAGACACAGGACAGAATATGACTGCTGGTCAAATGTCCTGCACCTGCCTGGGCAGGTCAGGTGATCCCCACTAAGTTTGGCTGTAGTCAGTTGGATGCAGTGCATCCAGTAAAGCCAGTGTTGTGGTGAGACGCCATCTCAGTGCGGTAACGTGCAGTGAAGGCAGTTACACATTATTACTATGGTAACAGAGCAGGACAATCTGTTACATCATCACTGGGAGCAGAGCCTGAGAGGGAGGAGGAGGAGTTACTGAGAACTAAAGGATCATGGACTTGTAGTTTCCAATGGCAGCCATCTTGGTGATAACTCTGCCTACTTTAGAAAGCCCATAACATTTTGTGGATTATAAAATCAAACAATTTAAGCTCCATTTTGTCACTAATGAAATTGAGTTTTGTTATATACATGTATTTATAGAATTATGGGGTTTTGTACCAGACATTATTCCGGGAATACCCCTTTAACTAAAGATGCCCACCCTCTTTGCTGACAACCCCCCTTGTTGGACAAGTTAGAGGTTTTAGTAACATGATACATGTGAAACAAAAGTTGGAGGATCTCACTACACATAAATACACCTGGCTATATGGTTATTGGTATGCTCGGGCAACAATGTCTGAATATTTAATGTGAAGAGGATGAATACAATAAAACAGGAATGCTAGCACCAGTGATTACATCCACATTATCAAAAAATGTTTACATTTACACATATACACATAACATATAATAAAATAGAATCAACCTGCTCTCCAGACCCTCCCCTCTGCTGTAAAATCTCACCAAAAGCCTGCTACAAGACTTTACGAGACTCACAGAGCTCTTGACCACAGTGCTCCCAGTGCATCCCAACTGTGGAAAAAAAAAATCATAATTGTTTAGGTATTAAATACCTTACTTACAGTTGGGAGTGGTTGACATAACGCAATCTGGACAATATCCAGGGAATGTCACTGCTGCATTGGCAATATTAATACTAAGAATATTAATATCCAAAAATAGCAACACTGATGATATAAATCAGGGTTGATAATAAAATGAATAATTTTCTCCAACAATTGATACAAAGGATACAGTACTGTACTAAGCATAGATTGATTATTCACCAAAGCCCCCTCATTTATTGCGAGGTGCCAACCAAAAATAAAGCAGTAACTTATTGCTGCCTGTTCTTCAACAACGTTCAATCATACTGGCCTCCCGAGGACACCAACATAGTAGAAAAAAAGATGGAAAATGTGCATCATTGTAGCTTCTTTCCAGTGTCCCTCTGTACAGAGAGAATCGTGTGGCCAGCAGGAGGTCCTCCAAAGATAATTTGGCCCTGTCTACACATTCCACTCTTCCTACAGTCCCAAGTAGCGAAGTACGTATCACTTTAAAATATCACTGAAAGCAGCATCTTTAAAGTTGTTTGGAACTGCAGGAAAATTCTTTGAGTCCTGTCTGGTGTGCTTGGGCAATGGCCCAGGTGCCCACATAAAGAACTCGGAGTGCAGCCTCTGGCACCCGTGCCATAGGTTCGCCACCACTGGTCTAGAAGGATAAACAAAGACAGTGGGCTCTGAGACTAAACCACCTTCCCAGCTTTCACTTTCTAATTTGCCCTACCTCCCTAAGCAGTAGGAGAAACTGTTCGATTTTACCTTTATATACTTTAGTGCAAACACAGATACAAAGACAAGACAATTCAAAGGATAATTGCCAAATATGGGCCAGAACCAATAGGACAGTGCAATACAAAATAACTAGGCAAAGTCAGAGAATAAAGCAAAGGGTCAAAGATACCAGAATACAGAAGACATAACACATGCCATCTATCTGAGAATAAGTGGATTGCAAGCAAAAATGGAGCAGTGAGCACGTCTGACCAGTGATCAGACTAGCAAGGACAGAATGAAACAAAATTACTCTACTTTAAGGACAAGTGACTACAGGGCTTTCTCCAGTGCCTCCACTTTTCTATTTTGTGTGTGTTAATTAAGACATTATTTTGTATCCTTTGTTAAGACTGACCACATATAATGTTAATTGCTTAGAAATTAGCAAATAATTTAATTGAAGAATAAATGTATGCCAACAATTAGAGCATGTTCAGGCTTGGTTTCAAAAACATTGTAATGCAATGCATAATATATTCCATCACTATATAAACTGTAAAATGTTGTTTAAAGGTTTATAGATGATAAATTCTTTGCTTATTTCTTCCTGACAAAAAGCCTTATAAATTGCAGAGAAATAAATCTAATAAAAATAGTGCAAGATCAATTCTCTCTTAAATATGGATTTATTTTGGCATTTAGATGTAAAGTCGATGGGGAATAAACATAGCAATTTTTTCTCAATGTCCATTCATGCCTAAGACTATCTAGGAAAGGGAAGCTAAGTTAATGGCTGAAACCATATGTATATTACATTGATTTATGCACCAGCAATTTCTATCTCCAAGATAAAAAGATAAACTTTTACATTTTCTGTTGATTATAGCAAAAAGGGTTATTCAAAGATTTTTGATTTTAGGAGTCTGGACACTCTTTTTGTAGTGCACATTTGCTTCATAGTTCTTCTGAAACGGCCATTGTCTGCTGATACACCTGTATTTTCCTATTCTTTCCAACGCTGACCAACCCTACCCACCCTGTAGCCACTACCCTTCTCTTGGCCAAGAGTCTGTGGGCTCGTCAGAGACAACCTTTAGTTGGCATGGCCCAGAAGCAGACCAGTGGCCCTCACCTGTCCTCAACCAGCCTCTGTCCTGTTCATTTCCCTCAGCCAGAGATCTACTGGGTGGTTTGGGCTCAGCGCCACTATACAACAAAGACAAACTCTTTGAGGACAGTCAGCAGCTGCTTGGCAATGGAGAGGTGGGGCAGACATCCGCTGCTTTGTTCAGTAGGCGGGAAAGTAGAGATGTGGAGAGTGGCATGGGAGGTTATGTTGCACTTGCAAGTAGTCAGGCTGTCCACACTGAGACCACGTTGAGGAGAATAGCAGTGACAGGGAAACACAAATCTATGATGATGTAGCCGATCACACTTGGGAGCGGGGTAAAGCAAGGGCTGCACCATTATCGTCGGGAGAAGAGGGTGTCAGCTTGCGTGTCAGGCAGCAAAGCAGGCAGCAAGTCGCTACTGTGGCTGTGAGTCAGCAGGGTGGCAGCAGTTCGAGGACCGGAGCCAAACGACCACGGGGTACAAAACCCGATTCGCAGGTCAAAGTAAGCAGTGGCACAGGGGCTCAGCGAGGCAGCGGCAATAGTAGTCCGTAGTCAGTAAAATGTTGGCAGTAAAATCACCAACTCAGCGGTGTGGCAGTTTTTTGTGAAGAGCCGAGAGGAGCCAAGCGTGTGTATATGTAGAATCTGCAGGCAGAAAGTCAAACAAGGCCAGGGAGCTAACGTTTTTCACATTTTTTCTTTCCCACACTCTTGCACACACCTTCTTCCTATTTTTCTTTTTTTTTTCTTCATTCTTCTTCTTCCTCATCTCCCCTTTTTTGTCACTTTTCTTCTTTTTCTTTCTTTGTCTCCTACTCTCACCCTCTCACGTCCACCACGTTTATCACATTTACCCACGTCACTTCTTTCTTTCTTCCTTTATATATCCACTCATATACATTACCCGTTTCTTCATCCAGATCCCACTAATCCTATGCAATGTTTTACTCTTTGATGTTATGCATCCAGGTCACTCTTCTAATATGATACTTTTCATATCCCTGCATTCTCTGGGACTTAGCTCGTATTCCCCATATGGTTTCCACTCATCTTGACGTTCTACTCCTACGCCTTGTATCTTCTATTAGACACCTACCATGGTCTCGGGGCTTGAATAACTTACCAAGATCTTCCCCTTGTTCTCCGATCCGGGATTCTGCCTGCAATATTTTCATATAACCCTTTACTTATTGATATTCATTGATTGCCTTTTTACATACCGGTGTATACTGTATATTTTTCATGAGTTTTCCTGATGAGTGTCTGTCTGTGTCGTGTGCATGTGTGTGTACATGGGCCCATGTGCGTGTGTCTGGTGTATTTGGTTATTCTTGTTGGTATATAGTATTTATTAATTGTATAACAAATATATTTTTAAAAAAATTTCTTTTTGATTATGTTTTTTAGGATATGTATATAATGTCAAGTATCTCACTTCTCTATGTCTTCTATGTACATATGATAAATAGATTTGATTAATAGACATGGTCTCTAACACATGCATAATGGTCTGTGGTGTATATAGATATATGTTTTTTAGACTAATGACATTGGTAGATTTTTACTCACTGATATATTATCTTTTTTGCACCCTTTTTTATAAGACACACTGCGGAGGGATGTAATACTGTTTGTTACATACACTTTATCTACTTTGATTCCCTTGTTATACTAACTTATACTGGCTACTACATATTTGTTGAAATAATTAAGACACCGAACACCATGTATTCTTTTTGTCACTTCACCTTTTAGCTGACGTATTGCGGGCATGCGCACTTTACTCGGCGCTGGTCGCCGCCATCTTGGTCACATGATCTTCGATCATGTGACTCATGGGCATGACGCGCGCGCATCCGCGCCACATCGAGGATGACGCGGAGCGCGATTACACCGTCAAGGCGCTCCACACCTGTCACTTCAGACCTCATCAACTAAGGTATATATACAGGCATATTCATCCACACCAGTCACCCCTGGCTCTCCCGGCCCCTCCCTCATCTGTCCAGCCTGCTTGGTAACTATTATGGCCATACATATTTCGCCATCATTTACTGCAGGGATGTTTGATTGATGTTATTTATTTTAGGTACTTGCTTTCATCTTGTACTGGACAGGTGTAGGGTGGGGGGCTGGGTAGGGAGGTTCTTTGCCTTAGGGGCCTTATCATGGGCTCAAACCTCCCTTAGGGTTTCAGATATAGGATTTTTCTTTCCTTTTTAGATGTTTTTATTGGCTTTTTGTCTGGTGTATATACATTAATTATTGTTCATATTTAATAAAGATTGTTATTTTGGCATAGCACATGGCCATTTTGTATTTCTTCAGTTTTGCCTTTTTTCATGTGCCCGATTTTTTACTACTTGTAGTGATGTTGAGGGAGCTAACGTTGGCACCACCGCCTGGCATCAACACATGAAGCATCACCATCCAATGGCCTGGGAGAAATGTGTCTCAGATGTGGTGGTCCATCCTGCCGCTGCAGCAACAGCAGCAGCACCAAGTGGCACACATGCCATTTCAGCCAGTCAAGGCTCCTGCACCCCTGCCGAAGGGAGCTTTTTCTCTTTGACATCATCTCCCGGTCCAGATGCTCCTGCTCCTCGCTACGCATGGCGCCAGCAGTCGTTGAACGAGGCGATTACAAAGAGACAACTGTATGCTTCCAGCCAGCTGACTGTACTGCTGTCCAAGTTGTTGGTAAAGCAGTCCCTTCCTTTACAAGTCGTGGACTCTGCACCCTTCAGAAAACTACTGGCTGTTGCTGAACTGAGGTGGAAAGTTCCAAGCTGAAATTTTTTTTCCAAAAAGGCAGTACCAGCCAATAATATGTAGAACAGAAGGTAGGCTAGTCCGTGAGCTTATCAGTTTCCTTCAAGCAGAACGGCAGCGCAGATGTGTGTAGCTGTAACTACGGTCAGGGCCAGTACATGTCCTTTACGGCCCACTGGGTGAATGTGCTACATGCCCAGCCACACCAGCAATTTGAACAGGAGATACTGCTTTCTCCTCCACGTTGTCAAACTGATGCTCCTGCGCCAATGAGCGCCTCTTTCTCCTCCTTCTCCACCATCACCTCAGCCTCCACATGTCTAAGTGCTGCTCCATCATACCACATGTGCAGGGCACAGCGGTGTCCCACAGTTCTACACCTGGTTAGCTTGGGCGAACGAAGTCACACAAGAGAGGAACTGCTCTGCGTCATGCAAGAAGAGATCACTGTGGTAATTTCTCCGCATAACTGCAAATAATAACCATGGTGACAGACAATGGGAGGAACATGGTGTACGACCTGCACTGAGGAGGTATGGTCCATGCGCTCTGCATGGCGCACGTGTTCAATCTGGTTGTCGAAAGGTTGCTGAAGTCTTTCACCCATCTGCAGGAAACTATGCATGCACTTTATCCATTCTTACAAAGCCAAGCACACCCTCCTCGAGTTGCAGCGGCAGAACGGCCTCCCCCAACATAGGCTGATATGTGATGTTTCAGTTGGAATTCAAGCCTCCATATGTTAGACTGCATGTATGAACAGAGAAAAGCCATTAATGATTTTTTGATGATGCAAGCGGACAGGAGTACACCCCTGTGTAACTTTGATGTCAGCCACTGGCAGCTCATGCATGACACCTGCGTTATTTGTCAGTCGCCAGTACTACGAGATGAATAAAAACATTCTACTGCTTCATGTCCTGGAAAAGAGGCTGCTAAATCTGTCTGATCAGGGCACTGGAGAAGTGGCGACTACAACTCATGGCCACATGAGTCCAGTGGGGGCCAAACTGGAGGAGGAGGAAATTGGAGCACAAGCAGAGTATGTTGAAATTAGTGGTTTTTCTACCTTAGCATCTGGAGGAGGTAGAAGACGAGGCATATGACCCAGAAGCACAGTGGCAGTATACAGCGGAGATGGAGGCCGGGAGTCCCTCAGAGTCACTTAAGCAGATGGCCCACAGCATGCTGCTTTGCCTAACTAGTGACAGCCGTATAGTCAACATCCAGCATAGGGATGCCTATGCCGAGAGGGAGGAACAACTGGCGTACTATAGAGAAATGTGCGCCATTGTCTATCCTCTGTCAGGTCTGACCAGGGGATTCCTGGCAGTCATCCCTCACGTAGTACTGCCACGGCTGCTGTGGGGAGATGGAGGGGTAGGAGCAGTACCAGCTCCATCAGCAGCAGCTTAAGTCTGGAGTCCTTAATGAGCAGCTTCCTTCACCCGCCTAGTGAGGAGGGTAGCTGCCACCAGCAGCAGCAGAAAGACATGGAGTAGACCCTGCACCAGCAGGTGGTGGCCTACTTGGACAGCACTATACCAAGTAGTAAAGGATCCCCTGGACTACTGGGCAGCCAAACTTGATGTGTGGCCGCAACTTTCAGAGTTTGCAGTAGAGAAGCCGTCCTGCCCGTCCAGTAATGTGGCATCAGACCGCGTGTTCAGTGGGGTAGGGGCCATTGTTACCCCAAGGAGAACCCACTTGTCCACCCATAATGGACTGACCTTTGTCAAGATGAATCAGGCGTGAATCTGGCAGGATTTCAACTCACCAATGCCTTATGTAACACCTTCCATGTTTCTGCCACCTCCAGAATTTGTCATTGTGCCACTCTCTGGCCTAATGCTGCTGCTGCTACTGCTGCCACCCACCTACACACACTGTGATTGTGCCACTCTCTGACCTCCTGCTGCTGCCGCCTCCTCCACACTTTGTCATTGTGCCACTCTGTGGCCTACAATGTTGCTGCAACCTCCAGAATTTGTCATTGTGCCACTCTCTGACCTCCTGCTGCTGCCGCCACCTCCACACTATATAATTGTGCCACACTGTGGCCTACCATGTTGCTGTCACCTCCAGAATTTGTCATTGTGCAACTCTCTGACCTCATGCTGCTGCTGCCACTTCTAAATTCTGTCATTGTGCCACTCTGTGGCCTACTCATGTTGCTGCCAACTGACTGCTGTCTCCCTGGAACACCCTGTGATTTCCATAATGCTGTTTTCACTCTCCTTCTCTCTATGACATTGCCACTATGTTTGGTTTTCCCCTTCATTTCATCTGTCAGAAGGAATGAAAAGCCTCAAGATTTATATCCAAAAGCAGGAGTGGATACAGAAAACAGGGAACATGCAAATATCCCATTTACTGGTCATCTCTGTTTTGGATCAACTCCTGTTTGTTTTTGGCTTTAGAAATACTGATGGAATATTGACCGATTGAAAGCAGACACTGACAGATGAAAAGAAGGGCAAAATGATCAGTGGCGTCAATGCAAAATTAATGCTGACACTCTCTCCACTTTTGAGGGGTTTCTACATGTACCAGTGTTTAACAGAACAGGTTCTGTTGTAATCTATGAAATCATCTGATGTCAGTGTACTCTTTCATGTTATAGTGGGAACTTGCGTGCTGTGTGTGAGTGTGTGTGCTGTGTGTGAGTGTGTGTGCTGTGTGTGAGTGTGTGCTGTGTGTGAGTGTGTGTGCTGTGTGAGTGTATATGCTGTTTGTGTATGGTGTGTGCAGATGCGCTGTGAGTGTATATGGTGTGTGTGCCCTGTGAGTGTATGAATATGGTTTGTGAGTGTATGAATATGGTGTGTGAGTGTATGTACTGTGTATATATGCTGTATATTCTGTACGCATGTGTATATGTTTTATGTGTATGTATGAGCATGTCTGTATATACTGTATGTGTGTATATGCTGTATGTACGTGTGTACATAAATGTGTGGGTATAAGTGTATACATGTATGTATGTATGTGTGTACAAGTATGGAAATGTGTGTACATGCATAAATGTGTGTAAATGTATATGCATTTGTACAAATATGTATGTATATTTTTTAAGGCTACATTCACACGGCCATTGGGGGACGTATATATGGCTGGCATATATACGTCCCCCATTGGCTGGCAATGGGCGCACAGCAGGGTACAGAGTAGAACGCTGCAGCACACGAGTGGCACTGTAGTGCTCTGTACCGGGGAAAAGATAGGACATGTCCTAACTTTACCCGTAATGTGGCGATGTGTGTCATACTATATACTATAGGGGGCAGACAGGCTGTATACTACAGGGGGCAGACAGGCTGTATACTACATGGGGCTGGCTGGCTGTATACTACAGGGGGCTGGCTGGCTGTATACTACAGGGGGTTGGCTGGCTGTATACTACAGGGGGCTTGCTGGGTACTATAGGGGGCTGGCTATCTATATGCTGGGTGTAGGCTGTGACCAATGCATTTCCCACCCTCGGCTTATACTCGAGTAAATGGGTTTTTCCAGTTTTTGGTGGTAAAATTAGAGGTTTTGGCTTATACTCAGGTCGGCTTATACTCGAGTAAATATGGTAATGATAGAATTAATTAATGTACAGATACTGTGTGTAAATGAATAAATAGGAGGCAAGTTCTCTAACTGTATAATTGAAGGGATGCTATATGCTCATTAATAATTTGGAGGGGATTATATGTATAATAATAATTGGAACATGGTATAAAAACGTAGTACATTTTGTATAAAATAATTGATTATGCAGCATTGTTATATAACACATTTTTTAGTAGAGGAAATGTATAGAAATAATTAGAAGGGACATTAAATAGATAAATTAATTCATTAAAATAATTCACAGGGGAACCATATATTATGGACCACACATACTTTTTAATGGTACAGTATTATTTATTCACGGACTGTAGTATAGTAATATATTTGGGGGTAACAATGTAATTTTTGATATGCTGGGGGCACAGAGGGGTTTCTTATGTAGATTCTGCTTCCCAGAGCTGAAAATTCTGCAACCAGATTTTACGAAGATTCTGGACGTGAAGGAGAAGACATTTCACCTGTGAGGTACTAGATGCTACTTCTTCCTGTGTCATATCAGTATTGTAGTAAAAAGAGAAGGCCACAGCATCCAGTATAATCAAAAAAGGTTAACCCTTTATTCACACAGGCATAGAAAAAACTGCAACGTTTTGATTCACCATGAATCTTTGTCCTGAATTGACAAATCAAAACGTTGCAGTTTTTTCTATGCCTGTGTGAATAAAGGGTTAACCTTTTTTCATTATATTGGATGCTGTGGCCTTCTCTTTTTACTGTTTGGACTTTGCATCCTGCAAACCAGGGCCCTGGGCTGCGTGCATCAAACAAAACAACGTTTTGGTTGCTGCTTTTTTTCTTCTTTAGATCAGTATTGTAGTCACTGATTAACCTTCTAGTGTTAGACAGAGTATGTACTTTTATATCTATAGGGACAAAGAGCCTGGTGTGACTTTTCTATGTGGTACATGGACGCCAGAGTAGGGTTATTGTCATCAGATCTTGTAAAGGTTTTCAGCATTTCCTTATTGGAAGGTTGGTGTGCAGTGCGAACACTTACATCGATAACCACAGCCCAGAAACCAGCAGAAGGCCCGGGAAACCAGGGGTAACTCTTATACTATCCCTAACATTAAAGCCCTGAGATAACATCACCACTCCAGCCCCTGTACACAAACCAAGAGCAGTCACTAGCAGAGAGGAAGGGAGAAAGGGATTATTTTATCCTTTGTTTCACTGCCCTCGCTCGTGCTTAGAAATTTCCTTATCCCAGAATATTTCTATGTAGTAGTAGGTAGGCCCCAGGTTCCCCAGTATGACCCTGCTCAAAAAGCGTTAAAAAGTCTCAATTTTTGCATATAGATCGCAGAAAATCTATGAGATAAACTCCTCAAGTACAGTGCAAATTACAAATATTAAGTGCTAGTGCTCATAAAGGAGTTTAATCTCTAATAAATGTAAATATTAGGCATATATAAATAACATAATGCATCTCCGATCTTACCCATAATATCAGTACAGAGACAATGGAGGAGAGGCACCCTGACACGTGTTTCGAATGCTCACGCTTTCTCAAGGGGATGGGAACACGCCGCGGTGCCAGATATATATACAGGAAGTGAATAGTAATAGTAGGTAATCTCACCTGGTGGGGAAGCATCTGTTTCCGGTGATCAGCATCTGTGAGAGCATTCGATCCCGGGCACGTCACCAGGACCAAATACCATGCGCTTGCGCCTCACCCCCGTCACAGAGCTGCTACACTGCCATCAGCATATAGGGGGAGATTTATTATTAGTCCTATGTAGCTTCTTGGCATATTATTGTAGCAAAGTTTTGCGCAAATATCATTTTGCAACTCTTAAGTCATGCAATGGCGGAAAAAATACACCACAGAGTGTGCAACACCACATTTATCAACTGAGAATTTTCAAAAGAATGCAAAACGCAAAACTACACCACATAGGAGGTGTGTATGTGGGTCCATTGCTACTACAGGAGGAAGTTTTTGCTCAATATTGAAGTTTGCTCAATTTTAAAGTTTTTGCTCAATTTTATGTTTGAGGTATCTGAGAATTTCCTGTGCAAAAACATCGCAAAAAGGCAGAAATTGAGCAGATGTTAAACATACATGTAACTGGTGCAGTCTATTCACACACAGCACACATAGCTCATAGTCACATCAGAAGGCATTTACCACTGCACATACACCTCACTAGAAATCAGACTGTTGGAAACCTGCCAGTCTAACACATAGGGGGATATTTATCATACACTGGCGCTCGTGCAATAAGCTAGCATTTGCGATTATTTCAGGGCCTCTGCGCCACTGGCGGTGCGCAGAGGTCCTGATTAGAGATGAGCGAACATACTCGTCCGAGCTTGATGCTCGATCGAGCATTAGCGTACTCGTAACTGCTCGTTGCTCGAACGAGTATTTTGCCCGCTCGAGAAAATGGCAGCTCCCGCCGTTTTGCTTTTTGGCGGCCAGAAACAGAGCCAATCACAAGCCAGGAGACTCTGCACTCCACCCAGCATGACGTGGTACCCTTACACGTCGATAGCAGTGGTTGGCTGGCCAGATCAGGTGACCCTGGGATAGACTAGCCGCTGCCCGCGCTGCTCGGATCATTCTCTGTCTGGATGCCGCTAGGGAGAGAGCTGCTGCTGGTCAGGGAAAGCGTTAGGGTGTTCTATTGGCTTACTGTTAGGCAGGAGTGATTCTACAACAACCCAACAGCCCTTCTTAGGGCTACAATAACGTTATACTTATTTTTTTTATTTGCTTGTGGCTGGGCTTGCTGGCACTAGTAGTGCAGCTAGTACCATATTGTGAGGAATTAGCAGGGGGACTTGCTACCGTTGTGTTTAGCTCTTAGTGACACACATATCCACCTCAAACACCAAAGTGGGAAAATTTATTAGGGGTTTGATTTCAATTAGGCACAGTCTGCCAGTTTCTTTTTATTTTACGTTTATTTTTTTAAAAACTCAGTGTCATCTCATCTTGCATAGTAGTGTGCTTTAATACTTGGCTAGAAAATAGCCATAGGAGAATCCAAACGGCTTACTTACGCCTACAGTAGCGTTATATATATTTGATTTCTGGTTGATCTGCTGGTGGCTGTAGTTGCTGCAGTGTATCTACTAGCAAATTGTGAGCAATTTGGAGTGAGACTTGCGACCACTGTGTTTTGCGCTTAGTGACGCACATATCCATCGCAAAGACCGAAGTGGGAAAATTTATTAGGGCCCGGGGTTGTATTTCAATTAGGCACAGTCTGCCATTTCCTTTTTTATTTTACGTTTATTTTTTTCATAACTCAGCGTCATCTCATCTGGCATAGTAGTGTGCTTTAATACTTGGCTAGAAAATAGCCATAGGAGAATCCAAACGGCTTACTTACGCCTACAGTAGCGTTATATATATTTGATTTCTGGTTGATCTGCTGGTGGCTGTAGTTGCTGCAGTGCATCTACTAGCAAATTGTGAGCAATTTGGAGTGAGACTTGCGACCACTGTGTTTTGCGCTTAGTGACGCACATATCCATCGCAAAGACCGAAGTGGGAAAATTTATTAGGGCCCAAGGTTGTATTTCAATTAGGCACAGTCTGCCATTTCCTTTTTTATTTTACGTTTATTTTTTTCATAACTCAGCGTCATCTCATCTGGCATAGTAGTGTGCTTTAATACTTGGCTAGAAAATAGCCATAGGAGAATCCAAACGGCTTACTTACGCCTACAGTAGCGTTATATATATTTGATTTCTGGTTGATCTGCTGGTGGCTGTCCTTGCTGCAGTGCATCTACTAGCAAATTGACAGCAATTTGGAGTGAGACTTGCGACCACTGTGTTTTGCGCTTAGTGACGCACATATCCATCGCAAAGACCGAAGTGGGAAAATTTATTAGGGCCCGGGGTTGGATTTCAATTAGGCACAGTCTGCCATTTCCTTTTTTATTTTACGTTTATTTTTTTCATAACTCAGCGTCATCTCATCTGGCATAGCAGTGTGCTTTCATACTTGGCTAGAAAATAGCCATAGCAATAGGATAGCATCGTTTGGTTTTAAAAACTTAAAAACACACAAAAAAAAAAAACACAAAAAAAAGGTAAAAAAAAAATTAAAGTTATAACTCTCATTTTCAAAATGTTTAACCCGAGGGCTAGGGGTAGAGGACGAGGGCGGGGACGTGGGCGTCCAACTACTGCAGGGGTCAGAGGCCGTGGTCCTGGGCGGGGTGAGACACCACCTGCTGATGAGGGAGCAGGGGAACGCCGCAGACCTACACTCCCTAGGTTCATGTCTGAAGTTACTGGGACTCGTGGTAGAGCACTGTTGAGGCCAGAACAGTGCGAACAGGTGATGTCGTGGATTGCCGACAATGCTTCGAGCAATTTGTCCACCAGTCAGTCTTCCACGCAGTCCACCCATGTCACCGAAATCGGCACTCCTCCAGCTCCTGCACCTCAGCCTCCTCCCCCCCAGTCTGCCCCCTCCCAGCAAAATTTGCCATTTGAACCGGCATACTCTGAGGAACTGTTTTCTGGACCCTTCCCACAGTCACAAACCACTTGTCCGGTTACTGGTGAGCAATTTTCCGATGCCCAGGTTTTCCACCAGTCGCAGTCTGTGGCTGATGATGACCTTGTTGACGTAGTGGAAGAAGTGTGTAAAGAGGTGTCCGACGATGAGGAGACACGGTTGTCAGACAGTGGGGAAGTTGTTGTCAGGGCAGGAAGTCCGAGGGGGGAGCAGACTGAGGGATCGGAGGATGATGAGGTGACAGACCCAAGCTGGGTTGAGAGGCCGGGTGAACACAGTGCTTCTGAGACGGAGGAGAGTCCTCGACCAGAACAGGTTGGAAGAGGCAGTGGTGGGGCCAGACGGAGAGGCAGGGCCAGAGCTGGTGCATCAGTGCCAAATGTGTCAACTAGTAAAGCTCCCGTGGCGAGGGCTCCTGCGGCGAGGGCTAGATTTTCAGAAGTCTGGAGGTTCTTTAAGGAAACACCGGATGACCGACGGACTGTGGTGTGCCACATTTGCCAAACCAGGATCAGCAGGGGTTCCACCACTACTAGCTTAACTACCACCAGTATGCGCAGGCATATGAATGCTAAACACCCCACTCAGTGGCAACAAGCGCGTTCACCTCCGGCCGTGCACACCACTGCTCCTTCCCCTGTGTCAGCTGATAGTCAGCCCCCTGCCCAGGACCCTGCCACAAAAACCCCATCGTCGCCTCCACGATCCTCCACAGCATCCACCAGCGTTCAGCTCTCCATACCCCAGACGCTGGAGCGGAAACGCAAATATAGTGCAACCCACCCGCACGCCCAAGCCCTTAATGTGCACATCTCCAGATTGCTAAGCCTGGAGATGCTGCCCTATAGGCTAGTAGAGACCGAGGCCTTTCGCAGCCTCATGGCGGCGGCCGCCCCTCGGTATTCGGTCCACAGCCGCCACTACTTTTCCCGATGTGCCGTCCCAGCCCTGCACCAGCACGTGTCAGACAACATAATCCGTGCCCTGACCAACGCCGTTTCTGACAAGGTCCACCTGACCACGGACACGTGGACGAGTGCTGCCGGGCAGGGCCACTATATATCGCTGACGGCACATTGGGTTAACTTGGTGGAGGCTGGGACCGAGTCTGACCCTGCGGCTGGTCATATACTGCCGACGCCGAGGATTGCGGGGCCTACCTCGGTCCAGGTGTTTCAGGCCTACTATGCCTCCTCCTCCTCCCACCCCTCCTCCACCTCCTCCTCCGAACGACCATCCGTGGGCATGGCGCCATCAGTCGGTAGCTCTAGGCACAGCAGCAGTGCCGTCGCTAAGCGACAGCAGGCGGTGCTGAAACTGCTGAGCCTAGGCGATAAAAGGCACACCGCCCAAGAACTATTACAGGGCATCACGGCGCAGACTGATCTGTGGTTGGCACCGCTGAACCTGAAGCCAGGCATGGTTGTGTGTGACAACGGCCGTAACCTGGTGGCGGCTCTGCAACTCGGCAGACTGACACATGTGCCATGCCTGGCCCATGTGTTAAATCTGATAGTTCAGCGTTTCCTCAAGACATACCCCAATCTGTCTGATTTGCTCACGAAGGTGCGCCACATCTGTGCGCATTTCAGGAAGTCCAGCACAGATGCTGCCACTCTCAGGGCAGCGCAGCGCCGCCTCCAACTGCCCGCTCACCGACTGTTGTGCGACGTGCCCACGAGGTGGAAATCAACACTGACCATGTTATCCAGAGTTTACCAGCAGCGCCGAGCGATTGTAGACTGCCAGATGTCAACTTCCACCAGAACTGGTAGTCAGGTCAGTCAGCTTCCTCAAGTCTACAATGAGGAGTGGACGTGGATGTCTGATATCTGTCAGGTGCTGAGTAACTTTGAGGAGTCAACACAGATGGTCAGTGGCGATGCCGCCATCATCAGCCTCACCATCCCGCTGCTTGGCCTGTTGAAAAACTCTCTGGTCAGCATGAAGTCGGAAGCTTTGCGCTCCTCACAAGAGACGGGGGAAGAAGATTCCCTTGTTGATAGCCAAAGCACCCTTAGGTCTGTTTCTCAGCGCATATCGGAGGAGGTGGAGGAGGATGAGGAGGAAGAGGAGGAGAATGTTGGCGAGACACAAGAGGGGACCATTGTTGAGTCCTTCACTGTTGAGCGTGTATGGGCAGAAGAAGAGGAGTTGGAGGAGTTGGAGGAGTAGGAAATGGACAGTCAGGCCAGTGAGGGGAGTGAATTCTTACGCGTTGGTACTCTGGCGCATATGGCAGATTTCATGCTAGGCTGCCTATCCCGTGACCCTCGCGTTCAAAGAATTTATTCCAGCACCGATTACTGGGTGTTCACTCTCCTGGACCCACGGTACAAGCAAAATCTTTCCACTCTCATCCCTGGAGAGGAAAGGAGTGTGAGAATGCATGAATACCAGCAGGCCCTGGTGCACAAGCTGAAACAGTATTTCCCTTCTGACAGCGCTAGCGGCAGAGTGCGTAGTTCTGCGGGACAAGTAGCGAGGGAGAGTAGGCGAGCAGGCAGCTTGTCCAGCACTGGCAAGGGTACGCTTTACAAGGCTTTTGCCAGCTTTATGTCACCCCAGCAAGACACTGTCACCTGTCCCCAGTCTCAGCAGAGTAGGGCTGATCTTTACAGAAAGATGGTGAGGGAGTACGTAGCTGACCATACCATCGTCCTAAATGATCACACAGCTCCCTACAACTACTGGGTTTCAAAGCTGGACATGTGGCACGAACTGGCGCTGTACGCCTTGGAGGTTCTTGCCTGCCCTGCCGCTAGCGTCTTGTCCGAGCGGGTTTTCAGTGCAGCTGGTGGCATCATCACCGATAAGCGTACACGCCTGTCGACTGACAGCGCTGACAGGCTGACGCTTATCAAGATGAATAAAGCCTGGATTTCTCCTAATTTCCAATCTCCACCAGGTGAAGGAAGCTTAACCTGAATAATTTATCCACTCCTCCTCCTCCTCATTTTCCTCCTTCTCCTCCTCTTTGTACAGTAAAGCAGAGGAAACTGGCTATTTTTTTACAGGGCCCACTGGCTCTAGCTATAGTACTTTATGCATTTAATTTTTATGGAGGGCCACCGACCCGGTCCTCTGTTTTAAACAATTTTTGGGAGTGCCACATACAGGCACTCAATCTATTCAATTTTTTCTGGAGGGCCACCTACCTGCTCCTCTGGTTTGAAAACTTTTTTGGACTGCCACATACAGGCACTCAATCTATTCCATTTTTATGGAGGGCCACCTACCTGCTCATCTGGTTTGAAAACTTTTTTGGACTGCCACATACAGGCACTCAATCTATTCCATTTTTCTGGAGGGCCACCTACCTGCTCCTCTGGTTTGAAAACTTTTTTGGACTGCCACATACAGGCACTATCCAAATTAAATTGTCTCCATAGCAGCCTCCACACGTTGTCTCCATTGCTACCTCCAAAAGTCGTCCATATAGCTGCCTCCATACATCGTCCCTTTATCAAACGAGGTGTGTCAGGCAGAAATTTGGGTTGTTTTCATGGATTCCACATCAAAGTTGTTAACTTTGTCGCCACCCTGCTGTGTTATCCACAAAATACACTGGCAAACTTTTACCATTTACGGATATTATTTCAGCGCTTCTTGCGCATCTGTTTACATTCCCCTCACCCGCCAAATCCTAAACTTATAAGAACGCTACTACACTTGATCTTATACAAAAGGTTCTTAGAAGTGCTGTTTGGGGAGTAGCCTAGAGACAGGGGCTTGGATTGGCGAAAGCTCGCCTGGCAGCAGAGCGCCAGCTCCATGCCAAGAACCAACTAACATAGTTTTAACTGCAGCACCTTTAATCTACTACTAGTTCACTGCCTCCATACATGGCCGCCTTATCAAACGTGCTGTGTCAGGCAGAATTTTGGGTTGTTTTCATGGCTTCCACAACAAACTTGTTAACTTTGTCGCCACCCTGCTGTGTAATCCTCAAAATATACTGGCAAACTTTTACCATTTACGGATATTATTTCAGCGTTTCTTGCGCATCTGTTTACATTCCCCTCACCCGCCATATTCCAAACTTATAAGAACGCTACTACACTTAACTTGGTGCAGGCTGGGACCGAGTCTGACCCTGGGGCTTGTCATATACTGCCGACGCAGAGGATTGTGGGGCCTACCTCGGTCCAGGTGTTTCAGGCCTACTATGCCTCCTCCTCCTCCCACCCCTCCTCCACCTCCTCCTCCTCCTCCGAATTACCATCCGTGGGCATGGCGCCATCAGTCGGTAGCTCTAGGCACAGCAGCAGTGCCGTCGCTAAGCGACAGCAGGCGGTGCTCAAACTGCTGAGCCTAGGTGATAAAAGGCACACCGCCCAAGAGCTATTACAGGGCATTCCGCATCAAACTTGTTAACTTTGTCGCCACCGTGCTGTGTAAGCCACAAAATATACTGGAAAACTTTTTTCATTTACGGATATTATTTCAGCGCTTCTTGCGCAGATGTTTACATTCCCCTCACCCGCCATATCCCAAACTTATAAGAACGCTACTACACTTGATCTTATACAAAAGGTTCTTAGAAGTGCTCTTTGGGGAGTAGCCTAGAGACAGGGGCTTGGATTGGCAAAAGCTCGCCTGGCAGCGGAGCGCCAGCTCCATGCCAAGATCCAACTAACATAGTTTTAACTGCAGCACCTTTAATCTACTACTAGTTCACTGCCTCCATACATGGTCCCCTTATCAAACAAGCTGTGTCAGGCAGAATTTTGGATTGTTTTCATGGCTTCCATGTTAACTTTGTCGCCACCCTGCTGTGTAATCCACAAAATATACTGGCAAACTTTTATCATGTACCGATATTATTTGAGCGCTTCTTGCTCACCTCCTTTGGTTCCTCTCTGCCACCCATTGGTTTGAAGCCTGAGTCCATTTAGGGTATGTTGCCATGCCACTCTCTAGCCTGCCGCTGCTGCCGCTGCCTCTGCATGCCGTCCCCTATAGTGTCAGGGTCAATTATTGGATGTTTTAGATGCTATCTAGCCTCATTCGGTCACTCTGTCATGGCCATGCTGTTGCCCATAATTTTGGCATAATGGTGCGATTAAGCAGCCTCAGAGGCATCCATGCATGCTACCCCTGCTGTTTCCTGTCCATTTCCGTGGTGTTTCCATCCTTTTCTGAGGTTCCCAGGTGTTTGGCCAAGCTTCCCTGTGCAGAGCCTTGGTCCCCTTGAAAAATGCTCGAGTCTCCCATTGACTTCAATGGGGCTCGTTACTCGATACGAGCACTCGAGCATCGGGAAAAGTTCGTCTCGAATAACGAGTACCCGAGCATTTTAGTGCTCGCTCATCTCTAGTCCTGATAAATATCCCCCATTGACAACTGCTCAAAATCCTGCCTAATGATAAATCTATGATAATGATAAATCACTTCCAGCCAGACAATAGACCTTGGCGCATATGGGGACCTCCATACGCGTCTTTAAAGATCGGGCACAACAATGGGGCAAATTTACTTACCTGGTCCACTCGCGATCCAGTGGCACGTTCTCCAACGCTGATTCGGGTTCTGCCGGGATTTACTAAAGTCGTGCGCCCGATGTCCACTAGGTGTCGATGCTGCGCTGAAGTCCGCCGGAGTTCACCTTTTTTGTATGCGAGTGCTATATTTGCAACACAATTTTTTTTTTAATTCCACGTTTTTTCCGAATCCGTCGGGTTTTCCGGCGGCCACACCCTCCGATTTCTGTCGCGTGAAAGCCGCGAAAAATTTGGGAAACCCTGAAAAACGTGATTCGGGCCCTTAGTAAATGTGCCCCAATGTGTCCAAAAGAAAGAGCGAGTGGACTACAGCCTCAAGAAAACAGGCAAGAGCAAAATGCAAGGGGAGGACAGATGGAATGCTCCCATTGAGGTAGAAAAATAAAGATCAGAGTATAATTTACAATATAAATTATATATCTAATATATAACGCTGGATGTATGTGTGTATGTATGTATGTCCGCTAAAGGAATCTGTAGCATTACGTTTACAATCATCAAATTTTGCACAGTTGTTGCCTGTGACTCAGGGAACGTCATAGACCAGGTTTTGATCCAAAAATATTACCCCATGCTTTCCAAAATCCACTTATTACCCACCATATACAGGAGCCATTGTCCGCTGCTGCTGTGGCAGTTGGAGGCTGAGCTGTGATTGGTTGCTACCCTGTAAAGGTGATTAATATGACTTCTGAGCTTTGATTGGTTACTATAGGCAATGAGTATAAGATGCTTATGTGTGAGGTAAAATGGACATGGACAGGCTGTGACAGGGATTCAGACAAGCTGTAACAGAGACTGACAGACAGACTATGTCAGGGGCAGAGACTGGCTGTGATAGGGATTGATAGACAGGCTGTGACAGGGACTGACAGTTAGGCTGTGACAGGGAGTGACTGACAGGCTGTGACAGGGACTGACAGACAGGCTGTGACAGGGACTGACAGATAGGCTGTGACCAGGGCCGGATTATAGGCGGGGGTCCCGGGGCTCGAGCCCCGGGGCCCCCACCATCTTGCCCCCCTAGGGGCCCCCACCAGATCGCACCTCCCCCCCCCCCCCCCCTCATGAGCCACACTCCACCCCCAGGCAGAGGTGAGCGCCTCCACGCCCATCTGCATGCACAACCGAGCCGCTTCCCAGCTCATCCACCCCCCTACATGACTCCCCACCCAACCATTCTGCTGCATGGCGAGCCGCCCGCACTTCGGCACAGGCGCGGTATATATGTATATACTGTGTATATATGCATCTACTGTATATAGATGTATATACTGTGTATATATGCATCTACTGTGTATATATGTATATACTGTGTATACATGCATCTACTGTATATATATGTATATACTGTGTATATATGCATCTACTGTATATATGTGTATATATGCATATACTGTGTATATGGGTATATATGCATCTGCTGTGCATATACAATGTATATATTCATCTACTGTGTATGTTTATATATGCATCTACTGTGTATGTTTATATATGCATCTACTGTGTATATGTGTATATATGCATCTACTGTGTATATGTGTATATATGCATCTACTGTGTATATGTGTATATACTATGTATAGATGCATCTACTGTGTATATATGTATATACTGTGTATATATGCATCTACTGTGTATATACTGTGTATATATGCATTTACTGTATATATATGTATATAATGTGTATATATGCATCTACTGTGTATATATGTATATACTGTGTATACATGCATCTACTGTATATATATATGCATCTACTGTGTATATATGCATCTACTGTATATATATGTATATACTGTGTATATATGCATATACTGTGTATATATGCATCTACTGTGTATATGTGTATATGTGTATATACTGTGTATATGGGTAAATATGCATCTACTGTGCATATACAATGTAAATATTCATCTACTGTGTATATGTGTATATACTGTGGATATATGCATCTACTGTGTATATGTGTATATATGCATCTACTGTGTATATGTTTATATATGCATCTACTGTGTATATGTCTATATACTGTATATATGGCTATATATGCATCTACTGTGCATATACTGTGTATATATGCATCTTCTGTGTATATGTGTATATATGCATCCACTGTGTATATGCTGTGTATATACTGTGTATAGATGCATATACTGTATTCATACACGCATATATTTATATAAGCATATATGTGTGTACATTTATATATATGTGAATGATGTGATTTTTGTATATGCTGTGTACATCGTATGTATGTATATGTATATCTGAATGTATATTTTATGAGTTTGTATATACTCTGTGTATTAGTGTTTAAATGTATATGAGTGCATAAATGTGTGTGTATACTTGTATGTATATGGGTGCAAGAATACAAGTGTAGAACTTTATGTGTGTGTATATAAGTATATAAATGTGTGTAATTACATAAGGGTACTTTCACAAGAATGTATGGGGGATGTATATCTGGTCTCAAATTTGCTGCCTGATATACTTCCCTCAAAGGCATCTATAGCGCCTGGGCTCGGTACAGTGAGTACCACGAGTACTCACTGTTTCGTGCTGTGGACGCAAAAGAGATAGAGCGTGCTCTATCTATGGCCGTAAGAACGACCATGCAGCTCTTTTCTCTATGGAGAGGGGAGGGGTGAGCCGCGATCACCTCTCCTCCTCTCCAGCACGCAAGATGTGTGCCTGCCAGGCTATAGTCTGGCCACCACACGTTTATGTGAATGCAACCGACATATGTTTATATTTTTTTAAGGGGAAGGGGGGCCCCATGCAGAAATCTGCTATGGGGCCCAATCTCTCCTAGTTACACCACTGCATGAGACTGCATGGCTGTGCGGGCTGAGGTGTATGTTACATGGGACTGCATGGCTGGTGTGGCTGAGGTGTATGTTACATGGGACTGCATGGTTGGTGTGGCTGAGGTGTATGTTACATGGGACTAGTATCTGGTAGGGGTGAAAGATGTAAAGATGTGTTACTGGGGATGAGGCGGCTGTATGTAGCTGTGTTACTGGGGCGAGACGGCTGTATGTAGCCGTGTTACTGGGGGCAAGGCTGCTGTATGTAGCTGTGTTACTGGGGATGAGGCGGCTGTATGTAGCTGTGTTACTGGGGGGAGGCGGCTGTATGTAGCTGTGTTACTGGGGGGAGGCGGCTGTATGTAGCTGTGTCACTGGGGGTGAGGCGGCTGTATATAGCTGTGTTACTGGGGGTGAGGCGGCTGTATGTAGCTGTGTTACTGGGGATGAGGCGGCTATATGTAGCTGTGTTACTAGTGCTGACTAACAGACTGGCTGTGACAGAGACTTACACACAGGCTGTAACAGGGACTGACTGACAGACAGGCTGTGACAGGGACTTAAACACAGGCTGTAACAGGGACTGACTAACAGATAGGCTGTCACAGGGACTGATTGACAGGCTGTGACAGGGACTTACTAACAGACAGGCTGTGACAGAGACCTACACACAGGCTGTAACAGGGACTAACAGTCAACTCCCCTGTTTTTCTTTTCTTTTAAAATGTATATTACTAAGTATAACAAAAGTATATAGGTTTGGTTTGTCTGTAATTTTGCTGACCCAAAGAATACAAAGGACATGTAATTTTGACCGGACAGTGAAACTTGTTAATTGCACCATTTTATTTTACGCTTTGAATAAATTTTTTTGTTAATGTGGAATTTTTACCCAGGCTTCCAATACATTGCATAAAATATTAACCCCTTAAGGATGTAGCCAGTTTATAGCTTAATCCTGAGCCCCATTTTTTGTATTCTGACATGCATCGCTTTAAATTACTTTTGAACAGTCACTTATCGAATGCGATTAAGAGACAGTTTTTTCCCCACATGTTGTACTTCATTTTAGTGGCAAATTTTGGCTGATAAGTTTTGCATTTATTTATAAAAAAATAAAAAGTGATGAATTTTCTGAAAAATTTGCCATTTTTAAAATTCTAAATCATTGCGTTTTCAAGCAGATAGTTTTACCACCTAAATTAGTTGCTGTATAACATTTCCCATATGTCTACTTTACATTTTCAGAATTTTTGAAATGTCTGGATAATTTATTTTGATGTCACACGGCTTACAAATATGTGCAGAATGGAACAAAAGCAGATAAAGGCTGCGTCCTCTTATAACAGTTGCTTTATTTTACTGTCACATAAAACTGTAACTATCCATGAAATTTTTATATTTACCACAATCATGGAAAAACACTTAAGGATTATTTAAATAATTTTTGACAGATAGCATAAGGCAAAAGGTTATCTAATATTCTTATTAATCTACTGAACCTTGTTATGCCCATTTCATTTGCTTCAGCAAATATTCTTAACTTCGCTTTCCTGTAGTTTAATAACTCCTTATATAACTTAAAGGTGTGAATGAGATACAAGCTTGGACAAATATTTTGTTTCCATAGACATTTTAGCTGCATAACCTTTCACAGAGAATTAAAACATAGTCTGAAAGTATGGCAATTTCATGTCTGTACTTAGCCCACTTAGTATTGATGAAACTATATGAACTGCCACAAGCAGATATTGTAACACACTCCTCCTGTAGCCTCCAATGGATGATACAAACTAATAAAGTCTAATACATTTGGTACAGTATGCTTGTGTATGATGAATTCCACAGTGAGACAGGAGTGGATAAAATAACAATGTTGTACAGTTTTCTAATGCCAAATGGAGAACATTAGCTGGCTCTAATAAATCTGTGTATATGAAAGTGCATGTATTGCCAGTAAGCATGTGTGACAGGCACTTATTTTACTGCTATGAAGCTTCAGGGACTGTTATCTCATAACATAGAAATGGAACACTGGTAGTAATAAGCGGACCTGCAAAGTTCATGTCCGTACTGAACCATGGTGGTTCCGGGGCAGCCAACCGATCAGCTTGCAGTTCCTTAGTAACCACAGCTATCCAAGGAAAAAGTAGAGTATGACCGGCACTCAAAATTTGCTAAAACATCTTCTTTTATTTCATATTCTTTAAAATAGGAAGGTTACATTGTACATCCTGAGGGACCTACGCGTTTCGAATGTAAGTATCTAGTTCTTATTCATGGTCTAGGGGAATGAAACAATGGTCAGTTTAAAAAGACAAACATCAGGTGTATGGAAAGCTAAGTAATGAGCGCATGCGCAGAGTTACGGGAGTCCCGTGAGCACAGGTAACACCCTATAATACATAAGAGCAGAGAAATAGTTATATACATAAGTATTGTATAACGGCTAGAAGTAATGTCAAGAAACAGAGAAAGTATGAAAGCATTTTGATTATTATAAATACATAGTGTCCGTTCTGTTGTTGAGTCCTTTAGGCATGCGCGTTCCCAATTGTAAGATCCATAGCATTTCTCGGTTCCGGAGCTTCTGGGTCCTATCGCCTCCTCTTCTGGGAGCGGTAACTCTTTCAATTCCAGTGACTGCCAGACTGGTAAGATCTCCTGCATGTACATTGAGAAAATGTCTCGATAGACTCAACATATTTTTATCAATCTGTTTAATTCCATCAGTGACATGTTCTGAAATTCTCTTTTTTAAGGGGCAGATTGTACTGCCCACATACAAAACAAGTTCTTCAAACAATGTCCAATTTAGAGTGGCAAGATGGGTACATATGGGTTACTTGCGATATCGTGTCACTTTATACAAACATACCTCATGACAAAGAGCTTTTGGCACTAGAACAGCACATGAAACTATATACAGATTTTACATGTGAATTACAACAGTACATTCTATCAGTGACACATATCCTTTTGACCAATAACTTTTTTTCGTTTAACAAAACTTTTTATTTACGAACCCAGGGATGCCCTATGGGTTCTTGCTTTTCGCCATCATTGGCCAACATTTATGTCTCCTGGTGGGAACGCAAATACATGTATACCACGTCCAATCCATTCAGAACAAACATTTACTGGTATGGCAGGTATATCGATGACACCCTGCTCATATGGAGTGGATGTGAGCAGGGCGTCCTTGATTTTATACAGTATATTAATTCTAATGATTGTAACCTGTCTTTTACATACGAAACAAGCAAATGTAAAATATTTGGATATAATGTTGATAGGTAATACAACCACAGGATGCGTGGAGACAGAATTATTCCGTAAGTCTACTAGTGCCAATACGATACTGCAGGCGTCCAGCTGTCATCCGCAGCATGTAGTCAAAAATCTACCAGTGGGTGAATACATACGTGCTCGCAGAAGTTGTAGTACGGAGGTGTCTTTTCAGAAGGAATGTGAGATTATAAAAATTAGATTGAAACAAAGGGGGTATCGCAATCATGTCCTAGATAGGGCCAAATGCATAGCTTGCAATAGAACCCGACGCTCTCTTTTGTCTGCTCACACAATAAACAAAAAGGAAACACCAGAAATTGTCAACATTTAGCTTTCAATACAAGCAAATAGTGACCATAATTAAGAAATACTTACCTATGTTGACAGCAGATGTAGAGATGAAGCGAATTTTGCGCTGGGGATGCCACTTTATATTTTGCAGAGCATGTACTGTTCGTAATGTGGTGTCTCCATCGATGTATATGTTCGAGGAAAACAAAGTCCATCATACGTGGCTCAGTACTAAAGGCTCCTACAAATGTGGGGGCAATAGGTGCAACAACTGCTGCCATATGCGTAACACCACCACGTTCACCAGTATGGAGACGAACAAAGTATGGAATATTAAAACCTTTATTAATTGCCATACCAAATTTGTGGTGTATTTGGCAGAATGTGTAACATGCAAGATTCAGTATGTGGGCAGTACAATCCGCCCCTTAAAAAAGAGAATTTCAGAACATGTCACTGATGGAACTAAACAGATCGATAAAAATATGTCGAGTCTGTTGAGACATTTTCTCAATGTGCATGCAGGAGATCTTACCAGTCTGGCAGTCACTGGAATTGAAAGAGTTACCGCTCCCAGAAGAAATGAAGCGATAGGACCCAGAAGCTCCAAAACCGAGAAATGCTATGGATCTTACAATTGGGAACGCGCATGCCTAAAGGACTCAACAACAGAACGGACACTATGTATTTATATTAATCAAAATGCTTTCATACTTTCTCTGTTTCTTGACATTACTTCTAGCCCTTATACAATGCTTATGTATATAACTATTTCTCTGCTCTTATGTATTATAGGGTGTTACCTGTGCTCACGGGACTCCCGTAACTCTGCGCATGCGCTCATTACTTAGCTTTCCATACACCTGATGTTTGTCTTTTTAAACTGACCATTGTTTCATTCCCCTAGACCATGAATAAGAACTAGATACTTACGTTCGAAACGCGTAGGTCCCTCAGGATGTACAATGTAACCTTCCTATTTTAAAGAATATGAAATAAAAGAAGATGTTTTAGCAAATTTTGAGTGCCGGTCATACTCTACTTTTTCCTTGGATTATTGGTGGCTCTCTGACAAGCCCATTACAAGACACGAGCACCAGGACTATACAGAGGATTTTCCAATTCAACCTTCTCAAGCCCATGTGAATAAGCGGATAGCTCAAAATACTTTTTTGTACTTTACTTAACCACAGCTATACTGACATTTAAGCAGGATTGTGGTTGATTAGGTGGGACACGTAACCCTGCTATAAAAATGGCAGGGTCATATGTCCATGCTCCATTACACACAGGAGGAAGAGCTAGAAGGGGTTGCTGCTCTTCATATGGTCAGTCAGACAGTCAGGGACATAGAAAAAATTAATGATTGCCCCTTTCAGGCCAGTTAGATAGGGAGGCTGCTGTGATCAGAGACAGAGGGAAATCTGAAAGAATTGCCCTTTTTTAGGGCACTCTGAAGAACAGTGTGGCAAATTTAACAAGCTGTCTGAAAGTCAGAATATTTCTAGTTGCCCATGGCAACCAATCACAGCTCAGCTTTCATTTTACTAGCACTCATGAATATTTTAAAGGTGAGTTGTGATTGGTTGCCATGGGCAACTAGAAATATTCTGACTTTCAGACAGCTTGATACATCTGCCCCATTATGTTTCTACTTACATGCTGCTATAGTGCAGGGCTGGCGTTAGTACTATTTGCAGTTCCAGTGTCATAGAGCAATATCTTAAAGGACCAGTGTTTGTACTATTTGCAGTTTCAAAATAAGTATAAATGGTACATGTAAAACTTAACTTTTAATTATTATAACATAAAAATTCTTGAAAGTGATGAAACGTCATACATTTAATGATGAGTAGGCAAAAAAAGTGCATGCATGGCTGTCTGCCTTACCACATCAAGTGTCTGAGAGTATAATAAATACTTATTACTAATAAGTCATTAGTGTATGAACATAACCTAGTGACTAATAGACTGGGGTGGTTTAAACACTCTTTTTTGTTTGTGGTTGTCTGTTGTTCCCCAATTAGCACATTTTTGCCTACTCATCTTTAAATGTATGATGATTCATCGCTTCCATGTTTTTTTATTCTAAAATGATTAAAAGTCAAGTTTTAAACAAACTCGGTACGTTTGTTTAAGTGTTCATCTCACTTAATCCATTATATGCTTCTATTTGCAGTTTCAGCATCATACACCAATATCTTAAAGGACCAGTGTTAGCAATATTCGCAGCTCCAGCATCATACAGCAATATCTTAAAGGACCAGTGTTAGTACTATTTGCACCTCCACTGTTGTATGCCAATACCTAAAAGGAACAGTGTAAGTACTATTTGCAGTGCTAGTGTCATACAGCAATGTTTTAAATGAGCAGTTTTAGTACTATTTGTATATCCAGCATCATGTAGAAATTCCTTAATGCACTCTACAGTACTAGCCTCAGTAGTATTTGGATCAGTGTTACGTTACAGTATTGCTGTATAAGTTTTAGTAATATATGCATTAGCTACCTTAGACTACCAGTTTTAGAAGTATTTGCATCAGTGTTAACTTACAGTAATAATCATTGTGTCAAATTCTCATACAGTACTATATTTTAAACACCTAAAAAAAAAGGGAATTCATCAACTGTCTAAAAATTTGATATTTTTTATTTCATCCATTTAAAAATAAACACTTATAAATACAGTGATTAAAAAATGATCCCAAGTACTATATTGTAGTGACATTGGTGTTACTTATTTCATCCATGGCTTTGTACAGTTCTGCTTGTGCTTTAAAAAGAGAAAAGAAGAAATTAATGGGGCTGTGATGCTGCTGCTGGTGTTGTTTATGATGGATCTGGTGCTGCAGCGAGAGGACTTGTTCTGTTTCTGCCTGCTACACTTTCTTTGGTGCAAGCAGGAGCCAAGGTGTGTAACCTATACTTACAGGCCCCAATAGCCCTCATGAAGTTGAAGCATTGGTCAATTACATGGCAGACAGTGCCTCAACTTCCATGGGATTATCTTTGCCATGCTCAACCTCACCAGCAAACCTGTCTCAGACAAAAGTCATGGAGCAGCCAAAGAGGAGCTGAATGACCCAAAGAGGAGTAGGAAGAGCAACAGGAGCATTGGAAGCAAGAAGAGGACCTGCAGGGGTCATCAGAAAGGCGAGTACAGTGTTAATTTTATTTATTAAATGCTTGGCATACTTAGGCAGGGGCCAGTCTGCTATATACTGGAGGGCATGGGCTGGCTATATACTTCAGGCGCTGGCAGGCTACATACTACAGGGGCTATCAGGCTATGTACTTGGGCGCCGGGGCTGGATGGCTATAAACTGCAGGGGCTGGCAGGCTATATACTAGGGGGCAGGGGCTGGCAAGCTATATAGTGGGGTGGCTGGCAGGCTGTATACTGCAGGGGCTGGGAGGCTATATACTGGGGAGCATGGGCTGGCAGGCTATATACTACAGGGACTGGCAAGCTATAGAGTTTACTGGGGGGCAGGGGCTGGCTATATACTGCAGGGGCTGGCAAGCTATAAAGTGGGAAGGCTGGCTGGCTATATACTGCATTGGCTGGTAGGCTATATACTAGGGGGGCAGGGTCTGCCAGGCTATATACGGAGGGGCTGGAAGGCAAAATACTGAGGGGCAGGGGCTGACAGTCTATATACTGGGGGGGGGCAGGGGCTGGCAGGCTCATATACTGGGGGACAGGACCTAGTAGGTTATATACTAGGGGGCAGGGGCTGGCAGGATATATAGTAGAGGGCAGGGGCTGGCAGGATATATTCTGGTGTTGAGGGGCTGACAGGCTATATATTAAGGGGTAGGGACCGGCAAGCTATACACTGGTGGATATGGGCTGGTCAGATTTATACTGGCTGGAGGCTGTAACCTATTCATTTGTCACCCTAGGCTTATACTTGAGTCAATAGGTTTTTCCATTTTTTGTGTTAAAATTAGGTACCTCAGCTCTTAATCGGGTCAGCTTATACTCATGTATATATACGGTAGGTTGTCTAAAACCTTCCATTCCTCAATCTTCACAAAAACGGAATTTGCTATCAATGTAAATACCTTGCAGAAATTGGAAACCCCCTTTTCATATCCTCGAATTTAAATCTACTTCCACCAATTTAATAGGAGCTGCCATGTAGTTAGTTCTCAGCAATATGAATAGAGGACAGCAATAAAGTATAATACCTTAATGGATATGAAAACCTTATCTATAACACTCCAGATTTATACAAAAAAACTGCTGTAGTTTCCTGTTGTTGAAGGAACAAAATGCAGCAACTCTTGTTTTTCATTTGCTGGTCTCCATTCATTCAGGAAGATTAACAGCGCTGTAAATATTTGCTAGAATAATAATGGTTATTGTGTTAATTTCCAGTAGCTGCTGAATAAGATCTGCAGACTTTACTGTATACTAGCTACAAGATTTTTCTTTTGTTGCTTTCAGAGAATCAGATTAACATCTTAATTTTCAAATAGTTTTAGTAATTTGTTGTGCATTAGCCAAACATACAGGAGTCATTAAAGAATACTATTAGCCAAAGGAGACAAAAAATATCTTGTATGGTCAGCAAACATATGAGCAGTGCAATTCAATGACGGTATGTTATTGAGTAGGAGGAGCTAAGCTGTTTGATCTTTAGTTGTCTGAGAGAAGTATTGGTATTTCATTTTATAGATTTATATCTCTACCCTCTCTGCTGGGAAGTCAATGCGCCTGGCGTTAGGCGTCTCAGTGGAAGCCATGGAAGATTGAGTGTGGACTTTCTAATAGAACTACGGCAGACTACAACCAAAGAGGGGTGAAGTACTCATGCCAAATGTACCGTTGTATATGTTATTGAACGATAAAGTATTTTTGCAAAAGAATTCTTTTTGTGGTCTAAAGTTTAACTGTTGCACGGTGTATTTCATTTGGAGCCATAAGATATAATTCATTTACATTTGTTAAGGCATGCTTGTTGTCTGGCTTTACCCTGCACCCCCCTACCTCTCCTCTCTTATCTCAGTCTATCGCCCAACCCGTGCTCTTAGATCCGCCAGTGATCTTAGATTAACCTCTACCCTAGTGCGGACCTCCCACTCGCGTCTCCAAGACTTCTCTAGAGCTGCACCAATTCTATGGAATGCTCTGCCCCGGACTATCAGACTAATACCTAACCTCCAAAGTTTCAAACGTGCTCTTAAAACCCATTTCTTTAGGCAAGCCTATAACACTCATTAACTGCATGAAGTTTTAACTCATCTACTAACCCGTCCTGTGTCGTCCTCCCATCTGTTATCCAGCAACCAACAGGCACCAGACTTCTCTGCAGTCCCATTCACCCTGGACCTGGTATATAAGATGACGGCTGAGTGGTTCAAGCGACAGCAATTCCATTTATTATATTTTGTTCTATTCCCTAAGAAGAATGGCTTGACCATTAAATATTCTTTTACCTCGTGTTACCCCATCATCTTCATAAACCGTAAGCTCTGGCGAGCAGGGACCTCACTCCATACAAATGTTGTGCTCTGTTACATTACATTTGTATTTGTTTCCTATGATTTGTAAAGCGCTATGGAATATGATGGCGCTATATAAATAAAGATTATTATTATTATTATTATGGAGGCAGTGAACTAGTAGTAGATTAAAGGTGCTGCAGTTAAAACTATGTTAGTTGGATCTTGGGATGGAGCTGGCGCTCCGCTTCCAGGCGAGCTTTCGCCAATCCAAGCCCCTGTCTCTAAGCTACTCCCCAAACAGAACTTCTAAGAACCTTTTGTATAAGATCAAGTGTAGTAGCGTTCTTATAAGTTTGGGATATGGCGGGTGAGGGGAATGTAAACAGATGCGCAAGAAGCGCTGAAATAATATCGGTAAATGATAAAAGTTTGCCAGTATATTTTGTGGATTACACAGCAGGGTGGCGACAAAGTTAACAAGTTTGATGTGGAATGCCCTGTAATAGCTCTTGGGCGGTGTGCCTTTTATCGCCTAGGCTCAGCAATTTGAGCACCGCCTGCTGTCGCTTAGCGACAGCACTGCTGCTGTGCTTAGAGCTACCGACTGATGGCGCCATGCCCACGGATGGTAATTCGCAGGAGGAGGAAGTGGAGGAGGGGTGGGAGGAGGAGGAGGTATAGTAGGCCTTTGAGACCTGGACCGAGGTAGGCCCCGCAATCCTCTGCGTCGGCAGTATATGACCAGCCCCAGGGTCAGACTCGGTCCCAGCCTGCACCAAGTTAAGTGTAGTAGCGTTCTTATAAGTTTGGGATATGGCGGGTGAGGGGAATGTAAACAGATGCGCAAGAAGCGCTGAAATAATATCCGTAAATGGTAAAAGTTTGCCAGTATATTTTGTGGATAACACAGCAGGGTGGCAACAAAGTTAACAACTTTGATGTGGAATCCATGAAAACAACCCAAATTTCTGCCTGACACACCTCGTTTGATAAGGGGACGATGTATGGAGGCAGCTATATGGACGACTTTTGGAGGTAGCAATGGAGACAACGTGTGGAGGCTGCTATGGAGACAATTTAATTTGGATAGTGCCTGTATGTGGCAGTCCAAAAAAGTTTTCAAACCAGAGGAGCAGGTAGGTGGCCCTCCAGAAAAATGAAATAGATTGAGTGCCTGTATGTGGCACTCCCAAAAATTGTTTAAAACAGAGGACCGGGTAGGTGGCCCTCCAGAAAAATTAAATGCATAAAGTACTATAGCTAGAGCCAGTGGGCCCTGTCAAAAAATAGCCAGTTTCCTCTGCTTTAGTGTACAAAGAGGAGGAGAAGGAGGAAAATGAGGAGGAGTGCATAAATTATTCAGGTTGAGCTTCCTTCACCTGGTGGAGATTGGAAATTATGAGAAATCCAGGCTTTATTCATCTTAATAAGCGTCAGCCTGTCAGCGCTGTCAGTCGACAGGCGTGTACGCTTATCGGTGATGATGCCACCAGCTGCACTGAAAACCCGCTTGGACAACACGCTAGCGGCAGGGCAGGCAAGAACCTCCAAGGCGTACAGCACCAGTTCGTGCCACATGTCCAGCTTTGAAACCCAGTAGTTGTAGGGAGCTGTGTGACCATTAAGGACGATGGTATGGTCAGCTACGTACTCCCTCACCATCTTTCTGTAAAGATCAGCCCTACTCTGCCGAGACTGGGGACAGGTGACAGTGTCTTGCTGGGGTGACATAAAGCTGGCAAAAGCCTTGTAAAGCGTACCCTTGCCAGTGCTGGACAAGCTGCCTGCTCGCCTACCCTCCCTCGCTACTTGTCCCGCAGAACTACGCACTCTGCCGCTAGCGCTGTCAGAAGGGAAATACTGTTTCAGCTTGTGCACCAGGGCCTGCTGGTATTCATGCATTCTCACACTCCTTTCCTCTCCAGGGATGAGAGTGGAAAGATTTTGCTTGTACCGTGGGTCCAGGAGTGAATACCCAGTAATCGGTGCTGGAATAAATTCTTTGAACGCGAGGGTCACGGGATAGGTAGCCTAGCATGAAATCTGCCATATGCGCCAGAGTACCAACGCGTAAGAATTCACTCCCCTCACTGGCCTGACTGTCCATTTCCTCCTCCTCCAACTCCTCCAACTCCTCTTCTTCTGCCCATACACGCTGAACAGTGAAGGACTCAACAATGGTCCCCTCTTGTGTCTCGCCAACATTCTCCTCCTCTTCCTCCTCATCCTCCTCCACCTCCTCCGATATGCGCTGAGAAACAGACCTAAGGGTGCTTTGGCTATCAACAAGGGAATCTTCTTCCCCCGTCTCTTGTGACGAGCGCAAAGCTTCCGACTTCATGCTGATCAGAGAGTTTTTCAACAGGCCAAGCAGCGGGATGGTGAGGCTGATGATGGCGGCATCGCCACTGACCATCTGTGTTGACTCCTCGAAGTTACTCAACACCTGACAGATATCAGACATCCACGTCCACTCCTCATTGTAGACTTGAGGAAGCTGACTGACCTGACTACCAGTTCTGGTGGAAGTTGACATCTGGCAGTCTACAATCGCTCGGCGCTGCTGGTAAACTCTGGATAACATGGTTAATGTTGAATTCCACCTCGTGGGCACGTCGCACAACAGTCGGTGAGCGGGCAGTTGGAGGCGGCGCTGCGCTGCCCTGAGAGTGGCAGCATCTGTGCTGGACTTCCTGAAATGCGCACAGATGCGGCGCACCTTCGTGAGCAAATCAGACAGATTGGGGTATGTCTTGAGGAAACGCTGAACTATCAGATTTAACACATGGGCCAGGCATGGCACATGTGTCAGTCTGCCGAGTTGCAGAGCCGCCACCAGGTTACGGCCGTTGTCACACACAACCATGCCTGGCTTCAGGTTCAGCGGTGCCAGCCACAGATCAGTCTGCGCCGTGATGCCCTGTAATAGTTCTTGGGCGGTGTGCCTTTTATCGCCTAGGCTCAGCAGTTTGAGCACCGCCTGCTGTCGCTTAGCGACAGCACTGCTGCTGTGCCTAGAGCTAGCGACTGATGGCGCCATGCCCACGGATGGTAGTTCGGAGGAGGAGGTGGAGGAGGGGTGGGAGGAGGAGGAGGCATAGTATGCCTGAAAGACCTGGACCGAGGTAGGCCCCGCAATCCTCGGCGTCGGCAGTATATGACCAGCCGCAGGGTCAGACTCGGTCCCAGCCTCCACCAAGTTAACCCAATGTGCCGTCAGCGATATATAGTGGCCCCGGCAGCACTCGTCCACGTGTCCGTGGTCAGGTGGACCTTGTCAGAAACGGCGTTGGTCAGGGCACGGATGATGTTGTCTGACACGTGCTGGTGCAGGGCTGGGACGGCACATCGGGAAAAGTAGTGGCGGCTGGGGACCGAATACCGAGTGGCGGCCGCCGCCATGAGGTTGCGAAAGGCCTCGGTCTCTACTAGCCTATAGGGCAGCATCTCCAGGCTAAGCAATCTGGAGATGTGGACATTAAGGGCTTGGGCGTGCGGGTGGGTTGCACTATATTTGCGTTTCCGCTCCAGCGTCTGGGGTATGGAGAGCTGAACGCTGGTGGATGCTGTGGAGGATCGTGGAGGCGACGATGGGGTTTTTGTGCCAGGGTCCTGGGCAGGGGCTGACTATCAGCTGACACAGGGGAAGGAGCAGTGGTGTGCACGGCCGGAGGTGAACGGGCTTGGTGCCACTGAGTGGGGTGTTTAGCATTCATATGCCTGCGCATACTGGTGGTAGTTAAGCTAGTAGTGGTGGAACCCCTGCTGATCCTGGTTTGGCAAAGGTTGCACACCACAGTCCGTCGGTCATCCGGTGTTTCCTTAAAGAACCTCCAGACTTCTGAAAATCTAGCCCTCGCCGCGGGAGCCCTCGCCACGGGAGCTTCACTACGTGACACATTTGGCACTGATGCACCTGCTCTGGCCCTGCCTCTCCGTCTGGCCCCACCACTGCCTCTTCCAACCTGTTCTGGTCGAGGACTCTCCTCCGTCTCAGAAGCACTGTGTTCACCCGGCCTCTCAACCCAGCTTGGGTCTGTCACCTCATTATCCTCCGATCCCTCAGTCTGCTCCCCCCTCGGACTTCCTGCCCTGACAACAACTTCCCCACTGTCTGACAACCGTGTCTCCTCATCGTCGGACACCTCTTTACACACTACTTCCAATACGTCAAGAAGGTCATCATCACCCACAGACTGCGACTGGTGGAAAACCTGGGCATCGGAAAATTGCTCACAGTGGTTTGTGACTGTGGGAAGGGTCCAGAAAACAGTTCCTCAGAGTATGCCGGTTCAAATGCCAAATTTTCCTGGGAGGGGGCAGACTGGGGGGAAGGAGGCTGAGGTGCAGGAGCTGGAGGAGTGCCGATTTCGGTGACATGGGTGGACTGCGTGGAAGACTGACTGGTGGATAAATTGCTCGAAGCATTGTCGGCAATCCACAACATCACCTGTTCGCACTGTTCTGGCCTCAACAGTGCTCTACCACGAGTCCCAGTAACTTCAGACATGAACCTAGGGAGTGTAGCTCTGCGGCGTTCCCCTGCTCCCTCATCAGCAGGTGGTGTCTCATCCCGCCCAGGACCACGGCCTCTGACCCCTGCAGTAGTTGGACGCCCACGTCCCCGCCCTCGTCCTCTACCCCTAGCCCTCGGGTTAAACATTTTGAAAATGAAAGTTATAACTTTAATTTTTTTTAAACTTTTTTTTGTGTTTTTTTGTGTTTTTTTTTTTTTTGTGTTTTTTAGTTTTTAAAACCAAACGATGCTATCCTATTGCTATGGCTATTTTCTAGCCAAGTATGAAAGCATACTGCTATGCCAGATGAGATGACGCTGAGTTATGAAAAAATAAACGTAAAATAAAAAGGAAATGGCAGACTGTGCCTAATTGAAATCCAACCCCTAATAAATTTTCCCACTTCGGTCTTTGCGATGGATATGTGCGTCACTAAGCGCTAAACACAAAGGTCGCAAGTCTCACTACAAATTCCTCATAATTTGGTAGTAGATGCACTGCAGCAAAGACAGCCACCAGCAGATCAACCAGAAATAAAATATATATAATGCTATTGTAGGCGTAAGTAAGCCGTTTGGATTCTCCTTTGGCTATTTTCTAGCCAAGTATGAAAGCACACTGCTATGCCAGAAGAGATGACGCTGAGTTATTAAAAAAATAAACGTAAAATAAAAAGAAACTGGCAGACTGTGCCTAATTGAAATCCAACCCCTAATAAATTTTCCCACTTCGGTCTTTGCGATGGATATGTGCGTCACTAAGCGCTAAACACAACGGTCGCAAGTCTCACTACAAATTCCTCACAATTTGGTAGTAGATGCACTGCAGCAAGGACAGCCACCAGCAGATCAACCAGAAATAAAATATATATAACGCTATTGTAGGCGTAAGTAAGCCGTTTGGATTCTCCTTTGGCTATTTTCTAGCCAAGTATGAAAGCACACTGATGAGATGACGCTGAGTTATGAAAAAATAAACGTAAAATAAAAAGGAAATGGCAGACTGTGCCTAATTGAAATCCAACCCCTAATAAATTTTCCCACTTCGGTCTTTGCGATGGATATGTGCGTCACTAAACGCTAAACACAACGGTCGCAAGTCTCACTACAAATTCCTCACAATTTGGTAGTAGATGCACTGCAGCAAGGACAGCCACCAGCAGATCAACCAGAAATAAAATATATATAACGCTATTGTAGGCGTAAGTAAGCCGTTTGGATTCTCCTTTGGCTATTTTCTAGCCAAGTATGAAAGCACACTGATGAGATGACGCTGAGTTATGAAAAAATAAACGTAAAATAAAAAGGAAATGGCAGACTGTGCCTAATTGAAATCCAACCCCTAATAAATTTTCCCACTTCGGTCTTTGCGATGGATATGTGCGTCACTAAACGCTAAACACAACGGTCGCAAGTCTCACTACAAATTCCTCACAATTTGGTAGTAGATGCACTGCAGCAAGGACAGCCACCAGCAGATCAACCAGAAATAAAATATATATAACGCTATTGTAGGCGTAAGTAAGCCGTTTGGATTCTCCTTTGGCTATTTTCTAGCCAAGTATGAAAGCACACTGATGAGATGACGCTGAGTTATGAAAAAATAAACGTAAAATAAAAAGAAACTGGCAGACTGTGCCTAATTGAAATCCAACCCCTAATAAATTTTCCCACTTCGGTCTTTGCGATGGATATGTGCGTCACTAAGCGCTAAACACAACGGTCGCAAGTCTCACTACAAATTCCTCACAATTTGGTAGTAGATGCACTGCAGCAAGGACAGCCACCAGCAGATCAACCAGAAATAAAATATATATATAACGCTATTGTAGGCGTAAGTAAGCCGTTTGGATTCTCCTTTGGCTATTTTCTAGCCAAGTATGAAAGCACACTGATGAGATGACGCTGAGTTATGAAAAAATAAACGTAAAATAAAAAGGAAATGGCAGACTGTGCCTAATTGAAATCCAACCCCTAATAAATTTTCCCACTTCGGTCTTTGCGATGGATATGTGCGTCACTAAGCGCTAAACACAACGGTCGCAAGTCTCACTACAAATTTCTCACAATTTGGTAGTAGATGCACTGCAGCAAGGACAGCCACCAGCAGATCAACCAGAAATAAAATATATATAACGCTATTGTAGGCGTTAGTAAGCCGTTTGGATTCTCCTTTGGCTATTTTCTAGCCAAGTATGAAAGCCCACTGATGAGATGACGCTGAGTTATGAAAAAATAAACGTAAAATAAAAAGGAAATGGCAGACTGTGCCTAATTGAAATCCAACCCCTAATAAATTTTCCCATTTCGGTCTTTGCGATGGATATGTGCGTCACTAAGCGCTAAACACAACGGTCGCAAGTCTCACTACAAATTCCTCACAATTTGGTAGTAGATGCACTGCAGCAAGGACAGCCACCAGCAGATCAACCAGAAATAAAATATATATAACGCTATTGTAGGCGTAAGTAAGCCGTTTGGATTCTCCTTTGGCTATTTTCTAGCCAAGTATGAAAGCACACTGATGAGATGACGCTGAGTTATGAAAAAATAAACGTAAAATAAAAAGAAACTGGCAGACTGTGCCTAATTGAAATCCAACCCCTAATAAATTTTCCCACTTCGGTCTTTGCGATGGATATGTGCGTCACTAAGCGCTAAACACAACGGTCGCAAGTCTCACTACAAATTCCTCACAATTTGGTAGTAGATGCACTGCAGCAAGGACAGCCACCAGCAAATCAACCAGAAATAAAATATATATAACGCTATTGTAGGCGTAAGTAAGCCGTTTGGATTCTCCTTTGGCTATTTTCTAGCCAAGTATGAAAGCACACTGATGAGATGACGCTGAGTTATGAAAAAATAAACGTAAAATAAAAAGGAAATGGCAGACTGTGCCTAATTGAAATCCAACCCCTAATAAATTTTCCCACTTCGGTCTTTGCGATGGATATGTGCGTCACTAAGCGCTAAACACAACGGTCGCAAGTCTCACTACAAATTCCTCACAATTTGGTAGTAGATGCACTGCAGCAAGGACAGCCACCAGCAGATCAACCAGAAATAAAATATATATAATGCTATTGTAGGCGTAAGTAAGCCGTTTGGATTCTCCTTTGGCTATTTTCTAGCCAAGTATGAAAGCACACTGATGAGATGACGCTGAGTTATGAAAAAATAAACGTAAAATAAAAAGGAAATGGCAGACTGTGCCTAATTGAAATCCAAACCCTAATAAATTTTCCCACTTCGGTCTTTGCGATGGATATGTGCGTCACTAAGCGCTAAACACAACGGTCGCAAGTCTCACTACAAATTCCTCACAATTTGGTAGTAGATGCACTGCAGCAAGGACAGCCACCAGCAGATCAACCAGAAATAAAATATATATAACGCTATTGTAGGCGTAAGTAAGCCGTTTGGATTCTCCTTTGGCTATTTTCTAGCTAAGTATGAAAGCACACTGATGAGATGACGCTGAGTTATGAAAAAATAAACGTAAAATGAAAAGGAAATGGCAAACTGTGCCTAATTGAAATCCAACCCCTAATAAATTTTCCCACTTCGGTCTTTGCGATGGATATGTGCGTCACTAAGCGATAAACACAACGGTCGCAAGTCTCACTACAAATTCCTCACAATTTGGCAGTAGATGCACTGCAGCAAGGACAGCCACCAGCAGATCAACCAGAAATAAAATATATATAACGCTATTGTAGGCGTAAGTAAGCCGTTTGGATTCTCCTTTGGCTATTTTCTAGCCAAGTATGAAAGCACACTGATGAGATGACGCTGAGTTATGAAAAAATAAACGTAAAATAAAAAGAAACTGGCAGACTGTGCCTAATTGAAATCCAACCCCTAATAAATTTTCCCACTTCGGTCTTTGCGATGGATATGTGCGTCACTAAGCGCTAAACACAACGGTCGCAAGTCTCACTACAAATTCCTCACAATTTGGTAGTAGATGCACTGCAGCAAGGACAGCCACCAGCAGATCAACCAGAAATAAAATATATATATAACGCTATTGTAGGCGTAAGTAAGCCGTTTGGATTCTCCTTTGGCTATTTTCTAGCCAAGTATGAAAGCACACTGATGAGATGACGCTGAGTTATGAAAAAATAAACGTAAAATAAAAAGTAAATGGCAGACTGTGCCTAATTGAAATCAAACCCCTAATAAATTTTCCCACTTTGGTGTTTGAGGTGGATATGTGCGTCACTAAGAGCTAAACACAACGGTAGCAAGTCCCCCTGCAAATTCCTCACAATATGGTACTAGCTGCAAATAAAAAAAAAAAAAGTATAACGTTATTGTAGCCCTAAGAAGGGCTGTTGGGTTCTTGTAGACTCACTCCTGCCTAACAGTAAGCTAATAGAACACCCTAACGCTATCCCTGCAGCAGCAGCAGCTCTCTCCCTAGCGGCATCCAGACACAGAATGATCCGAGCAGCGCAGGCAGGGGCTAATCTATTCCAGGGTCACCTGATCTGGCCAGCCAACCACTGCTATCGACGTGTAAGGGTACCACGTCATGCTGGGTGGAGTGCAGAGTCTCCTGGCTTGTGATTGGCTCTGTTTCTGGCCGCCAAAAAGCAAAACGGCGGGAGCTGCCATTTTCTCGAGCGGGCGAAGTATTCGTCCGAGCAACGAGCAGTTTCGAGTACGCTAATGCTCGAACGAGCATCAAGCTCGGACGAGTATGTTCGCTCATCTCTAATGATGACCCTTAAAGGCAAGGCATTTTTGTCATGAATCATGAATTACAAAGCCTAGAAAAAGGGAAATAGGCAAATGGTGTCAATATAAAACATACAACCTGATTGTTGCAATGCATATGATTAGAGATGAGCGAGCACTAAAATGCTCGGGTACTCGATATTCGAGACGAACTTTTCCCGATGCTCGAGTGCTCGTTTCGAGTAACAAGCCCCATTGAAGTCAATGGGAGACTCGAGCATTTTTCAAGGGGACCAAGGCTCTGCACAGGGAAGCTTGGCCAAACACCTGGGAACCTCAGAAAAGGATGGAAACACCACGGAAATGGACAGGAAACAGCAGGGGCAGCATGCATGGATGCCTCTGAGGCTGCTTAATCGCACCATTATGCCAAAATTATGGGCAACAGCATGGCCATGACAGAGTGACCGAATGAGGCTAGATAGCATCTAAAACATCCAATAATTGACCCTGACACTATAGGGGACGGCATGCAGAGGCAGCGGCAGCAGCGGCAGGCTAGAGAGTGGCATGGCAACATACCCTAAATGGACTCAGGCTTCAAACCAATGGGTGGCAGAGAGGAACCAAAGGAGGTGAGCAAGAAGCGCTCAAATAATATCGGTACATGATAAAAGTTTGCCAGTATATTTTGTGGATTACACAGCAGGGTGGCGACAAAGTTAACATGGAAGCCATGAAAACAATCCAAAATTCTGCCTGACACAGCTCGTTTGATAAGGGGACCATGTATGGAGGCAGTGAACTAGTAGTAGATTAAAGGTGCTGCAGTTAAAACTATGTTAGTTGGATCTTGGCATGGAGCTGGCGCTCCGCTGCCAGGCGAGCTTTTGCCAATCCAAGCCCCTGTCTCTAGGCTACTCCCCAAACAGCACTTCTAAGAACCTTTTGTATAAGATCAAGTGTAGTAGCGTTCTTATAAGTTTGGGATATGGCGGGTGAGGGGAATGTAAACATCTGCGCAAGAAGCGCTGAAATAATATCCGTAAATGAAAAAAGTTTTCCAGTATATTTTGTGGCTTACACAGCACGGTGGCGACAAAGTTAACAAGTTTGATGCAGAATGCCCTGTAAAAGCTCTTGGGCGGTGTGCCTTTTATCACCTAGGCTCAGCAGTTTGAGCACCGCCTGCTGTCGCTTAGCGACGGCACTGCTGCTGTGCCTAGAGCTACCGACTGATGGCGCCATGCCCACGGATGGTAATTCGGAGGAGGAGGAGGAGGTGGAGGAGGGGTGGGAGGAGGAGGAGGCATAGTAGGCCTGAAACACCTGGACCGAGGTAGGCCCCACAATCCTCTGCGTCGGCAGTATATGACCAGCCCCAGGGTCAGACTCGGTCCCAGCCTGCACCAAGTTAAGTGTAGTAGCGTTCTTATAAGTTTGGAATATGGCGGGTGAGGGGAATGTAAACAGATGCGCAAGAAGCGCTGAAATAATATCCGTAAATGGTAAAAGTTTGCCAGTATATTTTGAGGATTACACAGCAGGGTGGCGACAAAGTTAACAAGTTTGTTGTGGAAGCCATGAAAACAACCCAAAATTCTGCCTGACACAGCACGTTTGATAAGGCGGCCATGTATGGAGGCAGTGAACTAGTAGTAGATTAAAGGTGCTGCAGTTAAAACTATGTTAGTTGGTTCTTGGCATGGAGCTGGCGCTCCGCTGCCAGGCGAGCTTTCGACAATCCAAGCCCCTGTCTCTAGGCTACTCCCCAAACAGCACTTCTAAGAACCTTTTGTATAAGATCAAGTGTAGTAGCGTTCTTATAAGTTTAGGATATGGCGGGTGAGGGGAATGTAAACAGATGCGCAAGAAGCGCTGAAATAATATCCGTAAATGGTAAAAGTTTGCCAGTGTATTTTGTGGATAACACAGCTGGGTGGCGGCAAAGTTAACAACTTTGATGTGGAATCCATGAAAACAACCCAAATTTCGGCCTGACACACCTCGTTTGATAAAGGGACGATGTATGGAGGCAGCTATATGGACGACTTTTGGAGGTAGCAATGGAGACAACGTGTGGAGGCTGCTATGGAGACAATTCAATTTGGATAGTGCCTGTATGTGGCAGTCCAAAAAAGTTTTCAAACCAGAGGAGCAGGTAGGTGGCCCTCCATAAAAATGGAATAGATTGAGTGCCTGTATGTGGCAGTCCAAAAAAGTTTTCAAACCAGAGGAGCAGGTAGGTGGCCCTCCATATAAATGGAATAGATTGAGTGCCTGTATGTGGCAGTCCAAAAAAGTTTTCAAACCAGAGGAGCAGGTAGGTGGCCCTCCATAAAAATGGAATAGATTGAGTGCCTGTATGTGGCAGTCCAAAAAAGTTTTCAAACCAGAGGAGCAGGTAGGTGGCCCTCCATAAAAATGGAATAGATTGAGTGCCTGTATGTGGCAGTCCAAAAAAGTTTTCAAACCAGAGGAGCAGGTAGGTGACCCTCCATAAAAATGGAATAGATTGAGTGCCTGTATGTGGCAGTCCAAAAAAGTTTTCAAACCAGAGGAGCAGGTAGGTGGCCCTCCATAAAAATGGAATAGATTGAGTGCCTGTATGTGGCAGTCCAAAAACGTTTTCAAACCAGAGGAGCAGGTAGGTGGCCCTCCATAAAAATGGAATAGATTGAGTGCCTGTATGTGGCAGTCCAAAAAAGTTTTCAAACCAGAGGAGCAGATAGGTGGCCCTCCATAAAAATGGAATAGATTGAGTGCCTGTATGTGGCACTCCCAAAAATTGTTTAAAACAGAGGACCGGGTCGGTGGCCCTCCATAAAAATTAAATGCATAAAGTACTATAGCTAGAGCCAGTGGGCCCTGTCAAAAAATAGCCAGTTTCCTCTGCTTTACTGTACAAAGAGGAGGAGAAGGAGGAAAATGAGGAGGAGGAGGAGTGGATAAATTATTCAGGTTGAGCTTCCTTCACCTGGTGGAGATTGGAAATTAGGAGAAATTCAGGCTTTATTCATCTTGATAAGCGTCAGCCTGTCAGCGCTGTCAGTCGACAGGCGTGTACGCTTATCGGTGATGATGCCACCAGCTGCACTGAAAACCCGCTCGGACAAGACGCTAGCGGCAGGGCAGGCAAGAACCTCCAAGGCGTACAGCGCCAGTTCGTGCCACATGTCCAGCTTTGAAACCCAGTAGTTGTAGGGAGCTGTGTGATCAATTAGGACGATGGTATGGTCAGCTACGTACTCCCTCACCATCTTTCTGTAAAGATCAGCCCTACTCTGCCGAGACTGGGGACAGGTGACAGTGTCTTGCTGGGGTGACATAAAGCTGGCAAAAGCCGTGTAAAGCGTACCCTTGCCAGTGCTTGACAAGCTGCCTGCTCGCCTACTCTCCCTCGCTACTTGTCCCGCAGAACTACGCACTCTGCCGCTAGTGCTGTCAGAAGGGAAATACTGTTTCAGCTTGTGCACCAGGGCCTGCTGGTATTCATGCATTCTCACACTCCTTTCCTCTCCAGGGATGAGAGTGGAAAGATTTTGCTTGTACCGTGGGTCCAGGAGAGTGAACACCCAGTAATCGGTGCTGGAATAAATTCTTTGAACGCGAGGGTCACGGGATAGGCAGCCTAGCATGAAATCTGCCATATGCGCCAGAGTACCAACGCGTAAGAATTCACTCCCCTCACTGGCCTGACTGTCCATTTCCTCCTCCTCCAACTCCTCCAACTCCTCTTCTTCTGCCCATACACGCTCAACAGTGAAGGACTCAACAATGGTCCCCTCTTGTGTCTCGCCAACATTCTCCTCCTCTTCCTCCTCATCCTCCTCCACCTCCTCCGATATGCGCTGAGAAACAGACCTAAGGGTGCTTTGGCTATCAACAAGGGAATCTTCTTCCCCCGTCTCTTGTGAGGAGCGCAAAGCTTCCGACTTCATGCTGACCAGAGAGTTTTTCAACAGGCCAAGCAGCGGGATGGTGAGGCTGATGATGGCGGCATCGCCACTGACCATCTGTGTTGACTCCTCAAAGTTACTCAGCACCTGACAGATATCAGACATCCACGTCCACTCCTCATTGTAGACTTGAGGAAGCTGACTGACCTGACTACCAGTTCTGGTGGAAGTTGACATCTGGCAGTCTACAATCGCTCGGCGCTGCTGGTAAACTCTGGATAACATGGTCAGTGTTGAATTCCACCTCGTGGGCACGTCGCACAACAGTCGGTGAGCGGGCAGTTGGAGGCGGCGCTGCGATGCCCTGAGAGTGGCAGCATCTGTGCTGGACTTCCTGAAATGCGCACAGATGCGGCGCAGCTTCGTGAGCAAATCAGACAGATTGGGGTATGTCTTGAGGAAACGCTGAACTATCAGATTTAACACATGGGCCAGGCATGGCACATGTGTCAGTCTGCCGAGTTGCAGAGCCGCCACCAGGTTACGGCCGTTGTCACACACAACCATGCCTGGCTTCAGGTTCAGCGGTGCCAGCCACAGATCAGTCTGCGCCGTGATGCCCTGTAATAGTTCTTGGGCGGTGTGCCTTTTATCGCCTAGGCTCAGCAGTTTCAGCACCGCCTGCTGTCGCTTAGCGACGGCACTGCTGCTGTGCCTAGAGCTACCGAATGATGGCGCCATGCCCACGGATGGTCGTTCGGAGGAGGAGGTGGAGGAGGGGTGGGAGGAGGAGGAGGCATAGTAGGCCTGAAACACCTGGACCGAGGTAGGCCCCGCAATCCTCGGCGTCGGCAGTATATGACCAGCCGCAGGGTCAGACTCGGTCCCAGCCTCCACCAAGTTAACCCAATGTGCCGTCAGCGATATATAGTGGCCCTGCCCGGCAGCACTCGTCCACGTGTCCGTGGTCAGGTGGACCTTGTCAGAAACGGCGTTGGTCAGGGCACGGATTATGTTGTCTGACACGTGCTGGTGCAGGGCTGGGACGGCACATCGGGAAAAGTAGTGGCGGCTGGGGACCGAATACCGAGGGGCGGCCGCCGCCATGAGGCTGCGAAAGGCCTCGGTCTCTACTAGCCTATAGGGCAGCATCTCCAGGCTTAGCAATCTGGAGATGTGCACATTAAGGGCTTGGGCGTGCGGGTGGGTTGCACTATATTTGCGTTTCCGCTCCAGCGTCTGGGGTATGGAGAGCTGAACGCTGGTGGATGCTGTGGAGGATCGTGGAGGCGACGATGGGGTTTTTGTGGCAGGGTCCTGGGCAGGGGGCTGACTATCAGCTGACACAGGGGAAGGAGCAGTGGTGTGCACGGCCGGAGGTGAACGCGCTTGTTGCCACTGAGTGGGGTGTTTAGCATTCATATGCCTGCGCATACTGGTGGTAGTTAAGCTAGTAGTGGTGGAACCCCTGCTGATCCTGGTTTGGCAAATGTGGCACACCACAGTCCGTCGGTCATCCGGTGTTTCCTTAAAGAACCTCCAGACTTCTGAAAATCTAGCCCTCACCGCAGGAGCCCTCGCCACGGGAGCTTCACTAGTTGACACATTTGGCACTGATGCACCAGCTCTGGCCCTGCCTCTCCGTCTGGCCCCACCACTGCCTCTTCCAACCTGTTCTGGTCGAGGACTCTCCTCCGTCTCAGAAGCACTGTGTTCACCCGGCCTCTCAACCCAGCTTGGGTCTGTCACCTCATCATCCTCCGATCCCTCAGTCTGCTCCCCCCTCGGACTTCCTGCCCTGACAACAACTTCCCCACTGTCTGACAACCGTGTCTCCTCATCGTCGGACACCTCTTTACACACTTCTTCCACTACGTCAACAAGGTCATCATCACCCACAGACTGCGACTGGTGGAAAACCTGGGCATCGGAAAATTGCTCATCAGCAACCGGACAAGTGGTTTGTGACTGTGGGAAGGGTCCAGAAAACAGTTCCTCAGAGTATGCCGGTTCAAATGCCAAATTTTGCTGGGAGGGGGCAGACTGGGTGGGAGGAGGCTGAGGTGCAGGAGCTGGAGGAGTGCCGATTTCGGTGACATGGGTGGACTGCGTGGAAGACTGACTGGTGGACAAATTGCTCGAAGCATTGTCGGCAATCCACGACATCACCTGTTCGCACTGTTCTGGCCTCAACAGTGCTCTACCACGAGTCCCAGTAACTTCAGACATGAACCTAGGGAGTGTAGCTCTGCGGCGTTCCCCTGCTCCCTCATCAGCAGGTGGTGTCTCACCCCGCCCAGGACCACGGCCTCTGACCCCTGCAGTAGTTGGACGCCCACGTCCCCGCCCTCGTCCTCTACCCCTAGCCCTCGGGTTAAACATTTTGAAAATGAGAGTTATAACTTTAATTTTTTTTTTACCTTTTTTTTGTGTTTTTTTTTTTTTTGTGTGTTTTTTAGTTTTTAAAACCAAACGATGCTATCCTATTGCTATGGCTATTTTCTAGCCAAGTATGAAAGCACACTGCTATGCCAGATGAGATGACGCTGAGTTATGAAAAAAATAAACGTAAAATAAAAAAGGAAATGGCAGACTGTGCCTAATTGAAATCCAACCCCGGGCCCTAATAAATTTTCCCACTTCGGTCTTTGCGATGGATATGTGCGTCACTAAGCGCAAAACACAGTGGTCGCAAGTCTCACTCCAAATTGCTCACAATTTGCTAGTAGATGCACTGCAGCAACTACAGCCACCAGCAGATCAACCAGAAATCAAATATATATAACGCTACTGTAGGCGTAAGTAAGCCGTTTGGATTCTCCTATGGCTATTTTCTAGCCAAGTATTAAAGCACACTACTATGCCAGATGAGATGACGCTGAGTTATGAAAAAAATAAACGTAAAATAAAAAAGGAAATGGCAGACTGTGCCTAATTGAAATCCAACCCCGGGCCCTAATAAATTTTCCCACTTCGGTCTTTGCGATGGATATGTGCGTCACTAAGCGCAAAACACAGTGGTCGCAAGTCTCACTCCAAATTGCTCACAATTTGCTAGTAGATGCACTGCAACAACTACAGCCACCAGCAGATCAACCAGAAATCAAATATATATAACGCTACTGTAGGCGTAAGTAAGCCGTTTGGATTCTCCTATGGCTATTTTCTAGCCAAGTATTAAAGCACACTACTATGCCAGATGAGATGACGCTGAGTTATGAAAAAAATAAACGTAAAATAAAAAAGGAAATGGCAGACTGTGCCTAATTGAAATCCAACCCCGGGCCCTAATAAATTTTCCCACTTCGGTCTTTGCGATGGATATGTGCGTCACTAAGCGCAAAACACAGTGGTCGCAAGTCTCACTCCAAATTGCTGACAATTTGCTAGTAGATGCACTGCAGCAACTACAGCCACCAGCAGATCAACCAGAAATCAAATATATATAACACTACTGTAGGCGTAAGTAAGCCGTTTGGATTCTCCTATGGCTATTTTCTAGCCAAGTATTAAAGCACACTACTATGCCAGATGAGATGACGCTGAGTTATGAAAAAAATAAACGTAAAATAAAAAAGGAAATGGCAGACTGTGCCTAATTGAAATCCAACCCCGGGCCCTAATAAATTTTCCCACTTCGGTCTTTGCGATGGATATGTGCGTCACTAAGCGCAAAACACAGTGGTCGCAAGTCTCACTCCAAATTGCTCACAATTTGCTAGTAGATGCACTGCAGCAACTACAGCCACCAGCAGATCAACCAGAAATCAAATATATATAACGCTACTGTAGGCGTAAGTAAGCCGTTTGGATTCTCCTATGGCTATTTTCTAGCCAAGTATTAAAGCACACTACTATGCAAGGTGAGATGACACTGAGTTATTAAAAAAATAAACGTAAAATAAAAAGAAACTGGCAGACTGTGCCTAATTGAAATCAAACCCCTAATAAATTTTCCCACTTTGGTGTTTGAGGTGGATATGTGTGTCACTAAGAGCTAAACACAACGGTAGCAAGTCCCCCTGCTAATTCCTCACAATATGGTACTAGCTGCACTACTAGTGCCAGCAAGCCCAGCCACAAGCAAATAAAAAAAAAAAGGATAACGTTATTGTAGCCCTAAGAAGGGCTGTTGTAGAATCACTCCTGCCTAACAGTAAGCTAATAGAACACCCTAACGCTTTCCCTGACCAGCAGCAGCTCTCTCCCTAGCGGCATCCAGACAGAGAATGATCCGAGCAGCGCGGGCAGCGGCTAGTCTATCCCAGGGTCACCTGATCTGGCCAGCCAACCACTGCTATCGACGTGTAAGGGTACCACGTCATGCTGGGTGGAGTGCAGAGTCTCCTGGCTTGTGATTGGCTCTGTTTCTGGCCGCCAAAAAGCAAAACGGCGGGAGCTGCCATTTTCTCGAGCGGGCGAAATACTCGTCCGAGCAACAAGCAGTTACGAGTACGCTAATGCTCGATCGAGCATCAAGCTCGGACGAGTATGTTCGCTCATCTCTACATATGATGTTTCATAACATGTAAGAAACAATATAAACATCACAGGGAAAGTTATTTTCCTGGACATATACAGGCAGTCCCCGACTTAATGACACCTGACTTAGAGAAAACCCCAAGTTAAAGATGGACCCCTCTGCCCACTGTAACCTCTCTGAATGCTTTACTATAGTCCCAGGCTGCAATGATCAGCTGTAAAGTGTCTATACTGAAGCTTTATTGATAATCCTTGGTCCAATTACGACCAAAAAAATTTGAAAATCCAATTTTTACTGGGGAAAAAACATTATTTGTCTGGATTTACAATTATAAAATACACAGTTTCTATTTACATACAAATTCAACCTAAGAACAAACCTATGGAATCTGTCTTATATGTAACCTGGGCACTGCCTTTACCTTAAAGGGAACCTACCACCACGAATCTACCTATAAAGGTAGATCGGGTGGTAGGTGGATGTATGGGACGTGAGGATAGCCCTTTTTAGAGCTAATCCTCACGTCCCCGCTAGCCTAGCATAAACTTTATTGACCGAATATGTTAATTTAATTAAGCGGCTACCGGGGCGTGGAGTAGCCGCCCCAGTAGCTGCTTTCCCCCGCCTACCCTGTGATCTTCGGCGCGCAGCTCCTGGCAGCTGCGCGCCCTCGTCCGAGAAGCCGGAGTTCTGCGCATGCGCAGTAACTCCGGCCAAGATGCGCGATCTCGGGAACGAGGCCGGAGTTACTGCGCATGCGCAGAACTCCGGCTTCTCGGACGAGGGCGCGCAGCTGCCAGGAGCTGCGCGCCGAAGATCGCAGGGTAGGCGGGGGAAAGCAGCTACTGGGGCGTGGAGTAGCCGCGCCGTGTAGCCTCGTGTCCGGCTACTCCACGCCCCGGTAGCCGCTTAATTAAATTAACATATTCGGTCAATAAAGTTTATGCTAGGCTAGCGGGGACGTGAGGATTAGCTCTAAAAAGGGCTATCCTCACGTCCCATACATCCACCTACCACCCGATCTACCTTTATAGGTAGATTCGTGGTGGTAGGTGCCCTTTAAAGGCGATATAAGGGAAATGTGCATCAGCATAAGTCGGATGACATAGTCACTGGGCAAATTTTCAGGGCAGTCTGCCTATGTGGGTGGGTTACTTCATTATAATATCAGTAGCTGGAGAGATCTCAACAGCTGAAATGGGTGCAAGCATGATTGCAGATGGCAGGAAACTATCACTAGACATTGCCGTCTTCTTTGTCGGGTCACTGACTGTTTCCTGCTTCTCTACAGCAGCTTCCTTGATAGCCACCAGTTGTGCTTCTGGTGTTGGCTCAGGATTTGGCTGGAGAATTGTAACAGCCATCTCCATCTGGGTTGACAATGGTGGACTCCATACGAGAGGATGGTGGTCCTCTCGAGAGATGCAGGATTGCTCCCCAGGCAGGGCAAATGGAGATATAGTAATGATCACAAAAAATCCAACAGGTCAGTATTTTCAACAAGCAGCTGCTTTGGAGGATTTCCCACTTTACTCCTTGCCAGGGTGAAGAAACAGCTGCAGTGCACAGTTGGTCTTCATTCAAGATGGCGGCAGCTAATGCAACAAACAGAGGTAAACAGACCTTCGCACAGGTCCTGTAAATCTGATGTGACAGATCCTGGTCCTGGTGATTGATGACTGATAGAGACCCATTTTAGTGGTTTCAAAACAGAGTAGCTATCCCACAGCAGATCACAATAAAATATATACAGTCCTATAGTAGAAAGCCTTAAACACTTTAGGGTTTTCTTCCCAGCACAAAAGTCTGTATCTTGTTTGTGACCCCTTTGATTAACTTCTCCTTTCTAGAAGGTTCTGGTTGAAAAGCCAATAAAAAGCCAGGCTGCTATCATGTGAAAGGATACATATTAAACTGCAATCAAGCACATTAAAATATTCTAATTAGAACAAAGTACAAATAAAGGTCAGGTGTCAATGTTATTCTTACTCACTCAGGTGCTTGATACAGATATACTGTGGAAAATGTATGAATCCACTTTTGACAGTGATGTGACAGAATTTGCATCCGGAATGCCTTGTGCATTGTGGGGCATGGTTGTGATTAAAATGGTTCATGCGCCAATAAAATTAAGACATCTAGACATTAAAAAAAGGTCTCTAGTAGGACCTGATGCACACTGCACCAGAATTTATCATCACAGCAGCCATAGACTAGTGTAGGTGAACTGGCATATCCTTGCGTATGGACACAATGATTAAATCCTGAAAAAAATATAAAAAAAAGAAAAGGGTACATATTTACTCATGCGCCTAATGCACTTCATTATGGTACAAACAGGAGGTTATTTTATACCAGTCCTTTTTGAAGGTAATGATATCAATGGAGACAGTTTAACTTTGGACATTCATTGGATATTGGATAGATGCATCAGGAGCACTGTTGTTGATAACATCCCTACATGGTCAGTGCAATATTGGTTTTATTTCTTATCTTTCATTTTATATTTTTTAAAGAGAACTTTATTCTAAGTAAAGTATCCGTTAAACCTACTGTTTCTGCAGCAGCATATCTATTACAACAAGTATATATCTATGTTAGGTTTATATTGTATACATTTTTATGCTTTATCCATAAATATTTTAAATATCCATATAGGAGTAGAAAATGTGCCTGTGATAATTTTTTTTTTCATTTTACTATTTTACCGCTCAGACACACGGTTTTCCACAGAGCACGGGTCTAGCAGGGGGGGGGGTTAATTCTCAGTGCCACTTCTTTTTCTATTCAATGATTAAATCCTCCCATGATAAATAACGACAGAATAGAGTTGATCAACCAATGCCCTCAATCCTAAGGGATTAGCAAAATGAAATTAGTACTGACCCCACTCCGGGTTGCTAAAAGTGGAGCCCAATAAGTGTAGAAAAGGTTACTCTGTATGTTGGTTGTAAGTTAGCTATGTTTGTTACAAGTTTTACTTAAACAATTGCACTGTATATTCACTCTAATTTAACTTTGCTCTGCATGTTTGAATATAACAAGTCTTTGAATTATTATTTTGTCTTCAATTGGCTATTGTATTGTTATTTTCTGTTGAATTCTGTGCATTGTGGCCCAATATTTTTACTCCACTTATTGTTAACATTGCACTGCACATTGCATAATTTGCCAAAAAAAGGTAAATAAAATGTGAACTGAGTACATATTTGTGTAGTGAATGAATGCCAAAATTCCAGACATTTTATCACTAATGATAAGTCACTAAAATGTATTATATATCTGGATTGTGGTTTGTAATGTGATTATAATCTAAATATAAACATATGAATAATGTGCTTTCCTGTGTAATATGTTTACCTCTCGGTTTCACTTGCAGTTATAGTATCTGTTCTGTTTTCATTTTCTGTATGTCATACAGTAACATGATGCATGTATTGAGTGGTCAAGTATGTTCGCATTTTGTTTTGGAAGGGTGGATGATTGTTTTTTAGACCCATACAAAAACCTTGGTGGAGATTTAACTTTTTTTTTTTTTTCAAATGGTCGGGCAAAAAAGTGCACATTTTTGTGCAGTCTGACATTTTTCTGCATCTTTTCCTTATCTACTCCACAACTCGTGGTGCACAGGTTTAGTAATGATTCACATTTAATTATCTAATGAATGTGCTGTTAAGGTTCAAGTTAGTTGTATTAGCCATCTTTGACCTTTACAAAAGTCTTAAAAAATGTGCAAAAGATCTCCTAGTCTCGGCTGGCGAACTTGGCTGAAAGAAACAGGACAATGGTTTTGCTACTTTTTTGTACAGCACACCAGACAAATGTGTTAGCATAAAGCCCCTTCCACACTTGCGAGTGTGGTGCGCTAAACTCACATCGCACTCGCAGGGAGTGGATCTCCCAGCCCGAAAGCTGCAAACTGGAACTGAACTCAGCATGTCAGTTCAGTTCCGGTTTGCAGCGCTCGGGATGAGCGATCCAGACAGGACTCGCTGTGAGTTCAGCGTAACACACTAGCAAGTGTGGAAGGGGCCTAACAAGTACAACCACTAAATAACACAAGGAAAAATACTTAAGACAAACTAACTAAACTTGATAACTTTAAGAATTTCTTGTTTCATTAGAAGCATATTTTTTAACTTCATGAAATATATGAAATTTTAATGACTGAAATGTTTCATAATTTCTAGAGGAGTAATCTTCCTTGTGTACAATGTGCATCCAAATGAGTTAAAACCGCTATTCACTCACAGGAATTAATAGCAGTCGCTTACAATACCATCAGGTTCAGTGGAAACAGAAGTATAATGGATTATTTTGTTCTCTACTAGTGGAATTAAATATAAAGCACCCAATTCTTTGTACCTACTAAAGATAAGTACAAATAGAGGTGCCAATATGTCTGCATTGCACACATTGCTTTAGATTTGTGGTTCTGTTGCATACAAATTATATTAAAAGTCTACATATAAGGATGCAGTCTGCAATATACTATAATTTATATAATTCACAGGGGGAAATGGTAAACTCATGTAAAATCATTTCTAAGCAAAAAACGTTGCATGCATTGTCCAGAATAAAAGATTTAAGGTTGAAACTGGTAAATCCAAGATGCTAGACATGTACTCCACCCCTTCCACTGGGGATCTGACAGTAAAATGTATTTGTTTCTTATAACATAAAGAGATAACTAAGAAAATCACCACTGAGGGCTTGTGAGGACAAACCTCATAAATCACTCCACAAATATGAAGCAGTTCCTTATTCCTCACCCACAGCTATACTTCCAATCTAACTTCTCCTCAATGAAGAGGTGATTTTGTATTAGAACAAATATTCCAAGTCTCTTTTTTCCTATTTGAACAATGCTGAATGTAAACAACAACACCCCCCTAAATAATCAGAAAATCATTGGTTAAATACACATCTGGCCCAACAAACCTCTTTCAAAGTATTTATGGTTTTTCCACATTATTGTCTGCAAATACTTTAGTGGTGAACTTCATCTGGTACATCAGACACTCTCCAAAACCTAGATGCATCTGGACCCAATCAAAGTCTTGAACAGAAAGCTATCATTCCAGCAGGAATATTTGATGTGTGACTTGGTGTGTGGACTCATGGACGCTTACTAGTGAAAAAAAATTAATTAAAATAACTCTGTCTTTTCCTGTACAGTGTAATCCAAGATGCTTTGTAGAACACACATGTTTTTTTTTAATGTATGGCTCGTGTCATATAACATTGTACAGCTGTCATTAGGAATGCATCTAAACCTGAGAGCAATATATCAAATCTTAATTTCCCTCTTTTTAACATATATTTGTATATACAAAATTGATCTATTTTATGATTTGGGTACAATTAGATCAAGAGTAGCAACAATTGTAAACAAGTATAGAAAAAGTTAAGTTAATATTTTATGGAGGTTCACCCAGAAAAGAAAGTTCCTACATTTCAATCCCCTGGTTAAGTTTACACAATAAAGATTATTTGTAACCCCCTTACTTTTCTATTTTATGTCAGGTTCGCTAGGGAGAATGCTGGGACTTCTGGTTCTTCTGATGGTGCTAGCAGTGTTCTCCAACCCTCGGCACGTATCCGCGCAAACTCCACCTCTCGTCCCGGGCAGCGACTGCTAAGATCTCGCGCTGTCTAGGAGTTGTGTTTGGAACTGCTGGGACTTGTGGTACCTCTGCATGGTGCCTGGTTATTCTGCACCATCAGGGGTTAATTCCCAGAAGTTGTCCTGCTCCTATCAGGTTCTGGAGGTGGAGTTCTGGCTGCATAAATTGCAGCTTCACTAGTCAACTGTGCCAGTGTTTGAAATCCCTTCATCACTCGCTCTCTGCATTAGGTTGCTCTGTATCTGTATCGTTGTGACCTCGGCTAGTTTTTGACATTGACTCTTTGCTTACTGACTTGGTTCTTGACGTCCCCTTTTGTTGTGACTACGGCTAGTTTACCACTCTTTTGTGTTTTATGTTTGTCAGTCTGTTTGTGTTTTCCTTCCCACACTTATCCAGTGTATTTCGAGACTTCAAGTAGTCGCCCCACGGTTTAGCGTGGGGGGCTATAGGAAGGGACAGATGTTGAGGCAAGCTCAGGGCACACTATCCCCTGTCTTCTGTGTTACCCAACCTTAACATTTTATTGGTGTTTTAGCGCCTATAACCTATAAGTGATGGTCAGTGTACTATTCCAGAGCAGATACTTTATGATTCCTCTGTGCTATGAGATGCTGAGTGCTGACAATGTGCTTAGATTATCAGGGTAAGGTTAATATACACTTTTATTTAGCTTTTCAACATTCTACTAGTATTTGACATATAGGAAAAGAGAGATGAGTTAGATCAGAGATGAGAGATGATGAAATCCTTAATATGGATACAAAAACACAATGACACTCTCAGCTCTGGTAACTCAACTATAATACAATAGCTATGTAAAGCTATTCTATATGCTTCCCTCTTGGATAAAGACCTTAATGTTGCTTGTAGCTAGTAGAGTAAGTTTCTGCACACTGCTGTTTTCCAGCAAGAAGTGCTTGTGTCTGAGCTGGTCTTGTAATGAACAGGGGGAGGGGCAAGCGGCAGAGAGCATTGCATCATGCACACAAGAGAAGCTATTCATAAGAGTAACCCAACCATAGTCAAAGGGTATATAGTAGGATCCAGGGGCAACCAAAATTGGGTACAGCAGGAATGATAGTGACAGGTTGGAATTACATCTGTGAAATGCTGTATTTTTGTGAATTAGTGAATTAGAGAATTTGTTATTTCAAGCATATTTAAGTATTTAAATAAAGAAAAGAAAAAAGCGCACCAAGCACCAATCCACACTGTTGTTCAGAATTGCATAAATGCACATATGTTTATTAACTATAATGATTAAAACATGATTTATGGTATGTCAGATGAATGGTACATCATCAAAGGCACAGATGTGCACTTGGGCCCTTATAGTGCCATTTGTGCCCTTTTTTTAGCCCAGCCTAAGATCTAATAAGGTGTTATACACTGGTATGCATACCATAGTATTGTATTGTATATTATCGCATTTTTTATCTGATGTACCATTCATCTGACGTACCATGTATCGTGTTTTAATCATTATAGTTAATAAACATATGTGCATTTATGCAATTCTGACTTACAGTGTGGATTGGTGCTTGGTGCGATTTTTTTCTTTTCTTTATTTGATTTTCTATACAGTCAAGCACCTGTATATCACCAGGAGCAGATCCACTGTCAAGGTAGTGCAGAGTTACTACTACTGTTATATTTAAGTATTTAGTATTTATCCTGAGAAAATTTAAGAATCTTGTCTTCATGGGAATAACGCTATAAAAAGAGAGTAGAATTGCATAACCTAAAGCAATAAAAAACAAAACTATACATAACAGGGAGCCAGTTTTTCCTCCGAGTGAGCTACTCTTTCTCCTAATTCACTCACTGATGACTGTAGTGGCTTTACTAGGGAGGTGATATCACTTTGCAAAGAGGTTCGGAAATCTTCCAGCATTGATTTGAGAGTGAATTCTGAGACTACTTTATCTGTAGCTTGGAATGCTGCAAAACTGTCTGTTGTGTGGTTTTCTTCATTTTCACTCCCCTCCTGCTCCTCTGTGTTATGAGGTTCTGCTTGATGTTTTGCCCTCTGTTTTGCTGGGCTACTTGTGGGGGATCTAGAATCTCCCGAGGAGTGCAGTAAAGGGGAGTTAGAGGCTGACGAGCTGCCGTTGGATTGCAGCATCAGGGGGGGCATACTGCTCTCCTCCTCCCTGCAAGCTGGCGACCTTCCCTCTGGCGATCGCTCTGACGGGGAACCCAAGCTCCATCTACCCGGCACTTCAAACGTAAAGGGTGAGTTCTTACCCCCTGTGCCCGTCTTTGCCAGCCTTGCTCCGCTTCCCGCCGACGCGCGGGCTGTCGCGCTATGTCTTAGTCCGGCGCCATCTTTGCCTCGTGTGGCGTCCGGGGGAAAGTAGTGCCCGATTGGCTTGCTCGGCACCGCTCCCGGAGCTGAGATTGCCGGTTTGCTGGGCATTTTTAAGCCTGTCGCTCTGTTAAGCCGCTGTTTAATCCTGGCTCGGGCCGGAGCTCTCCTCTCACGCGGCCATTTTCCTCAGCGGCCAAGCCACGCCCCCCAGGGAGCCAGTTTTTAAACCCTTAACAACTTGGTGTCTTACTGTTTTTGTGCTTTCATTTTTCACATCCTACCTTCAGAAATCCATAAGGGCCTGTTTTCTGTGTAACAAGGTATACACTATATTGTCAGTATTTAATATGCCATGCGCTGTATCAGAAACTTTAGTGCCAAACAGGAGAACAGCAATCTGTAATGAAACCTTTAGTACTAGTAATATAAGAAAATATAAAACGAACATGCAGCATTTGTGTCAGTCCCTCACAAGGACCCAAGGGCACATGTTTATTGCTAGTTTCAGCTTGCATCCTGGGCTGCAAAGCGACTGCAGCCAATGACATTATAAGCAAGTTCTGTAGTTTCAAGACAAAGCATCTTAGATTTTGTTGTCAAAATTCTGTTAATATTTACTTTTTTGGATTAAGAACATGCTAACAGTCATTTGCCTTATGACTTATTATTTTATTGTTACACAACATCTAGAAATAGATTTATTTATTTATTTTTTATTTTTATTTTGGGGTAATTCAGAAATCCAATACAAGAATATATAGAGATAAGAATCTAAGAAACTTCAAAAACTATACAGCCTAAAGAGGAGCCATTGATACACAATGGAGAACATTTACTACGGAACGTGCAGCAGTTTTCTGTCAGACTTTGCACGTTCTTTCTAGTGCAATCTGCTTGCACATGTATTCAAGAAGTGCCCGAGATAATTTTTTTTCGCATGCGACCATTTAGTGGCACGGCTGCACTATTCTTTATGCGGCACACATTTCTGCACTGAAGGGTCGTTCTGGTGCTCACTCGTACTGTGCGTCACATTTAACATGCAATGTCTGACAGACATGTGCCGCACAGCCCATGTTAAAGGTGCACCAAAAAAAGTGGCGCACTCTGTTGGAGCAGTGCAAGGGGCGCCAGATTCATGAAAAACGCGCACCAGAAATTCTAAATCTGGCACCCTCTGCACCATACACAGGCCAACTGCACATAGTGCAGTTTGCACTAATCTTGTTAAATGTTCCCTCAATATATTTAAATATGAACTAATACATTGTATTTAAATATTAAAGGCGTATTCTGAGGAAAAATAATAATGCTATACTACAATTCTCATGAGGCATGGGCAATTCTTCCTGTCCTTTACTAATCCTCACATTGATGTCAGGTACATGCCATCCCTCTACTGTTTGCAGTGATTTATGATGAGATAATCTAATGGTGTGGGCATACTCTCTGACAACTGATAAAATCACTTACTTACTATTGCTGTGTTATCACTTCTTCCTGTCACAGCATGGATGCTGCCTAACATCATTTGACAGGTTCCTACTTAGTATTTTGCTACAAATTTGAAACCTAGAACAGGAGTTCACCCTAAACACAAAAAAGTAGTAAATCTTCCCATTATACTTTGTTTTTAAATTTCTGGACTATATTTTCAGCAGAATGCTATCAAAGAGTATCATAACTTAACTTTTAATCAAGCACTTCCCATAAAATTAATACCAAAGTACAATTACATAAAAAATACCTAGTGAAATGGACACATGTCAAATGCACATTAATCACATTTTTGCATGATAGGGTAGCAATATTATATGAGGTAGGAAAGAAAAAACAGGTTTGATCTCACCAGTCTTCACTCGATCGGTTGGGTGCTCAGGCAAATCAGAAGGGAGATATTAGAACTTTCCCTATTTTAGCCCTTTCTGCAACCCTAATCCCGCTGTTAAAAAGTTAAGTTTTATGATACTTTTTGATAGCATTCTGCTGAGAATATGTTTGAGCTTTATTGAATGCTGTAGGCCATTGTTTTGTTTGAAACTATGACTGTTACAATGAAATAGTTTTGTTGTTGCTTATTGTTAAATTTCTGGACTACCTCATGTTTTTGGCTTACAAATATAGAAAAATTATTAACACCTAAACAAAGAAAACAGAGAGTATGGGATTTATGGTACCGGAATTTATGGTACCGCCCTCAATTACAATAAAAAAAACAATTACATCCACTGATAGATTTGGAGAACACAAATCAATGACAACAAAGGAGAACAATATAGTAAATAAACTCATCAAGGTAATCCTAAAAATATATTTTAATCTTTAATCTTCAAAACAGAAAACAAAAATACCCATACCACTCCCCCAACTTAATTGTAACAGGAGAAACCAGATTGCACATGCTCCCCAGTAAACAGTTTATTCTTAGCATATGGCGGTTAACCAGAATCTAGATAAAGACCATATTGATGGGCATGTGAAAGCCATTATCCCAAAAAAGTAATATAGACCAGAGGCTAGAGAAGGTAAAGCAAAACCCTGAAATGTGTTTTGCATTTATTTGCTTCTTTAGGGGTTATTTTTCTCTGGCCTTACTGTGATATTTAGTCAAAAATAAGTTGCCACGGTGACTGAAACAACACCAGTTGCTGGGTGCTATCATCATACAGGTCTCATAGTAAGTGCTTTCAACCAGTGTTTTTCCATATTTTTTTCTTGAGGCTGGTGGTGGTAGACAAGCTAGAGACCCACACAAGCAGAGCTCGTGCCTCAGTGCCCCACCAGCGATCAGGAGGAGGGAGGCCCCACTATCTTGCCTGCCTCCACTCCACAATATCAATGTGAGTATTTGACTGTTTTGAGTTCCAGTCAAAAACTTCGCTTCTGGTCACTCTAGCCATGATGGGTCATGAGTGAGGGGCATAACTTTCACAATCCATTCCCAGGACAATGGACATAGAAGCAGTGCCCTGATGTGAAAGGTGAAACATTTTTTAGAGGTTCCTGCTCTGATCCTATGATGAACACTAAGGTCTCCCTAGCTCCATCTGCTATGTGTAATGGCCTATGGACATGTCAGAGTCACTTGTCCAGCCCAGCCCATTATAGGCATACATACAGAGGACATGCCGGTGGCTGCATGTTGCATGTTTGTTTTAGCTTTAAATATGTAAATTCTTGTTGATGTTGAGTTTTTAGCATATTATTTTACCACCCCAATTTGAATATAAATCTCCCCTTTGATGTGAGTTGTATGCAATAATGTATGTTTTCATTAATTTCATTATAGTAGTAGGCATGTATTATGAGTTTCTACAGCAGATGAGGTTTGTATTATGAGGTTCTGCAGTAGCGGAGGTGTGTATTAGGAGGTTCTGCAGCAGTAACTAAACTAGTTACATGATGGGGAGGGCAGTTTTCCAAAACCTATAATGTTCTATCAGAGAGAAAAAAACAGACGGTAGCAGCACCTCCGTCAACCACCAAATATGTAATGCTTCGCAGAAGATTGGATATCAATGGAAGATTTCTTGCGGGTGTTCGCAATGGTCAGGATGGTTGTCGTGCCAAAATCCCAAAGAAGGTCGGTCCAAGCAAATATATATACATAAATACTTGTGTAAGGCAGCATATGATTGGCGCCGTTGTATTTATGTGCCATTGTGTTTAACCTATCACTGGCTGTATAACCTGAGCAGGGTGGATGTTCATCCCACCTGAGGAGCTTATAACCCTGCTTGTTGTTTTAATCCCCATACGGAGGCCAGAAGAAGAGCAGACCGCGTGAAACGGCCGTAGCCTTCCTTTTGAGCATCATGCTTCACTCCCTCCCTGCTATGTCCCTTTTATGATGATCGGATTTGATTCCTAAAAGAAGAACTTTAATCTGACAGGATGTGGGTGAGTGCCGTCCTTTCTATTCTACGTATCTATAATGTTCTATGTTGACTGAACTGCTTAGAAATTGCCCATTAATAGCCCTGGATGGTTCACTTCCTAAGAAATATTTTATGCTAGAGAGCTTTAGGATTTTAGAAGCATGGCCTTCCTCCCACACTACATAATAGTTTGCTTAATGGAAGGCATACTGGTCAGATTGCAAACCAATTTCCTATCATGGAGATCTGTTAACGAATCACATACTGTTAGCATCAGTACAATTCCTCAGCAATTCTCAAAAATTTTGATCTCACTCTATAAATTTAAAGAAGTGAAGTAAAGATAAATCTTCCCAAGCTCTCTCTGGGCACACAATGGTTTCTGGCAGTGGGTTTGTTGTGGATGCTATATGCTTATTTACTTTATTTGCTTAGTATACACATTTTATCCAACCATCAGAGTCTTTCCATTACTATAACAATGAACATCTATCCAGGAACATTCATTGTGGATGGATTCTTGGCTTATTAGATGCTGTTTTCTTGTCTCCTCATATTAAGACTCACAAAGTGAATTTAATGGCTGCCACTTCTGCATTACACTCTGTACCAAGAAACTGGAGTGGGGGTGACTACATCTCTAGCATGTCCCAGGCAGAGTCTAGACAGATTTTTGAATTTTAGCCCCCTAATTGATTTTTCTTTGGTTTGCTGTAAAGGATTACGACTTGCCCCCCTAGAGGACAGCTATGTCGTCGGTCTGTACAGTCATTTTTCGTTTTAGTACCTATAAAAGATATTATGATAAGAATCGTACATTCTTAGGATTTTTATTTTATATATGCACATATTTAATAATGTGTGTAGGATATATATTATGTTGTTGAATACAGATACTGTTTGGAATCATTTATGTATGTTTTTTACTGATCACAAACAAATGCATACTAGACTTTTACTTAAAGGTTAAAGGTTAAAGGTTTTTTCCATGCCAGCTTCTCTTTTATTTTGTACATACAATTGTATCAAAATGTTGCATGCAAGTTGCATCTTGCAAAAACAGTTCAGAAAAAGATGGGAATGCGTGCAAGGGACTAGACAATAAGACAGAATTTATTTATATCAAAAAACAAATATTCACAGGACAACAAAGAATAAAAACACTTAAAAAATACACCCGAATGGTGTATAAAACTGCCAGGGACTGGTGAGCCCTGAAATCCCTCCCACGTACTGACTAATGCTGACAATAATGAAAAAGCAAATCTATACAATTTGTAACAACAGGTATACAAGATACAATAATGAGTATAAGACAAGTATGACAAAGTGCTGAGTGCAAAAACGGGACCTGGTGCTGAGAAAGCCTGACTGTAACGGAATACAAGGTTCCTGAAGGGAACGATGTATGAGTAATACCAATCCGGACGGAGTGGACTCTGAATGAGCAGACAGGCAGAGTCAGACGGAGAGGGATGTGGAGGCGGATCCCACGCGTATCGTCACCCGACTGGTGACTTCCTCAGGGGTAAGTGACTTAGAAGTTAAGGTGTCCTGTTTAAGTACTCAGGGTGTGTGCCCCGCCCACGGTGTCAGATGAACTAGGTGAAATTGTTTGGTGAAATACACATACCTGCGGCAATAATACTTTGTTAAAGAACGCCGGCGTTCTGTACAGTGCACCGCGCATGTGCGGAAGTAGTCCGATCACGTGAGTGATCACGTGATCAGTTTAAAGAGAATAGCATTTCCTGTAGACTGTCACATGATCAAATCCGGTCGATAAGGGACAAAACTGATATTATGGAATGTCGGCAAGCGGCGTACTCACATTTGGCACAATAAACACATGTGATGACCAATAAGTATAGGTCTAAGTCGGCGATATATTACCAAGTTAAGTACCATTCCTAAAGTCACAATATATATCATATTTGTAGTAACAGTGAAGTAGAGTGAATCAAAACAATAGAAGACCAATAAATATAGATCCAAATCGGCGATCTATTACCAAGTTAAGTATAGTTCCTAAAGTAACAATATATAACATTCTTCTAAATAGTCACAGTAAGTGTCACAGTACGGCGCTATTATGATAGTTTGTATGTTTCTACATGATCACAGCTGTAGATTACATGAATACATAATATAGTACTGTTAATATTGAGAGAGAGCAATAAATTGCCTGATTCGACGATATAAAGACATAAGAACATGGTTTAGCGTGTGTGACTGAATAGTCACACCGGGAAAATACAACGGCGCCATAATCCAGTATGTGATAAAAATAAAAATCTAATGCCTAATCCATAAAGAGTAATTGATCATTAGAAACATATGAAATTCACCTTTTTTACGCGACTAGGCACGAGTTTGTGCCAATACTAGTACATTAACACGTTTTGTCATTTCCATATGATTCGGCAGGAAGTTTTGGTTCATCTTTTGAACCCAAATGCCTGCATTTATTTTGATATGCACTGTAAAACATGGATAAATAATAATAGTGATTAATATAACACATCCGGATTGCTGCTCTATATTGTGTTTGACTATCCATTTCCTATTTTATATATTTTTTGTTTTTTATTTTCTATAAAAACGAAGCCGAATTTCATATGTTTCTTATGATCAATTACTCTTTATCGATTAGGCATTAGATTTTTATTTTTATCACATACTGGTTTATGGCGCCGTTGTATTTTCCCGGTGTGACTATTCAGTCACACACGCTAAACCATGTTCTTATGACTTTATATCGTCGAATCAGGCAATTTATTGCTCTCTCTCAATATTAACAGTACTATATTATGTATTCATGTAATCTATAGCTGTGATCATGTAGAAACATACAAACTATCATAATAGCGCCGTACTGTGTCACCCATTGTGACACTTACTGTGACTATTTAGAAGAATGTTATATATTGTGACTTTAGGAACAATACTTAACTTGGTAATACATCGCCAATTTTGATCTATATTTATTGGTCTTCTATTGTTTTGATTCACTCTACTTCACTGTTACTACATAGAAATATGATATATATTGTGACTTTAGGAATGGTACTTAACTTGGATATATATCGCCGACTTAGACCTATACTTATTGGTCATCACATGTGTTTATTGTGCCAAATGTGAGTACGCCGCTTGCCGACATTCCATAATATCAGTTTTGTCCCTTATCGACCGGATTTGATCATGTGACAGTCTACAGGAAATGCTATTCTCTTTAAACTGATCACGTGATCACTCACGTGATCGGACTACTTCCGCACATGCGCGGTGCACTGTGCAGAACGCCGGCGTTCTTTAACAAAGTATTATTGCCGCAGGTATGTGTATTTCACCAAACAATTTCACCTAGTTCATCTGACACCGTGGGCGGGGCACACACCCTGGGTACTTAAACAGGACACCTTAACTTCTAAGTCACTTACCCCTGAGGAAGTCACCAGTCGGGTGACGATACGCGTGGGGTCTGCCTCCACATCCCTCTCCGTCTGACTCTGCCTGTCTGCTCATTCAGAGTCCACTCCGTCCGGATTGGTATTACTCATACATCGTTCCCTTCAGGAACCTTGTATTCCCTTACAGTCAGGCTTTCTCAGCACCAGGTGCTTTTTTTGCACTCAGCACTTTGTCATACTTGTCTTATACTCATTATTGCATCTTGTATACCTGGTGTTACAAATTGTACAGATTTGCTTTTTCATTATTGTCAGCATTAGTCAGTACGTGGGAGGGATTTCAGGGCTCACCAGTCCCTGGCAGTCTTATACACCATTCGGGAGTATTTTTTAAGTGTTTTTATTCTTTGTTGTCCTGTGAATATTTGTTTTTTGATATAAATAAATTTTGTCTTATTGTCTAGTCCCTTGTACGCATCCCATCTTTTTCTGAAGTGTTTCTGCATATTGATTTTGGGGATGCGTGGACATTGTTTACATTCTCAGTAGTGCCTGCTCCACGTGTTGCTTACACATGCAAGTTGCATCTTATTTCTACACAGGAGCTGTGTTGTAGGGGTTGTGTGTTCGGATTGCAAAGAGTGGTGACCCGTGCTGGTCACGGTGCTTTTTATAGCATCTGCCCGTGTGCTGTGTGGACACAGCAAGAAAGAGCAGAGCATGGGGCAAATGATGTCCTAAGTCCACATGAGTCCTAAGTCCACATACAGTAAGAGAGGTGTATAACTGCATTTGTTGCATTTGTATCATGTATATGTACAGCATGCACATATTCTTTTTCTACTCTAGCTGAACTTTATAGCAAGTGTGCAGGGCAGGAACATGCCGTCTGGCAGCGCCGCTTCACACTACTCCATGCCCCTGTGTAAGTAAGTGGTGAAATAATCACAATAACTGGCAGTTCACTAGCAATTACGGTTATTCCAAGGCTTGTATGTAGTTTTCTGGCATAGAAGCCCAGATAAATCCCCCCTGTAATGCATGTTGAAGGGGGTATATGAACCACATGTGTGAGTAAAGTTAATTATGTGTAATGGATGAGTGTATGTGTAATTGTATGGATATGCAGTATGTGGGGTTACTTGCATGTGACTATACAGTATATTTTATGTGTGTGTAATGGTTATATGCTGTATGTAAGTATATGTGTCTGTGAGTATATACTATATGTGTGTAATGGATACATTTTTATGTTACATGTGTGTATATGTGTGTTACGTGGGTGCAGTGGGTATGTTGTATGGGGGGTTGACTAACATTAAGATAATAGGAAAGTTCCATCTACCAAAGAGGGCAAGCAGGGAAAGAGGGGATGGGAAATTAAAGAAGGTTTTTCACTCTATACCTATGCAGCTTTACTTATTGGGTAGTAGTAATGGAAGTGGTTATGGTTAGTGGGACCCTGTTAGGAATTTTCTCCCAGGGCCCAATGGTTAGTTAAAATAAATAGTATAGTGTTTTATTCATATATTTGTTTTATAGAGTATATTTAATCAACTGAATTTCTCTACAGTTGGCAATTGAAGTGGCCTCTATGGGACTGAGTTGCAAACTAACTAAATACAAGTGAAAATATAGACATTCCAACAAAGTTACATTATTAATGAAAACCTGCTGAAACTCATAAAACACAATCATTCCACTACAAAAAGTGATCTGATTTGACTGGGTGAGTACTGAGCCCTTTGTCTTTCTCTGTACTCAATTATAAATTGACTTGAAATAGTTGAATGAAGCCAGCAGCCAAACACGAAAAAGATGCCTGTGTATATGCCTGTGGCTTTGGTAGCAATAGCAATGTTTCAATGTAAATATGACATGCATCTCCCAAACGTATAAAATAGTATTTGTAAAAAATGTTTTATATATTTAACTTCTGTAAAGACATATTGACTTTGATTATTACCTTGGGTCTGGCTGGTTGTCTAAGATAAACAAGAAAATTTTAGCAGACAGATGCAAAACATAACTATGAGCTGTAAACCTTATCTACTATTCACTTCTAGAAATCATAAACCAGTGATCATAGGAATCTTACAGTTTGTAAATGAGCCTTTTTCATGTTTTGAAATGAGTATTAATCATGAATTCCATAATCAGATAGATTTTGTTTGTAAAAGTACAACAATTTCCAAAAGGTATCTGTGACCTGACATAGAAGTTGTAATAAGAAGGGTTTCTAAGCTTAAAAAATGTTAGCTAAATACAGTATATGCAATGCATACAGTATATGAATGAATGAATAAATAAATAAAATACTTGTAAAGAGCATAAAAACAACACATATCTTGTTCCGATTTATTCCCCACACAAAAGATTCAAGACAGGGAAGATGTGCAGGCCCTGCACCTTCTACAGCCTTTGTCCCTGCCCACTTGCCAGTCCTGTGCTATATTCATAGTACAGTAGACAGAGACACAAGAAAGACAAGGTAGACAAACAGCAAGTTCTATAAACCAAGTCAAACAAGATGACTGACATAAGGTCAAAGAATAGTTAAGGTTCAGGAAAAATGTCAGAATAACAGCAAAGCACAGTGGAGTATAAGGAATCACAAATTTCATTGCAGTCTGGGGTAGCAATATTGCAGCAAGACATGGCCTCTAACAACCAGGGCGCTGTCTGCTCCAGTAAACAGGGTAATGGGAGCACAGGCAAGGTCAGACAGGTGCTGATAGTGGGAGATTTGATTTTTAGGGGAACAGACCGGGCAATCTGTCACAAAGACCGTGCATACCGAACAGTGTGTTGTTTGCCGGGTGCTCGGGTTTGGCATGTTGCGGATCGGGTTGACAGATTACTGGGAGGGGCTGATGAGGAACCAGCGGTCATGGTCCACATTGGCACTAATGACAAAGTAAGACGTAGGTGGAAGGATCTTAAAAAGGATTTCAGAGAATTAGACCATTAGCTCAGGGTAAGGACCTCTAAGGTAGTTTTCTCCGAAATACTACCTGTACTACGTGCCACACCAGAAAGGCAGCGGGAGATCAGGGAGGTAAATAAGTGGCTCAAAAGTTGGTGTAGGAAGGAGGGCTTTGGGTTCATGGAGAACTGGGCTGACTTTTCTGTCGTCTACAAGCTCTACAGTAGGGATGAGCTGTACCTCAATGGGGAGGGTGCAGCTGTTTTGGGGGAAAAAATAGCTAATGGGTTGGAGGAGTGTTTAAACTAGAGACCTGGGGGGAGGGTAACTATACTTGTGCAGGGCAAATAGACAGTGTAGATAGAGAGCTGGGAAGAGGCCATGGGGGAGGAATGGGGGCTGGATTAAGATTGGGGAATAAGAACAAAAGGAATAGGGAAAGGGAAAAACATATAAAGTGTATGCACACAAATGCCAGAAGCCTCACAAACAAAATGGAGGAACTGGAACTGTTAATGTTGGAGCGCAAATATGATATAGTGGGTATCAGCGAGACATGGCTGGACAGTAGCTATGACTGGGCTGTTACTATATAATACTTATTTTTAAAGCCTACATAACTGTGGGTGATTGGGGAGGGCTCATAGACTGAGCCTTTCCCATAGCCGGTGAGCATTTGCTGCATATTGCAGCAAACAGCAACCACTAACACCCTACATTAAAAAGCCAGGGTGCTGCCATGTTGGCTAAGATCATTGCTCCCCGTGACATGATCGGAGATCGGTGATCTGTAACTATGACAGCCTTGAGGCTGTCTTGTTTTAACACGTATATTACAATGTGTGATTTGCACATTGTAATAGATAATGGGGAAAATCCCCATTTACTGACATTCTGTAGTATGGCAGTATATGGTAGGATCAATCAGATAACCTAGGGTTAAAGTACCCTAGGGGACTGAAAAATGGTAAAAAAAAATAAAAAGAAAAAACAGTTAAAAAGAAAAAAAGAAACATTCAAATCACCGCCTTTCCCTAGAACTGATACAAATATAAATAAACAGTAAAAATCATAAACATGTTGGGTATTGCCGTATCCCAAAATGAACAATAAAATTCAATAACAGTTATTCCTGGTGTTTAACCCTGTAACGGAAAATAGCACCCAAAGTCGTAAATGCCACTTTTTTGCCATTTTGAAAAATATAAAATATTCTATAAAATGTAATTAAAAGGCCATACAGTCCTCAGAGTGGTAGCATTGAAAATGTCATCAAAAGTGGCACAAAATGGCACCCAACACAGCTCCATACACTAAAGTATGAAAATTTATTAGTGCCAGATGATGGTAAAATTAAGATTTTTTTTTGTACAGGAGGTTTTAATTTTTGTAAATGTATAAAAACATTATAAAACCTATATAAATTTGGTATCTCCTGAGATACCCCCTGTGATATCCCCTAGGCCACCGGCACATTGTAACAGATCATTAGTCTGTCTACTATATACTGCAATACAGCTGTACTGCAATATACGGTAGGAATTATCAGGACCTTTAGGGTTGAAGTACAGTAAACAAGAAAAATCATAATCAAAAGGTTGGTAAGTACCACAAATAGTATCATTGGAAAAATCATCATATCCTGCCAAAAATGCACGAACGCTGGCTCTGTGAAATTTAAAGGGCCAGCACGCCGCTGATTGGCGCTGGCCAGCCGCTGAACTGTTAAATAGCCTTCCTGTAACCCCTGTACCCCTGTCTGTGTGCCTCATAGCCTTAGAGAAAGCGTTATATTGTGACTCCTGTGATTATCCATTGTGACCACTGTTTCCGTTCCTGACCTCGATTCTCTGCCGCCTGTCTTAACCTTCAGTTTCGTTCCCGGCTCGGATCCTGTGCCGCCTGTTGTGACTTTCTGCCTGTCCACAACTCTAATTCTTCCTTTTGATTCTGTACCTCGCCTTGACCAAATTCCTGTGCAAAGTCGCGTCTGTGGAGCGACCTGTGGAGCAAGTCCAACCGCTTTGTGGTGGGCTCTGGTGAATATTGGGTGCCACTTAGACTCCACTCCCAGGTGTCTGCTTACATCATCGCTTGCGGTGATTCAATGAGTCCACCACCTCTATCCCTGACATTTCGCCAGATCTGTGCCTTGCCACAACTCTGTCTCTGAGCTCCTTGGGAAGTTCCTTAGACCTCATGACTCTCATGTGCTCTGTCATGCACTATGAGCTGTGAAGTCTTATATAGACAATTGTGTGCCTTTCTTAATCAAGTCCAATCACTTTAATTAAACACATGACTTTATCTAAGGGCACACAATTGTTTAAGTTGCCTGAAACTTGTCAGCCAGTTTGTATGGCAGTTACTACCTGGTGGTTTTTTAATATGTATTAAAGAAATCAATAATTTTTAATTGTGGTGATGTGATCCTTCTCTGTAATTTCAAGCAAGATTTGTGGCTACAGTTCAGGAAGCAACAAACCCATGCATCTGAAGACATTCCAATGAAGATCAGCTGCGGTCTGGAGGCTATTTGGGCCTGAATACTTATGACCATGAGATATTTCAGTTTTAATTGCTTAATAAATTAGCTAAAATATCTACATTTCAGTTTTTGTACTTTAAAAATCTATGTGTACCTACTGCAGCAAACCCTAATTAATGAATATATTATAGAGCAGCATGCACATCTAATATTAATGTATAATGCAGCAGCCCTATTTCATAAATATTTAGCCCCAGAACTTTGGCAAGTATAAAATATTAAACTCATAACTAATCTCCCTTATTTTCAGCCCAGCTTCTAGTTGAGGAAATAGGATCCTGCATCAAGAGAGCACAAAGCACAGGTATCTCTTCCTAACCTACAGTACCCCCTTATTAATTATTTATATGCTTGTCTTAAAGAAGCACAGGCAAATATTAAAAAACTAAATCTATATTATTATCAGAGCTCTGTTCTATGGCCCCCCAAAACAACTTAACACATGGAGCCCAGTGCTGGAGCTCCCATGAAAATAAATGACAACCTGACCCTGATAATTGTTGTACAATATTTTAAAATTGATGCTCAGTATACAAATATGTAGAATTTGTCTTACATAAATGACTGTCCTGAAGCTGTCTAGCCTTTATGTTCAAGCACTAGATATTTGCTAACAGTTTTGTGCCAACTTCAACAGTCCATCTCATAGTCTGTGTTTTGCTTATCTTACCCAAAATATTAGGTGGGGCCAAGAAGAACTGCCAGGACTTGCCACATAATGATTGCCAGGTAACTGTAACCTGTAATTAATTGACATAGGAATAAAACATATCAGAACAAGCAGCAGTCAAAAATAATAACTATTACCAGCCTGCATTCTTTACTTAAAATGCCTTTCTCTCTTAACCTATGGAACTGAAGCTGCGCAACTGGCAGCAGTGAACATGTGTGAGACATGTTTATTCCTATTAAGTGCTGCTAATACCGTTCACCCACAACCAAGGACATGAGATGCTATTCAACAAATCAAGTCATGAATTCCATTATCATGACACCCCACGCAACTGCTTGTTTGTATCCAGGAAAAAGCCAAACACAACATTTATGAACAAGTAACATTAAATATGGGGATGTTTAAATGTATTGACTATAATCCATAGTGAAGCTGTGCATTACTCAGACTTAATAAAACTTTTTTATTAAAAGAAGTGAAACTTCTTTAATAATCTAAGGACCAAGCTCATTTTTATCATGAGGACTAAGACAGATTTTTTAAATCAAGGAATTTAGAGAGACAATGGGGCGTCCGTCAGACGCATTTTTGTCAGGTTCCTGAAGATTTCCATTTTGTGCCCAATTCCCCCGGGTTTTTGGTGCACACGATCGGATTTTGGCAATATCCAACTCCTCGTCTGTCAGTGGGCTGAGTTCATTTTTCCAGGGGCCCCTTGCAGAAACAGGCATCAGTTTAATGTGAGCAGTCATAGTTCACCATATAGGCGAGAAATAAGAGCTCTACCAGGGGCCTACAGGAGAAGGGAGGGAATGCGAAACAGTTAATCGCCAGGGAACGGGGCATTGATAGCATGACAGAGCTAATAGTACAGCAGGTGTCAAGAATTAAGGAAAGTCATATGAATCTTTTAACTGTTGGAAAGAGCAGAGTGCCCTCATATATATCTCCCATATAGACTAATCCACAAGCCCTCCAGCTAGTCCCACTAGGCAATGAGGAGAGTTCAGGAAGGGCCAGGTTATTCCACAGAGGAGTGAATTTATTGAAGCCAACAGTGCAATAATGGGGAATGTACTCTTGCCCATAACAGGGTTAGTTGAAGTAGCAGAGGAGATGCTCCCCTGGCTCTCCCATCGCTCCCATATAGGAGATGCTCAGGGGAGGTGAAAGAGTCAGAATTTGGCCCGATAAGGAGAGCCATAGACCGTGACCTCTTGAGGAGAAATATCCAGGGGAAATGGGACAGCTGGGCTGCCCAGTAGTAGAATTTGAAACAAGGGATCTCCCTCCTCCCAGGAACGGAACACTTTGGCCCTCCCACCTCCCCAAACGAAGCAGACCACGTGGCTATGTAGTTTTTGAAAGAAATGACATGGTACATAGACTGGAGACTGTATGAGGACAAAATTTTGGGTAGGAGGATCATCTTAATCAGGTTGATACGGGCAGGAAGGAAGATGTATTGTTTTGACAATGCCCCAGTACACTGGCACACCAGAGCCAATAAGGGGGAACACATTTAGCAAATAGTAATAGACAAAAGAATGTGTAACTCCAAGGTAGGTGTTCATGCAGAGGGGCTGGGTAGCAGCTTATGCGGTCGGGGCAAAGAGGTCGATAAGAAGGTTATACAGCATAGACCAGTAGATTCAGAGGCCCGAGTGGAGACCAAACTCTGTAATTACCTCTACTACCATATTCAATGAATTTTAGAAATGTAAATGTTTTGCTTTTCAGAAAGATAGTCCTACCATCCTACCAACTAGTATATAACATTTAAGATATATCTCTTTAATGTTGACATCATTTTTTAAATGATTTATTCTTTTATAATGTAGTTAGGAGGCTTACAAATCATACAGCAATTTTCAAGAAAATTTTCAAATAAATTATTTTCAACAGCAATTTAGATTTATAGGCTTCAGATAAAAACTGAATAATGGGCTGCTGACCATCTTTTAGCCCTTAGTAACTACAGCCATGCCCAGTATGGGGTCACCTGACCCAGCAACATTATGGCTAGGGAAGATAGATAGGAAAAGGCTACAACTAGAGATAGGACTGGTAGGTTGGGAGAATAGGCTGCTATAGTGAGAGAAAAGAAATAATAAATAGAAATAATTGTCATTTTCCCCATGATTGTATAGTCATAGTGTCTTATAGCCCAGTGACAGTAACTGTGTGTGCATACATAGCATCTGCAAATATAAAACTTGACTGTGTAAACCCACTATGAGGTTATAAAAGGGGCCTAATACTGACCTCTGTGGCAACCCACTGGTAACTTTAACCCAATCTGAGAATGTGCCATTAATGATGACCCTCTTTTTTTATATCACTAAGTCCATTTGTAACCCAAATACACAGATTTTCCACTAGTTTTAGAAGTCTCTTTTTATATACCAACTTTTATGTGACATTCTATCAAATGGTTTGGAAAGTCCAGATTTACGATATACACATCCTCCGCCAGGTCCAGTTTACAATATACCTCCTCATAAAAGCTGATCAGAAGTTGAGGAATTTGTAACTTGCATCTCATCTCACCTCATCAGACATTTCTCTGCCCAATCCTCCAGCTTCAATTAATCCCTCTGTAATATTTAAATTTGAGCCTCAGTATTAATTACTTTACAGAGCTTAGTATTAACTGCAAATATTGAAACTCTATAATATTAAAAAAGGGGGCATAAAATTAACCCAATTAATCAACTAAACTAATTAAGTCCCATGGCTTCCAATACCATTCATATGCAGATGACACACAGATCTATACTTCTGGTGCAGATATCTCCTCTCTTCTAGCCAGAATTCCAGAGTGTCTGTCAGCCATATCCTCCTTTTTTTCTTCCCGTTTTTTTAAAACTTAACATAAGAGAACACATAATCTTTCCTTCTTCTAACACATCCCTCCCACTTGACATAACCATCACAATTGATGGCTCCACACTATCCGCTGTCCCTAAAGTCTTATGCCTTGGAGCTACCTTTGACTCTGCCTTATCCTTAAAGCCTCACATACAGGTCCTTACTACAACCTGCCACCTTCATCTCAAGAACATCTCTTGCATTCGATCCTTCCTCAATCGAGAGTCTACAAAATTACTAGTCCATGCCCTCATCATCTCTTGTTTGGACTACTGCAACACTCTTCTCTGCGATCTCCATGCTAATTCTCTAAGACCCCCTCCAATCAATCCTAAACACTGCTGCCTGGCTAATCCATCTGTATTCTCGATTCTCCTCTGCATCTCCTCTCTGCCAGTCTCTCCTCTTGTCACCCATTGCACAGTGAATTCAATTTAAAATTCTAACGATGACAAAACCGTCCACAACATGGCCCCTCCATATATCTCTGAACTTATCAGCCAATACTGCCCCACACGTAATCTCCGTTCCTCACAGCACCTTTAGCTTCACTCTATTACCATCCGCTCTTCTCAGAACCGCATCCAGGACTTCTGCCATGCATCTCCTATACACTGGAACTCCCTACCAAAATGTGTCAGACTGTGCCCCATTTTCCAAACCTTCAAACATAACCTGAAAACCCACCTGTTCAGGTTTTCTTACAATGCACATTAACTGCACTACTCCCTCACCTCATGTCTCTATCTCTCCCTCCCCCATATAGATTACGAGCACTCACGGGCATGGTCCTCCTCTTACTTGTCACCTGATCACTGTAGTTTTGTATTTTGTACTTGTACCTGTTTTTGTCAATGTAATGTATGTGAACCCCTTACAGCACCATGTTACAGCACCATGGAATTAATGATGAAAAACATTATGATATATATGAATAAGAGACACAATTACTTTTTGTAGTTTAGTAGCCAACTTTTTGCCAGAATCTTCAGATCCATTTGACCCCAACTCAAGTTCCCTTTTTACCTTTTTTTGGAATCAGAGTAATAATGTCCTGTGACATGAGTCAGAAACGCTCAAGGGTAGTAGTACATTCCCATACTTCCAATATAATGCAAAAGGAAGTCCATCTGGACCGAGATACATATCCTATGTCCATACTGTCATTATGCCCCTAAGTTCTTCAATGGTGATTGGTGCTCCCTTTGACCGATAGAAGAGGAAAATTAATATGAGGCAAATATATGTCTCCGGACTATGCCATTCAAAATTTTGAAAATACCTGTATACAGATTTGTAAAACCTCATAAATTGACTCATGATCTCACCCTGATCTCTATAAATCTTCCCATCTTCACCGCTATTGGCTGAAATATGCTTTTGGTTTCTGGGGCCTTGTGTCATAGTGGGCAGATGTTTACCCAATTTACCTTTTTCAGAAATGTACTACTGCCCTTGAAAAAAACACTCTGCTGAGTTTTCATAGCCAACTCACCATTAAGGGCACTTGATCTGAAATTATGATGGCTTCATAAATCATTCTTTGTACAATAGGAATCATAACCTGGTTTACCAAATGTTGGTTGATTCTGGACAATGTATTCTTATTAAAGAATTTAGCCCATCATACATCAACCCAAAATCCTCACAAAAGGAATCCAACTTTGAAGACCTTCTGCCTGATGAACCTTCCGCACCCTTTTCCATGTGAATTCTATCCATCGTTACATAAAAAATTGCATTAAGATCTCCCTTAATCAATAGAGGAACCTACTCTCTGTGCCTTAAAAATGATAATATCACTCCAAACCCCCAGGGAGAAGAGAGGGGGAATGTACAATGCCAGTACAACTTCCTCCCCCTTCAGTTTCCTATATAAGAAAACACATCTACCTTCCTTATCTATCCTTTTACTATGGAGGATAAAGTCAATGCTGACACTGATACTCCCCTGATCAGGACCATGATTAATGACGTAATGTAATAGTTCAAAGCGCGTAGATCACTATGGGTCATTGGACCGTATGTCTTTTTTACTAATGGATTAAATAAATGTCTTGAAAACTTTTTAAACAAAGAACAATTTTGGAGTGCTGGATTTGTACCTTTTTGAACTCTTCGTTTGTTGCAGCTGACATGGAAGGTTATGTTGCACTTGCAAGTAGTCAGGCTGTGTATACTGAGACCGTTGAGGAGAATAACAGTGACAGGGAAACACAAATCGATGATGATATAGCCAAACGCACTTAGGAGCAGGGTGAAGCAAGGGCTTCATAATCATCGTCGGGAGAAGAGGGTGTTAGCTTGCACGTCAGGCAGAAAAGCAGGCACCAAGTAGCTACTGTGGCCATGAGTCAGCAGGGTGGCAGCAGTGCAAGGAGGGGAGCCAAATGGCTGTGGGGTGTAAAACCCGCTTTGCAGGTCCAAGTAAGCAGTGGCACAGGGGCTCAGCGAGGCAGCAGCTTTAGTAGTCACTCAGTGCAGAGTGTTGGCGGTAAAATCACCTATTCAGCGGTGTGGCAGTTTTTTGTTAAGACACTGAGCGTGTGTATATGTAGAATCTGCGGGCAGAATGTGAAGCGTGGCCAGGGAGTTTATGTTGGCACCACGGCCCTGTGTCGACACATGCAGCGTCACCATCCAATGGCCTGGGAGAAACGTGTCTCAGATGTGGAGGTCCATCCTGTCGCCACAGCAACAGCAGCAGTACCTAGTGGCAACCATGCCATTTCAGCCAGTCAAGGCTCCAGCACCTATGCCGAAAGGATATGTTTTGTCTTTGACAAATGGCCACATGAGTCCAGTGGGGGCTGAACTGGAGGAGGACATTGGAGCACCAGCAGAATCTGGTGAAATTTGTGGTTTTTATACTCAGGTGATGGGAGAGGAGGAGCAGAAGCATCTGGAGGAGGAAGAAGATGAGGCAGATGACCCAGAAGCACCGTGGCAGTATACAGTGGAGATGAAGGCCGGGAGTCCCTCAGAGTCACTTGTGCAGATGGCCCACATCATGCTGCTTTGCCTAAGTAGTGACAACTGATTAGTCAACATCCAGCATACGGATGAGTTTTGGCTCTGCACCCTCTTGGACCCTTGCTACCGGTCAAAAATGGGTGACTTTTTTCTAGCTGCCGAGGAACAACTGACGTGCTATAGAGAAATACTGTGCACACAGTTGGCCGCTGCCTTTGTGTGCCATTGTCTATACTCTGTCAAGTCTGACCGGAGGATTCCTGGAAGTGGACTACTGCCACGGCTACTGTGGGGAGTTGGGAGGATAGGAGCAGTAACAGCTCCATCAGCAGCAGCTTAAGTCTGGAGTCCTTTATGAGCAGCTTCCTTCACCTGCCTAGTGAGGAGGGTAGCCGCCACCAGCAGCAGCAGCAGAACGTGGAGCAGACCCTGCACGAGCAGGTGGTGGCCTACTTTGTTAGCACTCTACCACCCCAGGTAGAGGATCCCCTGGACTACTGGGCAGCCAAACTTGATGTGTGGCCGCAACTTGCAGAGTTTGCAGCAGAGTAGCTGTCCTGCCCGGCCAGTAGTGTGGCATCAGAGCATGTGTTCAGTTTGGCGGGGGCCATTGTTACCCCAAGGAGAACCCGCTTGTCCACCCATAATGGGGAGAGACTGACCTTTGTCAAGATGAATCAGGTGTGGATCACCCTGGATTTCAACACACCAATGTCTTATGCATTAGATTAAATCAGCAATGACGCCTCCCCCAAACAAGAAATGAGTCTGGATTCTTACTAACTGCCTAAGTCACTATTCTGATGCTGCCACCCGCCTGATGCCACACATCTGCTGCCAGTTGCTTTATCTGTCTCCCACCATCTTTACCAGGGACTGGAATTGTCATCCACCTCCACACTCTGTTATTGTGCCACTTTCTGACCTCCTGCTGCTGCCTCCAGCACCTCCTCACTCTGTCGTTGCTGCTACCACCAGAATTTGTCATTGTGCCACTCCTTGGCCTCATGCTGCTGCTATTGCTGCCACCCACCTATACACACTGTGATTATGCCCCTCTCTGACCTCCTGCTGCTGCCGCCACCTCCGCACTTTGTTGTTGTGCCACTCTGTGGCCTACCATGTTGCTGCAACCTCCAGAATTAGTCATTATTCCACTCTCTGACCTCCTGCTGCTGCCGCCACCTCCAGACTCTGTAATTGTGCCGCACTGTGGCCTACCATATTGCTGCCAGCTCCAGAATTTGTCATTGTGCCATTCTCTGTCTTCATGATGCTGCTGCCGCCACCTCCTCCCCCTGTCATTCTGCCACTCTGTGGCCTACGATGTTGCTGCTACCTGCAAAATTTGTCATTGTGCCACTCTGCCGCCTACTCATGCTGCTGCCAACTGACTGCTTTCAACCCTGGAACACCCTGTGATTTCCATAATGCTGTTTTCACCCTCCACCACTATATGACTTTGCCGCTATGTTTGGTTTTCCCCTTCATTTCATGTGTCAGAAGGAATGAAAACCCTCAGGATTGATAGCCAAAAGCAGGAGTGAATACAGAACACAGAGTACATGCAAATATCCCATTTACTGGTCATCTCTGTTTTGGATCAACTCCTGTTTGTTTTTGGCTTTAGCAACACTGATGGATTACTGACCGATTGAAAGTGGACACTCACAGTTGAAAAGAAGGGCAAAATGATCAGTGACGTCAATGCAAAATTACTGCTGACACCCTCTCCACTCTTTTGGGGGGTTTCTACATGTATATGCGTTTAACAGAACAGGTTCTGTCGTAATCTATGGAATCATCTGATGTCAGTGTAAAAAGAGTGCACTTTTTGATGTTATAGTGGGATCTTAGCCCTCAGTTCAGTCCTTTTAAGCTGGCACAGATGTTACCTTGTTAGCTTCCCTTATTTGGTCAAGTTGGCCTCTGTAAGTGCCCATGGAATTGAGTTTACCGATTCTAAGAGTGGCGGCTATCATGTGCGTGTCATAATAAAACACAGTATTGTTTGAAGAGCAAACCACACTCCCTATGCATATATAAGCACAGCCCAACGTTCTACAACTACCCTACAGGCTCTCTGCAGACAGGAAATACCTGTTTTTTAACATGATACGCCATAATTCGATTCAGATCAAAACAGATTTTGTTGGAAAATTAGGCTAACTTGGCAAATCAAATTTTTTTAAAAATTCCCCCATCTCTAATTGTATAACCTTTAAAAAGTGAAAATGCAAAACGGCGCCCGTGCCCATCTCAGAATCAGCTGGATATGTCAAATTATTTCAAAGTTAGGAAGGTACAAAATGGCCAAGTCAGCCTAGGGCAGTGATGGCGAACCTTTTAGAGAGAGAGTGCCCAAACTACAACAAAAATCAACTTATCTATTTCGAAGTGCCAACATGGCAATTTAAGCAGTAACTTATCGCTTACTGCTTTGTCAAAGCTCTCATCCGCTTTCATCCTGAGGACTTAAACACAGTAGAAAGGGGAGAAATTCAGATTATTATCCTAACTTCCCTCCAGGGTCCCCTGTACAGCAATGATACAGAGCCCAAGGCAGGAACTCAAATTATAATCCCTATCCACATCTTCTCACTCCCCCTGCAGTCCCAGGCAGCCAAGGATGTGTTGCTTTAAAACAGTACTGAGTGCAGATTGTCCTGCGTGGCCTGGGACTGCAGGAGGAGGCTGTAGATCCTGTCTTATGAACTCTATGCTGAGGACCTGGGTGCCCACAGAGAGGGCTCTGAGTGCCACCTTTGGCACCTGTGTCATAGGTTCACCACCACTGGCCCAAGGGTTAAGCTTCCTCCAGGAGCATAGAAATGGATATATTTTAATCAATTTTTTCAATCCCTGGGATCCATTTATGCAAACTCTTTTCCTCCAGCTGTTCTGCTGAGGAACATTCTGGCGTGAACCTTCCTTAAAGGTTTTCTTTAACCCCTTAACAACCAGGCCCTTTTTATTTTTTTGCGCTTTCATTTTTCACTCCCCACCTTCAAAAATCTATAATAATTTATAGTGATGGTATTTAATATTCCATACCGTGTACTGATGAAAAAAAGTATTTGCGCCATTTTCTTGGCTTGAATTTTACAGCTTTCACTGATTGCCTAAAATAAAAGTCTCTCTTTGGGCCAGTATGATCACGGGGATACCATATTTGTATATATGTTGTATGTTGTTTTATAATGTTTTCATACATTTACAAAAATTAAAACCTCCTGTACAAAAAAAAAAAATCTTAATTTTGCCGTCTTCTAGCGCTAATAACTTTTTCATACTTTAGGGTATGGAGTTGTGGGTGTTGTCATTTTTTGCGACTTTTGATGACGTTTCAATGCTACCATTTTGAGGACTATACAATCTTTTGATCACTTTTTATCGAATTTCTTATATTTTACAAAATGGAAAAAAAGTGTAATTTTCAACTTTTGGCGCTATTTTCCGTTACAGTGTTAAACACTGGGAAAAACGTTATTATATTTTGATAGACCGGACATTTTGGGACGCAGTGATATCTAACATGTTTATGATTTTTACTGTTTATTTTATATTTATATCAGTTCTAGGGAAAGGGAGGTGATTTGAACTGTTAGGGTTTGTTTAATTTAATTTTTTTTAAACTTTTTTTTATTTTGTTTTATTTTTTACTATTTTTCAGACCCCCTAGGGTACTTAGCTTGTCTTATTGATCCTACTGTATACTGTCATTCTGAGCAAAAAAATAAAAAATAAAAAACATAATTCTGCTTCAGGTGTCCTTGGGAATCATTCCTCAAAATATTTTGCTTCTCGGTCTTCATTTAGTACCTTTTTTGGCCCATAGCAACCATGGTTTTCAGCTCTCAAAAGAACTACAATTAGCAAGAAGGAGAGGCGAGATGTGCCTCCTGTGACATCATCACAAGCATGCGCTGCTGACCAATGAGACCATATCTATATATCTAATATCTATCTATCATCTATCTATTAGCACAAGTCCAATGAGACTCCTTTCAAGGAGGGGTGCAGCGCCCCCACAGGTCCTGGCTTGATCCTTTTTAGATAAATGAAGTAAATAGCAGGCAGCACTTTATGGTCCCAATTTCAGAGGTAAGAAGTGAACTTTATTGAGCAAGTGAAATAGCCACTTGCTCAATAAAGTTCACCTCTTACCTCTGAAAGTGGAACCATGGAGTGCTACCCGCTTTTTACTTTATTTATCTAAAAAGCATCAAGCCAGGACCTGTGGGGGCGCTGCACCCCTCCTTGAAAGGAGTCTGATTGGACTGTGATGACTTGAACTTTCTTTTGTATATATCTATCCTATCTATCTTATATCTATCTAAGTTTGTCTACTTTTTATGCTATTATTGGATTTTATCTGTGTACCAATATGGATTAAATAAAGGAACCAAGATTTTTTAACATATTTTTTGTGTGCTGGAGGAACAAATTTCTTCCCTTGGATAATATTCACACCGCTGGCTGGTAGTTTTCAGTGTGTTATAAGGTGAGCTGCCAAAATTTGGATTGCTTTCCATGTGAATACAATACATTTTTTATTGGCACAAATAAAAAAATTCTATGTTTTGGGAAAATGGGAATGGTTGTCCAAGAACATGTGTCTTAAGGCTTCATATGGAAAGTTTGCTTCACCTTATATTGGTCCATATTCTATAAAGGAAATTATAAATTGATGCAATCTGAAGGAAGAGGAATATGGCCAAGTACAGAGATATCCTAAGTGCTATTGCTATTCCTTAGACTGGGCCAAAGGTTCACTTTCCAACAAGACAATGACTTCAGAACAACTATGTGACCATTCTTGACTGGCTCAGAAAAACCCAATTGAGCATCTCTGGAGAGACTTGAAAATGGCCTCCACCAACACTCACCATCTAGCCTGAGGGAACTGGGGAGGATTTGCAAGAAGGAATGGCAGAGGATCCCCAAATCCTGGTATGAAAAACTTGTTGCATCATTCCCAAGAAGACCCATGGCTGTACTAGCTCAAAAGCGGCTTCTACTCAATACTGAACAAAGGTCTGAATACTTCGGAACATGTGATATTTCAGTTTTTCTTGTTTAATAATTAGCAAAAATATCTACATTTAAGACTTTTTTCTCTCAAGATTGGTGCAGAGAGTACATTAATGAGAAAAAAATTACTTTTTTTATCTTATCAATCAATTGGCTCTAATGAAACGTAGAGTAACAAATATAAAGGGGTTTGAATGCTTTCCCTACCCACTATATAATTGAGTGCTTATGTTGGCACAAGTATCAACATGACATAGCTACATTTCCTATCAGAAGGAAGGATAACATCATTAGAAAGTGATAGTAACAGCTAATAACTTATGATGTATTTTACCGTTAGCTTAGAGACATAAAATTCTATTATTCTTTTGCATATTGTTCTGTACCAGCATTTTGTGCACATTTTAGTAACACCCTCAAGACAGATGCGATGTCAAAGTATTGATGAGTAATTCCACAATTGCACAATATTACATTTGGTAGAGATCAGCAATTGTTTTAATATCTGTAGTTTGTTCTAAAATTGGGTGGGTTCACTAGTAATGAAGATTTCTGTTGTGCAATCCAAAATTGGGCAGGAAACTGTGGACTTCCCGGTACATCATGCCTAGAAACCTAGTATTGTAGGTTATCAATCATTTTAAGCAAAATTTGGAAAATCCCATGGAAGACACAGTATTTTTTTGATAGCTTCTTATTTAATCACTAACCAGGAAAAGTAATGTCCATTGTTCACTATTGCATGAGTGAAGCCCTTAAATTATGTTGCAGTGTTGGTTATGGTCCATGGAGAAGACTCATGATTTCTGATGGTGCCCCCTCTCCAGGATATAAGAGGGGAGTGATTAGTAGCCCAGAATCATAAAAATATCTATAAATATATAGATTAGAAATTGGTACTCTTTTACGTTGCCTTACTTGTTTCAAAATGGTATGAATGAATATGAGCTATCCAGTGAAATGGATGCAGTGCACAAAGCTCCTTTTCTCTAAAACATACATAATTTTTAACACATTAAAAAGTATATAACTTACGGTAGGTATATCTATGACCATGCTGACTCAAATAATAAAGGGGTTGTGTCATTTGGACTGGTGAAAATAGTCAGTCAACGCTCAGTCTACTATAACCTAGTCTGTATAATAAAGATTCAGGCACTTGGTGATTAATTAAATCTTGAAGCTTTATTCACTTTTTTATTTGCACAAAAATTAAGGCTGCATTTCAGCTCATCCAAGTCTTTATGAGCTGTCTGCAATCAATAAACTTCCTGTTTAAACATCAAATGGTAATTGCAACATCAAATGGTAATTATAGTATCGGTAGCAGGGCCGGATTAAGGTTGGTGGGGGCCCCTGGGCGCAAAATCTGGTGGAGGCCCCCACTGAGGCCCCCCACAGCTACATACAGCCATTTCACCCCCAGTAACACAGCTGCATATAGCCGCCTCATCCCCAGTAACACAGCTACATACAGCCACCTCGCCCCCAGTAACACAGCTACATACAGCCGCCTCGCCCCCAGTAACACAGCTACATACAGCCCCCTCGCCCCCAGTAACACATCAACATACAGCCGCCTCGCCCCCAGTAACACAGCTACATACAGCTGCCTCGCCCCCAGTAACACAGCTACATACAGCCGCCTCACCCCCAGTAAGATAGCTACATACAGCCGCCTCACCCCCCGTCAGGGCCGCCGATAGGGCAGTACAACTGGTACTGCCCTATGGGGCCCGGACTCTAAGACACTAGGGGGGGGGGGGCCCGGCCGGTGGACCGCAGACTGTGCGGTCTGTGCTGCACAATATGTGTGGGGTGGAGGCGCCGGGGGCCGCTGGTTAACCCCTTCCCGACGCGCGCCGCGCGCGCCGGGTCCCGGTACATGGAGAGGGCTCGCGGGCCGAGCCCTCTCCATAGCCGGTAAGTCTTTGCTGCATATTGCAGCAAAGGCTTACCGGTAACACCCGCGATCGGTGCTAGCACCGATCGCGGGTGCTTTCACGGAGATCGCCGCCGGCAATGCTGCCGGAGGCTCCAAAAAGATGGCGCCGCATGGGCGCCGCCATCTTGCCGTGGATCGCCGCTCCCCGATGACGTCACGGGGAGCGGTGATCCGTTGCCATGACAGCTTCGGGTCTCACGAAGGCCCGAAGCAGTCTCGTTTTAACCCATTCATTACAATGTGCTATCAGCACATTGTAATGAATGAGGAGTAAAATCCCCATATACTGCCATATTGCAGTATGGCAGCATATGGTAGGATCGATCAGACAACTTAGGGTTAAAGTACCCTAGGGAGTCTGAAAAATAGTAAAAGTAAAAGTAAAAAAAAGTTTAAAAAAAAAAAATTATAATAAAAAAACCTAAAAATTCAAATCACCCCCCTTTCCCTAGAACTGATATTAATATTAATAAACAGTAAAATCATAAACACATTAGGTATCGCCGCGTCCGAAAATGTCCGATCTATCAAAATATAATTACGGTTTTTCACTGCGTTTAACCTCGTAACGGAAAATAGCGTCCAAAGTCAAAAATGACATTTTTTTGCCATTTTGGAAAATATAAAAAAATTAATAAAAAGTGATCAAAAGGTTGCACAGTCCTAAAAATGATAGCAATGAAAACGACATCAAAAGTCGCAAAAAATGACACCACCCACAGCTCCGTACACCAAAGTATGAAAAAGTTATTGCCGCCAGAAGTTGGCAAAATCAAAAAAAAAATTTTGTACAGGAGGTTTTAATTTTTTTAAATGTATGAAAACATTATAAAACCTATACAAATTTGGTATCCACGTGATCGTACCGACCCAAAGAATAAATTAGACATGTCATTTGTGGCACACAGTGAAAGCTGTAAAATCCAAGCCCACATGAAAGTGTTGCAAATGTGTTTTTTCACCATTTTCACTGCATTTGTAATTTTTTTTCCGCTTCCCAGTACGCGCCATGGAATATTGAATACCGTCACTGCAAAGTGCAATTTGTTACGCAGAAAATAAGCCATAACACAGCTCTTTATGTGGAAAAATAAAAAAGTTATAGATTTTTGAAGGTGGGGAGTGAAAAATGGAAGTGAAAAAACTAAAAAAGGCCAAGTCGTGAAGGGGTTAAGTGCGCAGTGCGCTGCGTACAGTTCTTTCATGCTTACCCTGCCGCCAGCGTCGCGTCGGTCTCTGCGCGCTTCCTCCTGGGCTGGCTGTGTGATCCCGCGAGATCCAGTGCTGGGTCACAGGTCTCGCGGGATCACACACTGTCTGCAGGAGAAGAAGGCGCGCGCAAGAGAACGAGAAGAAGACCGGAGCAGCCTTTTCCTTTTTGTAAATATATTTTGTGGCTGGGGCCAGAAGAGTGTGCCTTGTCGTAGCAACAGGCCTCAAACCCTGTTTGTGAAAGGTCACTGCGGGGGGCAGGAGGCTTGTTCGGTTTTGGGGTGTGTTGGGGCCCAGACACTTTTGCTGTATGGGGCCCCGAATTTCCTGATGGCTGCCCTGCCCCCCGTAACACCGCTACATACAGCCGCCTCGCCCCCAGTAACACCGCTACATACAGCTGCCTCCCCCCAGTAACACCGCTGACTACAGCCTGGCAGGCATACATCTGGCATGCTGGAGAGGAGGAGAGGTGATCGCGGCTCACCCCTCCCCTCTCCATAGAGAATAGAGCTGCATGGTCGTTCTTACGGCCATAGATAGAGCACGCTCTATCTCTTTTGCGGCCACAGCATGAAACAGTGAGTACTCGTTGTGCTCACCGAAGCACTATAGATGCCTATGAGGGAAGTATATCAGGTAGCAAATTTGCAGCCAGATATACGCCCCCATACATGTTCCCTTATATTGACATGTTTATACAATTACACATTATATACACACAAATAAAGTTCTACACTCGTATACTCGCACCCATACACATACAAGTATACACTTATACACACACATTTATGCACTCATATTACATTTATACACTAATACACAGAGTATATATAAACTCATAAAGTATATACACACATACAGCAAATACACACACATTCAGTATATAGAGCATATACATACATACCATATACCCAGCATATATATTTAAATGTACACACATATATGCGTGCATAAATACAGTACTGTATATACACCTATACACAGTAGATGCATATATACGCTGTACATACATATATACACAGTATATACATATATACACAGTAATTGCATATATACCCATGTACACAGTATATACACATAAATAAACAGTATATACACATTTACACAGTATATACACATTTACACAGTAGATGCATATATACACAGTATATACTTCTATACACGGTAGATGCATATATACCCATATACACAGTATATACATCTATATACGGTAAATGCATACATACCCATATACACAGTATATACATCTATACATGGTAGATGCATATATACCCATATACACAGTATATACATCTATACATGGTAGATGCATATACACTCACCGGCCACTTTATTAGGTACACCTGTCCAACTGCTCGTTAACACTTAATTTCTAATCAGCCAATCCCATGGCGGCAAGTCAGTGCATTTAGGCATGTAGACATGGTCAAGACAATCTCCTGCAGTTCAAACCGAGCATCAGTATGGGGAAGAAAGGTGATTTGAGTGCCTTTGAATGTGGCATGGTTGTTGGTGCCAGCAGGGCTGGTCTGAGTATTTCAGAAACTGCTGATCTACTGGGATTTTCACGAACAACCATCACTAGGGTTTACAGAGAATGGTCCGAAAAAGAAAAAACTTCCAGTGAGCGGCTGTTCTGTGGGCGGAAATGCCTTGTTGATGCAAGAGGTCAGAGGAGAATGGGCAGACTGGTTCGAGCTGATAGAAAGGCAACAGTGACTCAAATCGCCACCTGTTACAACCAAGGCAGGCAGAGGAGCATCTCTGAACGCACAGTATGTTGAACTTTGAGGCAGATGGGCTACAGCAGCAGAAGACCACAGCGGGTGCCACTCCTTTCAGCTAAGAACAGGAAACTGAGGCTACAATAAGCTCATCGAAATTGGACAGTAGAAGATTGGAAAAGCGTTGCCTGGTCTGATGAGTCTCGATTTCTGCTGCGACATTCGGATGGTAGGGTCAGAATTTGGCGTCAACAACATGAAAGCATGGATCCATCCTGCCTTGTATCAACGGTTCAGGCTGGTGGTGGTGGTGTCATGGTGTGGGGAATATTTTCTTGGCACTCTTTGGGCCCCTTGGTACCAACTGAGTATTGTTGCTGACCATGTCTATCCCTTTATGACCACAATGTACCCAACATCTGATGGCTACTTCCAGCAGGATAATGCGCCATGTCATAAAGCTGGAATCATCTCAGACTGGTTTCTTGAACATGACAATGAGTTCACTGCACTCAAATGGCCTCCACAGTCACCAGATCTCAATCCAATAGAGCATCTTTGGGATGTTGTGGAACGGGAGATTCGCATCATGGATGTGCAGCCGACAAATCTGCGGCAACTGTGTGATGCCATCATGTCAATATGGACCAAAATCTCTGAGGAATGCTTCCAGCACCTTGTTGAATCTATGCCACGAAGAATTGAGGCAGTTCTGAAGGCAAAAGGGGGTCCAAGCCGTTACTAGCATGGTGTACCTAATAAAGTGGCTGGTGAGTGTATACCCATATACACAGTATATACATCTATACATGGTAGATGCATATATACCCATATACACAGTATATACATCTATACATGGTAGATGCATATATACCCATATACACAGTATAAACATCTATACACAGTAAATGCATATATACCCATGTACACAGTATATACACCTATACACAGTAAATGCATATATACCCATGTACACAATATAAACACATAAATAAACAGTATATACACATATACACATTATATACATATATACACAGTAGATACATATATACAGAGTAGATACATATATACACATACACAGTAGATGCATATATACACAGTAGATGCATATATACACAGTAGATACATATATACACAGTAGATACATATATACACCTACACAGTAGATGCATATATACACAGTATATACATATATACACATACACAGTAGATGCATATATACAAAGTAGATGCATATATACACATATATACACAGTATATACATATATACACATTATATACATATATAAACATATACCCAGTATATACACATATACACCGTATATACATACAATATATACACACAGATAAATTGATATGTATATACTTACCTTTTAGGGTGACCGGCCGTGGCTTCAGACGGGTGCTTGTTCTTGCGGGGGGTGGGTCTTTCAGTTGCTTGTTTGGCCGGGGAGGGGGTCGGTTGGGGGATGCTTGTCCGGCCCGGGGAGGGGGAGGTGCTTGTTCTAGGCGGGAGCGGATGGGGGGGCGCTGCGGGTGCTTGTTCTAGGGGGGGGGGTCGAGCCGGGTTTCTTGTTTGGGTGGGGGTTTGTAGCTGGGCCATGCATGCCGGGGGATGGGCGGGCCAGGAGGCGGTCACCTGTGCTGGGGGGGCGGGCGGAGAGGTGAGCACAGTGTCACCTGTGCCGGGCGGGGAGGTGGTGTCACCTGTGCCGGGGCGTGCGGGGAGGCGGTGTCAACCGGGAAGGGGGATGGCGGGCGTTGAGGTGGAGTTACTGTCACTTGTGCCAAGGGGGGCGGGCGGCTCCTCCATGCAGCGGGCATCTCAGGAGGGGGGACGCGGGCGCACAAGGGGTGCGATCTGGTGGGGGCCCCAGGGGGGCAACATGGTGGGGGCCCCGGGGCTCCCCACCTATAATCTGGCTCTGATCAGTAGTATACTAGTAGAAGTAGTAGTAGAAAAGTAGTGAATAGCAGTTTATACATTAACACATTCTTTAACTATTCACTTATAGCATACCTCCCAACATTTGTGAAAGGGAAAGGGGGACAAAATGGCGGCACGCGTAGCGGCGATCCCCCTAAGCCACACCCCCAATCACTCCCTGGTCACGCCCCAAATTTTAGCCATATTATAATAATAAAAATCATCTCAATGAAAAAAAAAAAAAATTATCCTCATTGGGATTTGAACCCAGAACCTGCAGTGTCCATGTACAATAATGACACAGTGCCCCAACCATCTGAGCCATAATCTCAGCAATTAACAATGTGCAGAATTTTGGTAACTGAGAACTATGACTACTGTTACACTGTGACACAGATTTACTGCCTTGGTATATAGAGAGGGATCTTCTCAGAGGTTATTATTGTAATTATTGAGACTATTATTATTATTATTATGGAGATGATTATTATTATTATTGAGATGATTATTATTATTTTTACTATTATTAATAATCATCTCCATAATAATAATAATAATAAAATTTATAATAATAATAATAGTCTCAATAATTACAATAATAATCTCTGAGAAGATCCCTCTTTATACATCAGTGCATTAGTCTGTGTCACAGTGTAAATGGCAGATAACACTTCTTAGTTACCAGAAATCCTCAGCTCTGTAACACTGGGCTTATAGCTCAGTTAGTTAAGCTCCTGTCTATGGTGCACAAGGTCCCAGGTTTGAATCTCAGCCTGGGCAAAACTTTATGTAATTTAATTAAATAAAGAGCTTGTGTCTGGGGAAGCCCTGGAGACCATATATGGACAGATGGAGATCTGAGCCTGATGACGTGGTCCCTGCTCTCTCTGCTAAGCCGACACTTCTCTGAAAAGGATTCCCTGCCCGATGTCTGCTCTGGGGAACCCTAGGAGATGCAGTGACCATATATGGACAGATGGTGATATGAACCTGATGACGTGGTCCCTGCTCTCCGCTAAGCTTCTCTGAAAAGGATTCCCTCCCGATGTCTGTAGAATCCATTCTGTATTGTGAGTTCAGACTTTCAAAGTATTTACTATGGGGACACAGCGCCGGGACACAGCGGGACCTGGGGGGAGAATCCGTGACAATCTCATAGCTGCCCGTGACGCGGGGCAGAGGTAAGAAAACGTGAAAGTCCCGTCAAAATCGGGACGGTTGGGAGCTATGCTTATAGCAATATTAATATTAATATATGGTAGTGACAGAGGCCACTTCAAATTCACTATACCTGCTGTTCTTCTCTTCAGATTCATTGGTTCTGTGATTGTAAAAGATGTGAAAATAACCATAATGCATTCTGGACATTACAGTTGAGTTACTTATTATACCCTATTAATCTGATTGGTTCCAGGCTTGCATTCTTTGAAATGGAATATTCATAGTATCATAGTATAAAAGGCTCAAAAAGACGCTGGTCCATCGAGTCCAACCTATAAGAATAAACAACAGTTTTTCTTTTCCCATAACCCGTGATATTTTTGTTGTCAAGAAAGTATTGAAGCCTCCCTTCAGTCCTCCATAAAAACTTCCTGCAGTAGAGAGTTCCATAGACTCACTGCTTTTACAGTAAAGAACCTTTTGTCTATGGCAATAGTAGAACCGCCTCTCCTCTAGGTGTAGAGGATGCACCTGTGTCCTGGTCACAGACCTAGGTATAAAAAGGTCTTTGGATTGATCCCTATGTTTGCCCATTTAGGTATTCTCTCCTCTATATCCATTCCAGTTCTAATATATCTTTTATATTCATTGGTATCCAAAATTGTATGCAATATTCCATGTTTCGTCTGACCAGTGCAAAGCTCTGTCCTTATCATGAGAATCTGTCTCTTGTTCCCATAATTTTACATGCTTTAGCAGCAGCCGCCTGGCTCTGGTCATTAAAGGGGTTGTAAGGTGGCAGACATTGCCCTGCAGGTTGCAGACAAACAAAAGTAGCTCAATACATAAATACAATGTTATCAGCGATTTTAGGTACTTTTAGACATAATGAAATCTGAACTTATAAAGTTAGCTTTTGTTTATACTACCTGATCTCCTGGGAAACGACATGTAGACTGTTCCCTCCGCTGGCCGCGCATGCGGGTTCAGCTGCCTGTGATCTGCAGCCAGTTCCACACTCCCTCCTCCTGTGTGCGCGCGCGCATCTGTGCACCACAGGAGGTAAAGCTTGTTTGTAGCAGCCGACTCAGTATACGTGCCTTCAGTCAGTGCAGCAGTACAGCAGTCCCGCCCCCGCCTCCTCTACAATCACAAGCCCAATGCACCAGCAGCCAATCACTGCTGTGCTGTGTATTCTGTGCACGAGCACACTCTGCTTGGTGGGACCGAAGCATTATGGGACTTGTAGTCTCAATGCAGAGTGCGGCGGCCATAAGTGGAAGTTGTTGTAGTAGATGGTGTAGTGGGTGTATTTATCACACCCAGGAGTTTGTTTTGGAGGTTCAGGGACCGTACAACCCCTTTAAATTAATCTGGTCATTAATTTTTGTTTCCACAGCCCAAGTGCATAACTTTTCATTTATCTATCTTAACCCCTTAGCGATCAGGCCATTTTTAGTTTTTGCTGTGTAATTTTTTCTCCCCACCTTCAGAAATCCATAACTTTTTAAATTTTGCATGTGAATAGCTGTATGTGGGCTTGTTTTCTGCATAACAAATTACACTTCATAGTGATGGTATTTATATTCCATGCTGTGTACTGGGAAGCAAGAAAAAAATTCCAAATGCAGTGATATTGGTGAAAAAATGGATTTGCACCATTTTCTTTGGGCTTGGTTTTTAAGGCTTTCACTGTGCAACCCAAATGACACATCTACTTTGGGTTGGTATGATCACGAGGATACCATCTGTTCATAAAAAAAACTTCTTCATTTCGTCATCTTCTGGTGCTAATAACTTTTTCAGATTTCAGTGTATGGAGCTGTGGGTGGTGTAAGTTTTTGCGACTTTTGATGATGTGTCAAAAGTTATTATTTAAAGGACTGTACGGCCTTTTGATCACTTTTTATAGAATTTTATATGTTTTGCAAAATGTCAAAAAGTTGCATTATGACTTCCGACGCTATTTTCCACTACTGGGTTAAAAGCTTGGAATAACCGTTATTACATTTTGATAGGTTAGACATATTGGGGCACAGTAATACCTAACATTATTATGATTTTTACTGTTTAGTTATATTTATATAATCATATATATATATATATATATATATATATATATATATATATATATATATATATATAGAACCCAAATTGATAGAAGGTAAAATGACAGCACGTACCGCAAAAAATTACACCTTGCATAGGTCTCACACCAGAGTGTAATCTACTAAAACTTAATAAAACCTATATAAAGTTGGTATCCCTGTGATCGTATTTACCCAAAGAATAAAGAAGAAGTATAATTTGGAGTGCAGAATGAAAGCCATAAAAACAGCCCACAAAAAAACGGGGCAAATGTGTTCATTTGTTGATGTATTTTGCCCACAGCATTGACAATGTGAAATATAATGTGAATGCCTTCTTGGTCTATTCTTGGTGCGTTTTTAAATGCACTGAAAACATGTGTTTTTGCATGTTTACCATGCGCTTGGCTGGTTTGAATACATTTTTTTCTTCACTTATTGAACTGTAAGCAGCTGTGTTAACCAGGATGCACTGTGTTACTGTACCTTCAGAATACATTCAGATCACATTATTTAATGTCCGACATGTCCATACTACAACATGCCTACTAAAGTCTATAGAGTCTGAGATCTAGCTCTCCTTTATTACAATTTCTTTGAGCATTGTACATCTGACCTTTGGGAGAATTTGATGGAACATCCACTCCTTAAACAATTGATTCTCTAAGACCTTAGTTAGTAACAAATGTTTATTTTTCCTAATTGTGTCCTTATATATAAAACTGTACAATTCAAAGAGGATCTGATATATATATTTCTTCTCTGGAGAATTTTCCCAAGAGGTGTTAAAAAAGACACATTATGAATGGTGACGGGTCCTCTTTACATACTTTTTATACTAAATGTTGGGCACTTTTTTCCTGTACAATTATTCTTTAACTAAAATGACTAAAAAGTAAAAAGAGCAGATAATATGATATTCTTTCCACTAGGGAGAGCTAGACTCATATTCAAAATAAAGCGTCATCCAAAATTTAAACAGCAGTTTTATTGTATTGTCTGATATGTATGTAGTTTCCATTTATTTCCCCAAAAAGAACTAATACAGGCGGTCCCCTACTTAAGAACACTCGACTTACATACGACCCCTAGTTACAAACGGACCACTGGATATTGGTCATTTTATGTACTTTAGTCCTAGGCTGCAATAAACAGTTGTAACAGTTAGCAAAGGTGTCTGTTATGAAGCTTTATTGTTAATCCTGGTTCTTATGACAACCCAACATTTTTACATCCAATTGTTACAGAGACCAAAAAAGTTCTGGCTGGGATTACAATGATAAATTATACAGTTCCAACTTACATACAAACTCAACTTAAGAACGAACCTACAGACCCTATCCTGTATGTAACCCGGGGACAGCCTGTATATGAAAACAATAAGGCTATACAAAATAAATAAAGAACTCACATTTTAAACAATTAAAATATAAAAAAAACATTAAAATGTTACAGCTATAAAGTACCTCAATACAAATTCTACTGAACACAAGTAACTCATCATCCTTAAAATTTAAAAGGACAGTGTTTCTGCGATGAAAGATTCCCTGAGAGATCTTTGGTATCTTTGAACATTGGGTCACCTTCTCTCACAGGCAACTGATTGAGCATTATAAATACTTGGTAGTTCCTACTGAAGAGTTTGGTTTATTTTAAAATCGTTTCCAAAGAATCTTGGAATTAGTTTACTAACCAATTTTAAGCTGCTCATATCTAAAGGTTTCAATTGTATGAATCCCATGAACCAGATATCAAGGAGTCCATCTGATACTGATGGTCTCCATTAGGATGATATCTACCATAGAAATATTCTGTACCATATGAAAATAGTGTAATGACAAATAATGTTCTCAAACCTAAAGTGTTTTCCCATGATAGAAAGTTCTCAAATTTTAATGCCCTAGTGATGTTTGCACAATAACGATTTTAACCCCTTACTTTGCAATTTTAGTCAGTTTTATTTCTGCTTTTGGTTTTATCACTCCCTAAATAGGTCAGTGTAAAATTCCAGAGTGTAGACGCGTACTCCCTAAAAGGACACTTCACAATCCCTCTGTGCTATGAGATGCTGTGTGCTGACAATGTGCTTATATTATCAGGGTAAAGGGTTTATCTACACTTATATTTAGCTTCTGAACATTCTATTAGTATCTGACATAGAAAAAGTGAGATCAGACAGATTAGAGATGAGAGATGATGAGATCCATGAGATGGATATAAAACACAATGACATTCTCAGCTCTGCTATAAAATTCAATAAAACACAGAGTCAGCCCTGCTTCAAAGACCTTATCTTCCTATAGCTTGTAGAGTCGGTCTCTGCACACTGCTATTTGCCAGAAGAAGTGCCTGTGTCGGAGATGGTCTTAAAATGCAGGGTGGACAGGGAGACAGAGAGCATTGTGCAGAAAAGAGAAGCTATTAATGAGAAGAATCCGACCATAGTAAGAAGATTTGCGGTTGTATCTTGGGGCAAACAAAATTGTAAACACCAGGAATGATAGAGACAGGTTGAAATTATATCTATGAAATGGTGTATTTTTGTTAATTACAGAGAATTGGAGAATGTGTTATTTTGTTATCCTAAGTATATTTAACCCCTTCCCACACCTTGACATAACTCTATGTTATAGGATGCCAGTAGTTCCCACACCTTGGTGTAGTTACGTCATGTCGATCGCCCGGGCTCAGAAGCTGAGCCTTTGTGATCACCGCAGGATCCTGGCAGTACTTGATCCTGCAGTAACAGCGGAGATTGTGACTGTCACAATCCCGCTTCTTTAACCCAATATGACTGTGGCGTCTATAGGGCATTACCACAACGATCAGCACCCTTCATGGCAGCCCTGAGGTCAGATAGAGGACCCCAGAGCTGCCTTCAGTAGAAGCCTGCAAGATCGTGCTAGAGATCATGATCTAACAGTGCTAATGTCAGCCTATGCATTACATATTGTAGTATATTACAATTAACAAGTGATCAAATGATCACTGGTTTATATCCCACCTTGGGGCTATATAAATGGGGTATCTCCATAATCACAATGACCCATAGAATTAAGATAACTCATTATTTTTATGGTACAGTGATGTATTGTCTAAAAAAAATTGCACACTTTGTAAATTACACCTCCATTTTGTTTTAACCCCTGTGAAACATCTAAAGGGTTAACACGTCTTAAAAAATTTTCACACATTGAGGGGTATAGTTTCAAAAATGACATAATTTAAAGGGTTTTACTGCAGGTGCCTCTAAATAAGGGTTTTGGCGATTTTCATACAAATGAGAAAAATTGCAGCAACCTATAAAAGAGAGAGCATGCATAAAAAGTCATGCCAATATAAAGACATTTGGGAAATGTTAGTTATAAAGCTACTTGGGTGCTATGACTATCTGCCTGAAAAGCAGAAAATATAGAACTTTGAAAATGAATATTTTTTAGAAATTTTTGCCAAATTTCCATTTTTTCCATAACTACAGTAAAAACAAAAGATATAAAAATGTTTTTATTTATTTAAAGTACAATGCGTGGCGAGAAAACAATCTCAAAATACCTTGGATATGTTAAAGCGTTACAAATGTATAACTTCCTATAATGTCACAGGGCAAATCACGCTTGGTCCTGAAGCCCTAAAATGACTTAGACCAAAAGGGGTTAAGGATTTTTTTCTCTCCAGAATACCTCTTTAAAATCTGAAATACCCTGTGTACAGCCCGAACTCCTGTGAAATCTTTGTAAACCTTGAGATATTCACATAATGGGGCTCATTTACTAAGGGCCCCGTGGACCGCTCTTTCATTGGACATCCCAACGATTTCCATTTTGCACCGCTGGGACAGGGCTTTAAAAGGGGTTTCTGGCGCACGTGAACGGATTTTGGCACAATCGCGCCGGCTTTCATGCGACACAAATCGGTGGAGGTTGCACCGTCTGGATGATCATTCGGTCAAACCACGGGATTTAACTTTGTCGCAAGCCAAACACTTACATACACCGGGAAGAAGAAGGTGAACTTCGGTGGACCTGATCGGGGAAGCAACACATGCAGGATATTGGGCGCACATGAAGCGCAGCAGAGTTCATCCTCAACAGACAGTCCGGATCGGGGATCGCGCAGGGAGCAGGTAAGTAATTGTGCCCCAATGTGCACAAAGCAGGGTTCATTATCCATGAACAATATTATAAGTGTTGTGTAAAGATTTTTTTAAAGAGAGGAATCTATGAAGTTCTGCAAATGCTTATTTAAGGTATTTCCTCTTTATGTTTTTCAATATATAGTGTGTTCTAGTACTGTGGGCATTTTCCTATAATGGAGATGTGTAAGTTAAAACAATGATCCATCATAAGAATTACGAAAAAAAAAAAACCTTACAGGTCAATGCAAACCTTTTCCAGTGCAGACAGCTGAGGATTTGTTTAACATTTGGATGGTTCTTACCTCCTGACAGTATGTTTAAAGTCTGTCTTAATGACTGACATTATCTTATGTATCTAAAAAGTAATCTTGTCTCCTATAATATTTAACACATTCCCTTGCCACCATAACCTATATAGATTTCCACCCACACAGATAGTAGATTTCCAGGCACACCTGGTCCTCTTTGTATGGTCGTTTTTGTTCATTTGCTTGAAGGAACATACACCTATTACTTTTCTGGTGAATACATTCTAAAGAAAAGAATAGTTTTTTCCTTCTAGCAGTCATGGCCACTGAGTTACTTTTTGCTTCTTTGCTGCCTCTACTTAAAGGGAACCTACCACCACGAATCTACCTATAAAGGTAGATCGGGTGGTAGGTGGATGTATGGGACGTGAGGATAGCCCTTTTTAGAGCTAATCCTCACGTCCCCGCTAGCGTAGCATAAACTTTATTGCCCTAATATGTTAATTTAATTAAGCGGCTACCGGGGCGTGGAGTAGCCGGACACGAGGCTACACGGCGCGGCTACTCCATGCCCCAGTAGCTGCTTTCCCCCGCCTACCCTGTGATCTTCGGCGCGCAGCTCCTGGCAGCTGCGCGCCCTCGTCCGAGAAGCCGGAGTTCTGCGCATGCGCAGTAACTCCGGCCAAGATGCGCGATCTCGGGAACGAGGGCGAGGGCGCGCAGCTGCCAGGAGCTGCGCGACGAAGATCACAGGGTAGGCGGGGGAAAGCAGCTACTGGGGCGTGGAGTAGCCGCGCTGTGTAGCCTCGTGTCCGGCTACTCCACGCCCCGGTAGCCGCTTAATTAAATTAACATATTAGGGCAATAAAGTTTATGCTACGCTAGCGGGGACGTGAGGATTAGCTCTAAAAAGGGCTATCCTCACGTCCCATACATCCACCTACCACCCGATCTACCTTTATAGGTAGATTCGTGGTGGTAGGTGCCCTTTAAAAGGGTTGGCCACTTTATTTTATGTTTGTTGCAATGTGTGTTTAAGTGCATAGGCAGGATATTAGATAATTTACCAATATACATCTATGAAAAGTTCTGCTCCGCTTTCTTGATATGTTAAGTGAAGCCTCCTGTCTTTTACCTCATCAGCCAGACACTGCTATACATAAAATGGCTACAGATGGAGGATAATGTATCTGTGCACAAACAAGCGCCCTGCCAGGACTTTGATGTCATATCTGTCGTGGACAGATAAGATCGCATGGCCCTCCATCTGCAGCCATTTTAAGGACAGAATGTCTGGCTGATGAGTTAAAGGGGTTTTCTCGTCTGGGCATTCACATTCAGTTTGATAAATCTTCCATATATAAACATTTCTTCAATTAGATGTTATTAAAAAAAATGTTCCTGTGTGAAGATAATTTCTCATAAATGTAGTGATATGGTCCCTTAGAAACGAGATGGCTTCCTCGGATACGGCCACCTCTGCCTGAGAGATTGCACAAATAAACAAAAAGGTTTTGTATATGAAATGTCCGGGAGTTACTGCACATCCCACAGCCGTCCTGTAGTAATGATTGCTGAAGCCAGGTGGTCAGGCAGGACTCTATAGGGCAAGTCTGGCCACCGCTGCCAGAGTGTGACGTGGTCGTATCCGAGGAAGCTATGTGGTTTCTAAGGGACAACATGGCTACATTAATGAGAAATTATCTTCACACAGGAACATTTTTTTCAATAACATCCAATTAAAGAAATGTTAATATATGGAAGATTAGTGAAACTGAATGTGAGTGCCCAGACGAGAATACCCCTTTAAAAGACAGGAGACTTCACTTTACATATCAAGAAATTGAAGCAGAAATATTAATAGATGTATATCTGCCACCAACATTTCACACACATTACAATAAACATAAGGTTTAGTAGTTAACTTTAAGCTGCAACATCCCCTACAACCTCCATCTTTGTTTTGCCTTGTTTTTTGCCTTGTTTGCCTTGGATTTATGACCATTTAATTTAATTTCCCTCCCCTCACGGGAAGGTGACTGAGTATTGAGGTTTCTAGTCTTGTTATTAGAATACCTTTGTATTCTAAGAACAAGCAGCATACTCATTAGGAGCAGATGCTACAACTAGAGATGGACAAATTTGTTGAAATTCGGTTTACCCGATTTGCCAAATTTTTTGAATACATTTGATTTGACCCGATTGAATTATGACGCATCACGTTAAAAACAGGTATTTCCTGGCTTCAGAGAGCCTGTAGGGTGTTGTAGAACGTTGTGCCATGTTCATATATGCATAGGGAGCGTGGTTTGGTCTTCAAACAATGCTGTGTTTTAGTGTTTTAGTATAACACGCACATGACAGCCGTCGCTCTTAGAATCGCTTCACTCTTCAATTCCACAGGCACTTACAGGGGCCAACTTCACCAAAAAAGTGAAGCAGGAATGCAGCCTGACAAGGTAACGTCTGTGCCAGAATTGAGGGCCAAGATCCCACTATAACATCAAAGAGTGCACACTTTTTACACTGACATCAGATGATTCCATAGATTATGACAGAACCTGTTCTGTTAAACACGGATACATGTAGAAAACCCCCAAAGAAGTGGAGATGGTGTCGGCAGTAATTTTGCATTGACATCACTGATCATTTTGCCCTTCGTTTCATCTGTCAGTGTCTGCTTTCAATCGGTCAGTAATCCATCAGTATTGCTAAAGCCAAAAAAACCCAGGAGTGGATCCAAAACAGAGATGACCAGTAAATGGGATATTTGCATGTCCTCTGTGTTCTGTATCCACTCCTGCTTCTGGCTATCAATCTTGAGGCTTTTCATTCCTTCTGACAGATGAAATGAAGGGGAAACCCAAACATAGTGGCAACATCATAGAGTGGTGGAGGGCGAAACAGCATTATGGAAATCACAGAGTGTTCCAGGGAGACAGCGGTCAGTTGGCAGCACCATGAGTAGGCCGCAGTATGGCACAATGACAGAGTGTGGAGTTGGCAACAGCATGAGGTCAGAGAGTGGCACAATGACAAATTATTTAGGTGGCAGCAACATCGTAGGCCAGTGTTGCACAATTTCAAAGTTTGAAATGAATCAGAAGATTGAAAACTCATTTGAAGTTAAAATTTTCAATTTAAATTTGAATTTGAAGATTACAGATTGCATCCTTCATTACAATTTTCCTGAAAATATTATGTCTTTGCCAAAAAAGAATGGCAAAGGTGGCAGCAGCAGCATGAGGTCAGAGAGTGGCACAATGACAAATTCTGGAGCTGGCAGCAACTTGGGAGGCAACAGAGTGGCACAATAACAGACTAGAGATGGCGGCAACATGGTAAGCCAAAGAGTGGCACAATGATATAGTGTGGATGTGGTGGCAGCAGCAAGAGTCCAAAGAGTTGGCACAATGACAGAGTGTGGAGGTGGTGGACAATTCCAGTCCCTGGTAAAGATTGTGGGAGGCAGATGGAGCAACTGACAGCATATGTGTGGCATCAGGCAGGTGGCAGCATCAGAATAGTGAGGCAGGTAGTTAGAATCCAGACTCAATATTTCTCAATGTTTGGGGGAGGCATCATGGCTGATCTAATCTGATGCATAAGGCATCGGTGTGTTGAAATCCTGGCCGATCCAAGCCTGATTCATCTTGACAAAGGTCAGTCTCTCCTCATTACGGGTGGACAAGCCGGTTATCCTTGGGGTAACGATGGCCTCACCACACTGAACACCCGCTCTGATGCCACACTACTGGCTGGGCAGGACAGCTTCTCTACTGCAAACTCCGAAAGTTGCCAATATGCATCAAGTTTGGTTGCCCAGTAGTCCAGGGGATCCTCTACCTGGGGTGGTAAAGTGCTGTCCAAGTAGGCCACCACATGCAGGGTCTCCTCCATGTCCTGCTGCTGATGGCGGCTGCTGATGGGTGAAGAAAGTTGCTCATTAAGGACTCCAGACTTAAGCTGCTGCTGATGGAGCTGCTAGTGCTACTACCCCTCCCCCCATCTCCCCACAGCAGCCGTGGCAGTAGTATGTGAGCGATCACTGCCAGGAATCCCCCGGTCAGACCTGACAGGGGATGGACAATGGCGCACAAAGGCAGCGGCCAACTGTATTTTCAATATTTCTCTATAGTATGACAGTTGTTTCCCAAACCTTACAGCAGCAGGAAAAAAAGTCACCCATTTTTGACCAGTAGTGAGGGTCCAAGAGGGTGGACAGCCAAAACTCATCCCTATGCCGGATGTTGACTATTCGGCTGCCACTAGTTAGGCAACGCATCATGCTGCAGGCCATCTGCGCAAGTGACTCTTAGCGACTCCCGGCCTCCATCTCCACTGTATACTGCTACGGTGCTTCTGGGTCATCTATCTCGTCTTCTACCTCCTCTGGATGCTCCTGCCCCTCCTCATTTGTCACCTGAGTAGAAAAACCACTTATTCCACCAGACTCTGCTAGTGCTCCAATGTCCTCCTCCTCCTCCAGTTCAGGCTCATGTGGCCATGAAATGTAGCCGCCACTTCTCCACTGCCCTGACCAGATAGATTTTGCAGCATGAGTTCCAGGACATGAAGCAGCAGAATGACGTTATTCATCCCGTAGTCCTGGCAACTGACAAATAACATGGCCTCTTCAAAGGGCTTGAGCCAAACGGTAGGTGTCATGCTGAGCTGCTGGTGGCTGACATCAAAGTTACACAGAAGAGTACTCCTGTCCGCTTGCATCATCAAAATATCATTAATGGCTTTACTCTGTTCATACAGGCAGTCTAACATGGTGGAAACATCGCATATCAGACTATGTTTTGGTAGGCCGTTCTTCCGCTGCAACTTAAGTAGGGTGTGGTTGGCTTTGTAAGAACAGCTGAAGTACATTCACCTGGCCATTTTTAGAATGTCTTGCAGATGGCTGAAAGACTTGAGGAACCTGTTGACAACAAGATTGAACATCTGTGCCATGCAGGGCGCATGGGCCATCCCTTCCTGGTGCAGCGTGGAAACCATGTTCCTCCCATTGTCTGTAACCATGGTTCCGATTTGCAGTTGTCGCGGAGAAAGCCACACATTGATTTCTTCTTGAATGACATGGAGCACTTCCTCCCCTGTGACTTTGTTCACCCAGACAAACCAGGTGTAGAACTGCGTGACACCGGTGTGCCCTGCACATGTGGTATGATGGAGCAGCACTTAGACTTGTGGAGGCTGAGGTAGTGGTGGAGAAGGAGGAGGAGGCGGCGACATCCTCTTCTCCTGACGATGATGATCCCTGGTTTCAACCTGCTCCCAAGTGCGATCGGATGCATCATCAGCAATTTGTGTTTCCCTTTCACTGCTATTCTCCTCAATGGTCTCAGTATGCACAGCCCGACTACTTGCAAGTGCAACATAACCTCCCGTGCCATTCTCCACATCTTTACTTTCCTGCCTACTGCACAAAGCAGCGGATGTCTGTCCCACCTCTTCACTGCCAAGCAGCTGCTGACTGTCCTCAAGGAGTTTGTCCTCGCTGTATAGTGGTGCTGAGCCCAGACTACCTAGTAGATCTAGTAGAGTGAAATGAGGCTGGTTGAGGACAGGTGAGCGCCGCTCACCTGCTCTTGGGCCATGCTAACTAAGGGTTGTATCTGATGAACCCACGGACTGGGTTGTCAGATGTAATCTGGGAGGAAGTGGGTGACCTAGTCAACGAATCGACAACCTTTGGGTTGTTTATCAACACACTGCCGCTAGATGACAACGGCAATTCTGGCCTCACAGAGTCACCTCTGATGCGATGTCCCTTACTGCAACCTGTGCCTGCTCCACCTGCCACCTCTGACATATTGGGTAATTGACTATGTTGATTTGACACGGATCTACTTTATCTACCAAAAAAACTTGAAATTTGGGGTATACAGAAGCATAAGAACTGAAACCCTGGAATAGGAGCAGAAATCACTACAGAAAGCATGTGGATTTTACAGGGAATTCTTTCTATTCACTTCAGCCACAAAATAGAACTGCTAATTGGGATATACAGATCCCCCAAAATGGTCACCCTGGGATTGGATCAGAAATAACTACAGAAAGTATGCGGATTTTACAAAGAATTCTTCCTATTTACTTCAGCAACAAAATAGAACTGCTATTTGGGGTATACAGATCCACAAAATGGATACCCTGGGATTGAAGCAGAAATCACTACAGAAAGTATTTAGATTTTACAGAGAATTCTTCCTATTCACTTGAGCCGCAAAATAGAACTGCTAATTGGGATATACAGATCCCCCAAAATGGTCACCCTGGGATTGGATCAGAAATAACTACAGAAAGTATGTGGATTTTACACAGAATTCTTCCTATTTACTTCAGCAACAAAATAGAACTGCTATTTGGGGTATACAGATCCACAAAATGGACACCCTGTGATTGGATCAGAAATCACTAGAGAAAGTATTTTGATTTTACTCAGATTTCTTCATATTCACTTCAGCGACAAAAAATAACTGCTATTTAGGTTATGCAGATCCCCCAAAATGGACATCCTGGGATTGAAGCAGAAATCACTATAGAAAGTATGTGGATTTTACATTGATTTCTTCCTATTCACATCAGCAACAAAATAGATCTGCTATTTCGGGTATACAGATCCCCCAAAACAGACACCCTGGGATTGAAGCAGAAACCACAACAGAAAGTATATGGTATTTTACACAGATTTCTTCCTATTCACTTCAGCAACAAAAAAGTGAACTGCTATTTGGGGTATACAGATCCCCCAAAACGGACACCCTGGGATAGGAGCAGAAATCGCTACAGCACAGCACAGTACAAACAGCTAGATGCTGGAGACAGCACATGCAGTGTGAAATGCCGCTGTCTGACATCACATAAGCCTGCCAGTCGCTGATTGGCTTACAGGTCTGCACATGTGATCAAGGGTGTTCCTTTCTTCTTCCCAGAGTTATCTGTCCCATGTAACATGTTGTGCTTGAGCCCATTTTGGTAATAATGGAGGAAAAATTTTTTTCGAATCATGGTAAACTTCAGATTTGTTAGAATCAATTTGCCCATCCTAGCTACAATCTTTTATCAATAGCATCAGTGCTGGATGCTTCACCTCAAGTCACAAGTTATTAATCCGCAGTTCCCCTCACTCCTGCCTGTTTAGTTCAATTTACTTCCTGTCTAATTTACTGTGAGGTTAGTTTAGCTTAGAACCTGTTTAGTGCCTACCACAATGACAAGTCTGAAGAGCAATGATCATAAATTCCATGCGGAAGCCTGCCATGATTTCCAAAATTAGTACTTGAGACAATTTAGGACTAAACATAGCAATGGACTTTGTGTCTCCTGGATTTACTTACCTTCTGGATAGTTGTGGATTTTTTTTTTTTAAAGTTGCTTTTGCACCTCTCACAAAAAGGATGCATGCAGTGATAACATCTTAGCTTCGTGTGTCTTAGCTGCACACAGCGCCAATCGCTGTTTATTAAAGAACCTATGGGTCGCGAGCCAGATGCAGCTACATTGTCATCAGAACCAGGATTAACAATAAAGCTTAATTGCAGACAGCTTCAATAACTGTTACAGCTGTTTATTATAGCCTAGGACTAAAGTACAATAAATTGCCAATTACCAGAGGTCCGTTTGTAACTAGGGGTCACCTGTAAGTCAGGTGTTCTTAAGTAGGGGACCGCCTGTATCAAAAAAGCCACATCTGGCTTGCTAGCCATAGGTTCCCGACCCCTTCTATAGATCAATGCCCTTTAAGAAGGCTTGTGACTTGTTAACTGTTGCCAGCAGTTATTATTGGTATATGTTGATGTTGAAGTGTTTTCATACAATTGTCTCAGTGTTGTTGCAGAATTCACAACTGGCATTCAGAACTGTATTTTTCACATTATCTATTGTTTTCATCATAACACAAAAATATTGATTTTAATGCCTGACTTGGATGTTGCAATGATTGGTTCATGTGTCTTTAGATTGGATTCCTGTTTGGAATCATTCTTACTGGGGAAAGGGTCTCGATTTTGGTAAACAAGGGTAAACAACTATTATTCCCTGCTACTTTAATTTTCCTTTACTTTGTTGTGTTTTAAAATGCCTTTAGAACTGTGATCAACTGGTCTCTTTCTCTGTGCAGCCTACTACAGCTGTTAACAAGAGAATCTAAGGTAAGCGATCACCAGTTTTAAAAACTGTTTTAAAATGCATTTTAAACGGTCTGAATGAAAAAAAGTGATAATTTCTATAAAATGCTATATTTTACCTGCAGAGTCATGGCAAATGAATGGAGCTCAATTCCACCTAACACCATAAATGGCATTTGCTCAATTGTCTACATGCAGATGTTATCATACAGTGCACACAATGTGATGTTTCCTGTGAGCACATTAGGAAAAGGCTGCATGGTGCCACAAAAGGAAAACAATAGATTTTATATGAGAGATAACAATGTCTCATATACTTTGTGTATTTTTTTTCTTCAAATTAAAATTCTGTTTGAAGGACAAATTGAACTACTTTTTTCATGTAGACTTGTATCAAATCATTGACGAATTCCATACATATATATACGGTATATATATATATACGATATATATATATATATATATATATATATATATATATATATATCTTTATTAATCTGGAGCATATAAAATATGCTATGAACATGTATTGGGAGAATATAAACAAGTCTGTCACTTTACTTGATCTGAAACCATGGGAACATTGAATAATGCCTCTTCTAGCTATAAAAATATTGTAATAATTGCCTGCTGCCACTAAAGCAAATCTACTAACAAAATCAAGAATAATAATAATTCTTTATTTAGATAGCGGTCCCTGTCCCTGTCCAAATTGACTCAGAATCTAATCAACCTACCTGTTTTGGAGTGTAGGAGTAAAACGGAGGACCCAGAGGAAACCCGCCGCAAACACGGTGAGAACATACAAACCTGGATGGGATTTGAATCCAGGACACCAGGACAACATTATGCTAATGGGCAGAGCTCCTCTGTGCTGCAGCTTCACCGGCTGTTACGGTGTGCAAGAAAAAAAAAGAAATTACCCTCTACAACTGCTCCCCTCAATTTTGATGGTAGATTTACTTTCAATGGTGAACGGTACACAATGCTATTCATATAGCATACTCTAAACATTCTCTAAAATTGCTGCAAATTGTACAGTCTACCTCAATACTATTGTATTATTATATTAAACTGATAGGACTCAAAAATAGCCATGATGATATTTTGTGCATGTGCAATCTCATGGTAGTAATGATGCTAAATGGACACTGCCACATGGAGGGTTTGAAGGACTTTTTAAAAATGCAATAACAAAAATCAAAATCTCGAAACACCTTGCTTAAACAAAACTTACATGGCTAGCTGCAGTCACCCCTGGGGAGAGCATATACAAAAAAAAGTAAAATTGTGTATAAGGAGGAATCTTAGGAATATTTTTCTAAAACAATTATGACATCAAAATGACCCTTACCCAGTCCCATGGAGTTCCCGAAAGTGCATTGTCGTCGATTGTCGAAGATCCTGCGCCCAATATCCTGCATGTGTCGCTTCCCTGCTCAGGTCCACTGGAGTTCACCATCTTCTTCCCTGGTGTACGGTTCAATAAGTAACTATGTTAGAAATGAAGACACCATTTTATAAAAAAATTTTTTTTCACCTTTTAGAAAGATACACTTCTCCCAACATTCCTGCCATTTTTTTAACCCCTCCAAAAAATAGGATTTGTCGAACTCTCCAAAATACACCTCTGTCTCGGCAACGACTTTCTAAATTTTTTTCCCGCGAGCCATTTTTTCATGTTAGGGAACAAGAAAAAGTTGCAGGGCGCCAGATGGGGTGAATGTGCTGGCGCATTATGGTGTTGAAACAGCACCTTCTTTTTCATAAAATGCGGTTGTCTCTCCTTCAGTTTTTTGTTGAAGCAGTCCAATAACTCACTGTAGTATTGTCCAGTGATCATTCTTCCTTTTTCTAAAAAATCCATGAGGATGACGCCGTTTGCATCCCAAAAAATCGTTGCCATGACCTTTCCGGCCAATGGGACCATCTTCGCCTTCTTTAGAGCTGATTTACCGGGAGAAATCCATTGTTTTGATTAATGCTTAGTTTCTGGTGTGTAATGATGAATCCAAGTTTCATCAACAGTGACAACTCGATGTAAAAACTCCTTCAGATCTTGCTTAAATTGCTCCAAACACTGCTTTGAAGTTAACAGCCTCATCCGATTGTTGTCCACTGTGAGAAATCGCGGCACCCATCGGGCCACCAATTTTTTCATCGCTAACTTATCATGGAAAATATTAATTTGCCGTTTGGTCGACACACCTACGGCCTCTGCTACTTCGTGCACTTTTGTTTGTCGATCAGCAAGTGTCATGTCGTGGACTTTTTGAATGAATTCCTTGGTAACCATGTCTGCTGGGCATCCTGGTCGCTCCTCATCAAAAACGAATGTTCGCCCACGTTTAAATTAGTTGAACCAATATCTAACTGTGGTCATAGATGGCGAAGTGTCACCATAAACAGCATCCAACTTTGCTTTTATCTGCTCCCATTTTTTCCTGATACTGCATTTTCCATTTTGGCAAAAATCACGAAACTTACTCAAATGGCTGGCAAATCCAAACTAACCTATCAATCAGTCTGCAATTTGTTTTGCCGTTTTTTGATTGATGGCAGCACATGATGATAAAACGAACTTCCCTCAGGAACGCCCTCTGTCGTCAAACACTGGTACTTATTGAACCGCCCTTGTATGTAAGTGCATTGGTTGCGACACAATTTTAATCTTAAATCCTGCGCTCAGTCTGAATCAGTCAGATCGTCCAACGGCCCATCCCCCGATTTCTGTCACATGAAAGCCGGCGCTGCTGTGCCAAAATCCGATCACACAATCCCCTGCTAAATCCCTGTCCCAGCGGAGCAATCCCCAAAAAACCATGAACAATCCGACGGAAATGTGATTCGTGGACCCTTAGTAAATAAGCCCCACTGTCCTTTGTGATATCACAATGATTATTATCCAATTGTGAAATCATGTTGACCCTCTATGAAACAAAATGCCCCATTGTCAAATCATAATGCCCACGTAAGACATCATACTGCTCAAAATGATATCAGAATGACATACTATAACATCAGAATGGCTTAATATGAAATCAAAAGACCCAATTGCAAGTTCAGAATGCCTTTATCACATCACATTACCCCATGGTGACACCGCAATGCCCATTACTAAATAATTTAGATCCCCCAGGGTCCTGAAGGCCCCACCATAACACCACATTGTTCATTAAAATATCACACCAACCCTCTGAAACATCAGAATACTTTTAGGAATATAACACCCTATTGTAATATCACAATACACCACTGTTACAACACATTACCCCATAATGACAACACAATTCCTAATCATGACATAACAATGTCAAATTGTAATATCTCATTGCCCTTCTTTCACATAACAAAGCACAATATATTCTCACAATGCTGTATTTTGCCATCACGACATTACAATACCCCCTTTATGATTTCATAGTAGCAATTTTTACAGCACAAAGCCGACAATGCCCTGTTGTGACACACAGTTCACCATTATGAAATCAAAATGCTCCATTGTGACATAATATTGCTCTTAATGACATCACAATAACCGATTGTCACATCACAATACTCAATTGTTTCATCTCACTGCCCCATTATGACATCACATTGCCAGATTCTGACATCAAAATACCCCCTTTTGACACCACAATGCTCCTATATGTGATCACAATGCCCCTATATAGCATCATGATAACCTATCATGGCATCACAATACATCTATAGGATTTCATAATGCACATTATGAAATTACAATTGTGCCCTATTGTGATATAACAGTTCCTCATTGTGACATCAAAATGCATACCATCACAATGCCCCATTCTGAAGTCACAGTGATATCCATATTGTGATATCAACATCCCTCATTATGACATCAAATTGCTATGTATAATTTCAGTTTGCCCAAATATGACTTCAGAAAGCCTGGTTCTATCATCAGAATCTCAGAATCGGGAAGAACAGAATTCGAACAATTAAACATTGGAACATGTTTAATCTGACTTCATAATGCCCCAAAATTAAATCCTCATTTTTTTTACATCAGAATGCCATTAGTGACATCACAATTTCCCAGTGTGACAGCACAATGCCCATTTTTATATGAAAATGGCAAACTATGACATTATAATACCTGTGACACCAAGGGCAAGCCCTTTTCCAACATCTCAATGCCTCTGTGTAAAATCACAATGCCGGTCTATAACATCAAAATGCCCATTGTTACATCACAGAGCCCTTCTATGATATTACTATGCCCCTCTGTAACATCAAGATGCCCATGATAGCATTACAATTTACCATTGTAACATCACAGTAGCCATTTAGACATTACAGTGTCACTTATGACATCATAATGTACCCTGTTAATATAACAATACCCAATTATGACATCACAATGCCCATTTTGACAGCATAGAATTCCTTTGTGACATCAAAATCCTCCATTTCTCCAATTTGCAGAGTCAGTGTATTTTTAAAATGTATTACATATAACAGTTTATACAAAGCAACATTTAAAATATTAGTACAGTAGAACAGAATAACATTTACATATACAAATTTTGACTGGGGTTACAATAATAAAGTATACAGTTCCGACTTACATACAAACTCAACTTAAGAACCAACCTACAGAGCCTATCTTGTATGTAAGCCGGGGACTGCCTGTACACTCACCGGCCACTTTATTAGGTACACCATGCTAGTAACGGCTTGGACCCCCTTTTGCCTTCAGAACTGCCTCAATTCTTCGTGGCATAGATTCAACAAGGTGCTGGAAGCATTCCTCTGAGATTTTGGTACATATTGACATGATGGCATCACACAGTTGCCGCAGATTTGTTGGCTGCACATCCATGATGTGAATCTCCCGTTCCACCACATCCCAAAGATGCTCTATTGGATTGAGATCTGGTGACTGTGGAGGCCATTTGAGTACAGTGAACTCATTGTCATGTTCAAGAAACAAGTCTGAGATGATTCCAGCTTTATGACATGGCGCATTATACTTCTGAAAGTAGCCATCAGATGTTGGGTACATTGTGGTCATAAAGGGATGGACATGGTCAGCAACAATACTCAGGTAGGCTGTGGCGTTGCACCGATGCTCAATTGGTACCAAGGGGCCCAAAGAGTGCCAAGAAAATATTCCCCACACCATGACACCACCACCACCAGCCTGAACCGTTGATACAAGGCAGGATGGATCCATGCTTTCATGTTGTTGACGCCAAATTCTGACCCTACCATCCGAATGTCGCAGCAGAAATCGAGACTCATCAGACTAGGCAACATTTTTCCAATCTTCTACTGTCCAATTTCGATGAGCTTGTGCAAATTGTAGCCTCAGTTTCCTGTTCTTAGCTGAAAGGAGTGGCAACCGGTGTGGTCTTCTGCTGCTGTAGCCCATCTGCCTCAAAGTTCGACGTACTGTGCGTTCAGAGATGCTCTTCTGCCTACCTTGGTTGTAACGGGTGGCGATTTGAGTCAGCCGAACCAGTCTGCCCATTCTCCTCTGACCTCTGGCATCAACAAGGCATTTCCGCCCACAGAACTGCCGCTCACTGGATGTTTTTTCTTTTTCGGACCATTCTCTGTAAACCCTAGAGATGGTTTTGTGTGAAAATCCCAGTAGATCAGCAGTTTCTGAAATACTCTGCTGGCACCAACAACCATGCCACGTTCAAAGGCACTCAAATCACCTTTATTCCCCATACTGATGCTTGGTTTGAACTGCAGGAGATTGTCTTGACCATGTCTAAATGCCTAAATGCACTGAGTTGCCGCCATGTGATTGGCTGATTAGAAATTAAGTGTTAACGAGCAGTTGGACAGGTGTACCTAATAAAGTGGCCGGTGAGTGTACACATATAATAAAATAGAAAAGATTGCAAAATGGCACTCACCATAAGCCTTTTTATTTAGTCTGTTTTATTCCAAATACTCACATGGTGTACAAAATCACAAAGGAGGGTAGGACAAAAGTGCTTCTTCACATGCTTAAAAGCAAACCAAGGCCGTTTCATGCTCACGGCTCTTTATCCAGTTCACTATAATAAAATGCAGATGTCAATGTTACTACACACTTGGCAAAAGTGTTACTGACATGGTTATGGTACAAGGCCTTTGCACCTTCAACCAGTGTTTTTAGTTGGATATGTTACATGTATTCATAATGCAGGCGGTCGTTTTGGAATAATAATATAAATGCATAGCTGGGAATGCAACCTACAGATAAAAATCTAATTCCTGACTACGTTTTTATTTGCCTATATCTATATCTAGCACATATCTAGCATATATAGCACACAGGACCATAATCCTGATTTGCAGCTGTGTTCCCCAGTTCAAGTCTCCTGTTGAGAACATGGCCAGAACAGTCACCATCTTACCTCTGTTAGTGAAGGGAGTTAATTACTCAGTGAGTCCAGAGCTCCCACCGGTTCTAAATTTAAGGACTTGCACACGGACGACTGGGAACACAAGAACTGTGTCTCACAGTTGCCCTGTCAGAGACACCACTGTTCTAGCTGCTTAAAAGCCCAATGGATGCTGCCCCTTCAACCTTTCAGTATAAGTCACCTAAGGCAAAAATTTACTCTTCTCAGCTCATTTGAATATGGCTTTGAGATTGTTTTTCTAAGGTAAAGGAGCACATTTTAACATACAAGAGGGGTACTGTTGGTTTAGTGGAATTAAAGCTGGAGACAAGTTCCCTTTAAGTGTTGTTATCTAAAATGTTAGTTAACTTAAGAAAAAAACTGATACTCTTGTTTGATTAATTATGCAAGGAATTCTTCAATTGCTGATAACATTTTTTATGTGCAAAAAGTTCCCATAAGCTTTTTGGAAAACACAGTTTCCTAGGAGTGGTTCATTCAACAATTGGAATTACTGTATAATTCTAGACAAGGTTGTGAACTTTTGTGAAGAACTGTTATTTGTAATATGTAAAACAGAAAAATGTATATTACCGTATTTTTCGGAGTATAAGGCGAACAAAAAATCCTTTGATTTTCTCAGAAATCAAAGGAGCGCCTTATAGTCCAGTGTGCCTTATATATAAACCATACTTACAGACAACAGCTGCCTTGAACTGTGCACAGGTCTGCCACCTGCTGGTCATTCATCCTTATAATCAGGTGCACCTTATAATCCGGTGCGCCTTATATAAGAACCTAGATGTTTTAGCAGGCAATTATTGATGGTGTGCCTCATAATCCGGTGCACATTATAGTCCGAGAAATACTGTAAATAAAACGATGAAGTCTGAAGATTAAGTCTAATTTCAAGCAAAGCCTCTCTTGTACATTATGTTTATCTATATTGCAAATGCAATTACTGTACCTGGAAATCTACAAAAGGTAGTGATCCCTCCTGTAAAGTCTACCCATATAGAAAAGCAGTATAATATTCCTTTGTTCCAATGACTCTGCTGCTTGGAAGCGTTAAATGTACACATCAAAAATAAACAGTCTTTTGTGAGCTATGATAAAGACATTCAAGATGGTTTACTGACACAGTTAACATATTAAATATCATTTTACTGAGATGTCTTCACTAGAATGGCTGGGGATTAAGCAAGTTGACAACAAATTGAAACTGTAATTTCTTTTTGGCTGCCATACAATATATTGTGGGCATGAAGTTTCACACACAATCCTAAAATGTGTGGCACATATCCAAGATTTAAATGTTGCCATGTAATTAGGTGGGGCCATCATATCAGTGTGTCGAGATCAGGACAGCATGTGACAGAAAAACATTGTGTACATCTATTAACACCTTACTGCTGATACAGAAGTCACTGAGCCATGTACCAGATAGGGAACTGACCTCGGAAACTATGATGTTAACATATAATATTTCATTAAGGGTGTTTTCTGTGCAAATCATGAAATTGTCAGTTAAGGCAGAAGTACAGATATATCTATCTACACACACATTCCCAAATACATCCATGTTTCTGGGTAACCTTAGACTTTAGAGATTAGTTAGGCTTATTTGCATTTAGTACATAAAGCATTTCATTGAACAAGTGAATTCTAAAAAAATGTATACATTATACTGTATAAGGGATACAAACAGACTGTATAATAAAAATGTACACATATTTTGCCAATTTCTTAAGGAAGCATCAATGTTTATTTCCAGTGAACAAAATTCTGCACATGACCATGGGATCACAATGCACGGATTTATATCTTCTGGGGGTAAACATTAATGAGACGGTGTCAGGACAATTTGGGACACTAAACCATCTAAAGGTCCTTATTGACCAGTGGTTTATTGTCCCCAATTGCCCTTTAGTTTTCCCTCCTTGCCTGCAAAGAAAAGAAATAAGCATATATGATTGGTCCACAGTTGTACACCCTGACTACACAGCGCATTTGCCCTAGTCACAGAACAAGAGCAACATATACTGTACTAATCTGGCTTCATTGAATCACTGTGCAGGCAGGGGAGTGCCAGAGATTATTTGATGTGTCACATGGTCCTGCTCTTTACGGAACTATACTTTTCTTTTTTTTGTAGTGGTCAGAGCTTTAACAGGGTAATTTGGTCCATAGGGACCTGTAGTTAGTTTATTGTCCCCATTTCATCATGAAAATTCAGGGAGTATGGGGGATGATAAATCTTGGATAAACTTGTGCGAAGAGCAGATTTTAGGTAAAGCAATTATTACAAAATAGAGAGGTGAAGCAGATAAGTTCATATTGGACTGGAGAGGAGAGGGTTGCCACAGATAAAGGTGTTGCAGTGCCCAAGGAATCAACGATCAGATACAAGAGTTAAAGTGGAAAGTGGTAAGGGCTATGATGTGCTGATTGCAACATAGAACAAATGTTATTGTGAAGCAGAGGATTTGGGGAGACTATAATTTCCATTTTCTAAGAGGATAAGAAGAGGATAAAGCTGGAAACGCTGTTGGAGAAACTAAACATTTAGTTGATGAGATATGAACAGATTTAGTAGAGGCAAAGGTTGTTGTGTCAAGGCTTAAGAAAGGAGAGAGCAAGATCAGGTTTTTCAAAGGCAAATGGCAATTAGTAGATTTATAGCATTGGCTAGGGTAGATTCAGAAGCATGGGGGAGCTGTAAGAATTAGATGAGTGGTGGGAGGATGATTCAACATATCAAGAATATGTTGTTCATGAATGACGGTAAAGTAAGTTAAAAACACTCAAAATGTTTATTCTTCCGAATTTTACCTTACTCACTGAATGACTGTCATTTTATACATCTGAATACTATTTTTAGGCATTCAAGCAAATAAGACCAACAGAAAGCTGAGAGTGAAGACCAAAATTGTTAAAAAAAGGCCTAGGCTGCATGTACATGTCGGTTAGGGGACGTATGTATGGCACATGTCCTATCTTTCCGTGTGTTACGGTCGTGCACCGTAGATCGCTATGGAGAGGGGAGGGGTCATCCCTCCTGCTCTCAATCGCGGCTGACGTATGCCCACCTGGAGAACGTAAGTGTGAATGTAGCATTACTTGTAGTCTTACTTACACATTTGTAAATTGCAACATTTCCCTTATTTCCCCTCTTTGCATGGTCAATAGCAATACATTACATGTAAAATACCTAAGTATAAATAATAATTTTATGAGTGATTTCTTTTAGTCACACCTCATGTCTATGATATTTATAGCCTGAGGCTTATTTATTTCCACTGTAACTCTGAATAAACCATTTGTGCCTAAGCACAAGAGACATAGAAACATGACATCATGTTATATTTAAAATAGAGGCTACACACTATTTACAAATAAGTTTCTTATTCTTTCATAGCAAGATTAACAGAAACCTACCATCAAAATCCATCATTATAAACCATGTGGTAATATTGTTATATTTGTTATCCATTATTCTGAAATCTATTCTAAAATGATGCTCTGGAGGGGGGGGGGGGTGTAATCTCATGGCAGCAGAGGAGGTTTCAGTACACAGTGGGATGGGGGGGAAATGCTCCTACACAGTGTAACAGTCTGTGAAGTTACAGCTCAGAGGGGCTCTGCGAACACATTACACTCTAATTTTAGCTAATTTCAACTTTGCTGGAGTTGAAAGAATAGAGAAGGTTTTATTCAGAAGGGCGGTCTAATTGCCTTGTTGAAGTTAAGATGGAAGCTAAGATCGGATGTTAAGAAAGGTGTAGTTTTCTTACACAGGTCTCTGAGGCATAAGTGGGACCAAAATTCCCAAGAGGACACTGTTGATACCAAATGAAAAGAAAGTCCAAGTAGAAAAGTTTTCTGCACAAACTGTTACCCAGGCCTCCATCTAGTCCAAGTAGTCAGACATGGATCTTTAAATGTTAATGTCCAGATAACGGATATTGAATTTTTGCTTTTTTGTAATACAAATCCTATAGATTAATTAGCTGTGGTGTAAAAAATACCTCCTCTCTCTGCATCATTCCATATAATGGAAGTTTGCAACTATGTAAGCTAATTCTTATGAAAACAGGTACAATATGCAGGAAAAAAAGCTTTTAAATAGAGATAAGTGAATCACGTTGCCTGATCCTTTCGCAGTCATTTGGCAACTGATTACTTGCATTTTAAAAATCACCAGCATATTTTATTGTATAGGTTCTGGTATCTGTAATCGATAACAGACATGGAAGAGAAGTGTTTGCAGAAGACATCACTGAAAAGGAATGCCCTTAGGTGTATGCTGTCTATTAACCTTAAGTAAATATAAAATGCAAAACATAATTGACCAGGTGATTCAAAAATGAGTCAATGGGTAGGTGAAAATAAACTTAAAAATAATGGTAGATAAAATTATACAAGATTTCTCTGTTTGATTTGCTGACATCTAAACAAGGACATTACAAGGAAGTACCTGCTGAATTTCCGCATACTGTACCATATTCAACCTTCTAAAAATATTGTAATTACAAGCAGTAAAGGAATGTAGTGACATACTGGCTTTTTAAACAGTGTGTATCAGTACTACCTGCATGATGAACCATAATTGTCATAAAACATAACTTTAGCTAGATTTAGTTAAAACTGTGGCTAGTTATATGTCAATTCTTTTTACATTGTTTTAGTAGGTGTACCCTTTTTGTTTTAACTGCTCATTCATACATAGCGTAGTTATGCGTATTCAGCAATGCTGAAAAAAATGTAAGGCACATATAAGGCTAAATTTCTATTAGTATATTACATTTTTTATTTATATGTTGACATATGTTGAATTCATGGAGTAGGTTTACCCTTTCCAAATATGATGCTCAGAATTTAGAAAAAGGTCCACTGATACATGGTGTGCCCTTGGTGCATGTCCTGGGCTGACAGCAATGACTGCACGACCCCAATCTATTTTCCGAAAGCCTGCAGGACATGCAGTGTCACAAGAAGTCCTGATGCATGGCTCATGGCTCCTGTTAAGCTTAAAGGACACCTGTCATCAGGTCTGTGTCACTTGTCCTGTCACTACTACCTGTTGGAGCAGCTCACAAGGATCCCATCCCAGCCTTTATCTAGTTATTTCATACATTAATCATTGTAATATCATCTATTTTTTATCATGTAAATGAGGCTGGTCACATGGTCAGAGGCAGTGATGTCACCCCTGTTACCCCTCCCCTCTCCTCCCCCTGCTCATGTCTATGTGTAATGTATAGTAAAGCATGGCTTGTGTGTGCTGCATCTGCTGACATGCTGCATCCTCCTAATATACAGGTGAGAGACACAGACATCAGCTCCACATGAATCTGACATGTTCTGCTGTAACATGGCTGCCTGGAGCTGCTGTATCTCTCCTAAACACACACATGTACACACAGGCTGCAGGGGGCGCCAGCACCAGGAAGCACATCATTATACAGCATCACACCATTATACAGGCTGTCAGTCATGCACTGGGGGCGTGGCTGTGCCTCCCACTCATGAATAGAGTGGACAGCTTGAATATGCTAATGACTCATTGGACATCTCACAGGTCATTTGCATACAGCTTTAGGACCTCATTGCTTAGGTTTACAGGCATGTAGAGGGACAATGAAGGGATAGAGGCAATGCTCTCTAATGGCAGTTTATGAAAATATATTTAGTTTAGGGGGGTTATTTTGCATGACGGGTTCTCTTTAACAGGGTAAATATATAAAGGATGATCCTATTTGATCCTATTTTTTATACTTACCCTGTTAAAGTTTTGTATAAGTGGCCTACCCTCTTCTGAAGGAAGAAATTTGGTTCTCTTTGTGTCTTCATCATATTTTTAACACTTCTCCCCGCAGTAGATATTAGTGGAATACACTTGACATGGTATTGTCATATGTTACAGACATTTAATTAATACAGTAAAAGAAAGTGATTCTTTCAATCAGTCTCTACAGAATAAACCAGTGTGGATGCCAGATGATCCACCCTTGAACTGTTCTAACATAATCTCATCAAATCTAAATTCTCTGGAATCTTATACTGAGCTAACAAATATGACTCAGTCCGCTCTATTATCTTTAGCATTTATCTCTTCTTACCCTTAGGTATTTCTTATATACTAATTGCAAATGTGCATCAGATATTTATACAAAAATAAACCAAAGCGATCAATAAATGAGCAACATTGTTGATTTTTTTTTTTTCTAGAAAATTCATCCTCTAAAAGTATCTGTTACAGTATCTATGTGTACTTGACGTGAATATCTGCTTATTAGAGATGAGCGCGTATACTCGTCCAAGCTTGATGGAAACATCTGCAATGTGTTCTTCACACATAATGGGGCAGATTTATCAAGAAGTCTGAAAGTCAGAATATTTGTAGTTGCCCATGGCAACCAATCACAGCTCAGCTCAGGGGAGCTGTGATTGGTTGCCATGGGCAACTAGAAATATTCTGACTTTCAGACAGCTTGATAAATCTGCCCCATTGTTCTTCACATACTATTCTTTAGAACACCGTTCAGCACGCATGTCTTCAGATAAGTTAGCAGATGTACGGAAACATCTGCAATGTGTTCTTCAGTGTTCTTCCAATGTGTTCTTTCAGTGAAAACATCTGCAATGTGTTCTTCACTGTGTTCTTTCAATGTGTTCTTTCAGTGAAAAATGCTTGAGTCTCCCATTAACTTCAATAGGGTTCGATATGAGTACTCAAGCATCGGGAAAAGTTTGACTCGAGTAACGAGCACTCGAGCATTTTAGTGCTCGCTCATCTCTACTGCTTATTTTTATGTTTTTTTTAAGATGCCAGTAAATATCTGGAATGTACTTACAATATAGTAGTGCATACATTGTACTTTACATCCTCAATTTGTAAAGTGTCTATATTCGGAACTCACATTTTGTCAACCATTGGTTGTGGACCTTCTCTTCAAAACACTCTGACAACTGAAGCAATTTTGCACTACTGCTAACATTGACCATAAGGTAGTAGCATCAGTGAATTATCTTACTCCTAACATATAGTAACGCTGCAGTCATACTATACGCTAAGGCATTGGGTTGCACAAAAATAACAATACTTTTAACAGTGGCAACATTTACTTTTCTGTATAATGGATTTAGTGATGTAGCTTAGTATGAATGCAGTTGTTATTATCATGTATTCAAGACATTATTGTCCTTGTGGTGATATCGGTGCCACACATAATGGCCATTTAGAGCAAATCAAAGGGTAATACTTGCAGAATCTACTTATGATGACAGATGAGCACAGAGTATGTCATGTTAAAAAAAACACATCTAAGAATTGTACAACATTAATTCCTTTATTCTGTACTATTGGAGCTGAGGACATTACCTATATTATAAACTATTGGCATGGATTCTACAACATTAATTCCTTTATTCTGTACTATTGATTTTTTTTGTACATAGAGTAATATGTGGTTTTTATTATGACCATGACCTTGGAATGATCCCAGTGAAACTATTCCTGGAAAACAGTATATACTTAATGTTACACAATGTGAAAGCATGTTAAAACCAGCTTGCATGTTTGGTGCAAGTGTTAAGCCCGGGTGAACTAATTTATGCAGTTTACAGAGCTGCAAAATGGAAAAACATAGTTTATGTGATGAAGATACAAAGATAATGTCCCAACCTTGTAGGATTTTTATATTATAAAAATCCAAGCATTTTGGTTTGGTCCCATCAAGCCAAAATGCTAAGTGGAATTATAATGGCCTGTGCAAAATTAAAATTGCTCATTTACCAATGCACCATTATGGAAACCTGACATGAAAAAACATTAACAATATTTTGTCAAGCAGTTTAACACATTCCAGATCATGTTTCATTCATATCCCAGAGTGGTAGTATCATCCAGAAAATCTGCTATGAAGTGCAATGTAAATTGGCTGCAATTCCCCCTCTGCTATGATTTATGTCAATCACCAAGTGTATACCCCTCAATGCAGCAAGATCATGAATCACAGCAAAGGGGGCAATCTTAGGGAGCTGTTGACTTCAGCATAGAGCTCCCACCTCTGTGACTTTAAATAATCATTTTACATCTCACCTCAAAGTAGATTTCTGGATGATACCACTATTCTAGGCTATGAAAGAGAAATGATCTGGAGTTGTTAATCTGTTGGACAACAATCTGGTAGTGGTTTATTAGGTTTCTTCCTACAGGTTCCCTTTAACAATAGTGGTATAACTATTCTATATTTATGTGTATTAACCTGTTGTGGGGACTGCACATTAATTTGATTATTGCCACGATACCTGGGCCCAATCTAAATCTCTAAGGTCCTCGATGGTATTTTGGACATGCAGTACCCCGCTGTTCAAGAATTCTTTAATCGGGATTGACAGGATATGAGCATCCTCGGTGTGACCTGATTGGTTGCTTGAGGACAAGTCCTCTTCCAGTTGGAGACGCCGTGTGGGACTTCCCCAAGAGGGGGTGTGGCGTTCTCTGTATAATCAGAAAAAAACTAACAAAGACGGACCTACTGTCACGGCAGGGGTTTAAACACTATTTTTACAATATAGAAAAACAAATGTCGTGCAGCTCACCTCTCCAATGATTTCCAAAGATCAGCCATTCGGGGAGTGTGGTGGCGTGAAAAATAAACACGTCTTGCGGTGAGCTCGCGTTGCCTGCCAGGACTGCAGGTGTGTTGATGCAATTTCAATCAAGGTAAACGCAGCACTTCCTTTTAAAATCTTTTTTTCTTCTTTATTGATGACAAAATTTAAAACATGATAGGCAGGATAGGATTACAGCTGACGCGTTTCGAGCTATTACAGCTCTTAGCTGACGCGTTTCGAACTATTACAGCTCTTAGACTAAGAGCTGTAATAGCTCGAAACGCGTCAGCTGTAATCTTATCCTGCCTATCATGTTTTAAATTTTGTCATCAATAAAGAAGAAAAAAAGATTTTAAAAGGAAGTGCTGCGTTTACCTTGATTGAAACTATTTTTACAAATCTGCCATAGGCAGGCTAGAGAGCCCATACCCGGACAGGAAAATTCAAATATAAAACATCACTTTTATTGGCTCAACTAAAAAGAAATATTATAATCCGTGCGCGGCCTCAATAGTGCCAGAGCATGTCGGTGAATGCACGCAGAATGATAGGGTGAAGTGCAATACAAAGTCCTATAATACATTTTATAAGCCTCTGATGATACAATTCCAATGAGGGGAGTGTTGAAATGCGTAAGGCGGAGGAACGACATAAGTGCATGATTAATATGAATAGCACCCAATTAGTGTGTATGCTACGAGGCACAGTGAAGTGATCAATAACTGATTGAAATTGACTGCATGGTAGCAAGATACACTTTACTCAGTAGGATGCAGGGTGGATGTAATTGATTAGGACCTTGAAAATTACAGGTTCCTATATAATCTACCTTTGAGCACTTACTGAATTGCCTGTTTTGTCAATTTTGTGGCTGAAGAGTGGCCTCAGTTTTAAAATATATATTTAATAAAGTATTGCAATTTTAAGTGTTCCAATTTTGAGGCAGTAAATCCCTTTAACAATAGCACTTCATTTTAAAGAGGGGAAATTCAGTCTAGACTTCATGTGAAAAGTAATACAATTATGATTATACCTCCTGTAGCCTCCAGCACTGCCTGGTATAATTAATAACTACACTTATCTATAACAAAATAGAATGGGTTAACAAAAACTATTTTATATCTGTCTATACAGGCGGTCCCCAACTTAAGAACACTCGACTTACAGACGACCCCTAGTTACAAACGGACCTCTGGATTTTGGTAATTTGCTGTACTTTGGTCCCAGGCTACAATAAACAGCTGTAACATTTATCAAATGTGTCTGTAATTAAGCTTAATTATTAATCCTGGTTCTTATGACAACCCAACATTTTTAAAATTCAATAGTCATAGAGACCCAAAAAATTTTGCCTGGAGCTACAATTATAAAGTATACAGATCTGACTTACATACAAATCCAACTTAAGGACAAACCTGTAGAACCTATCTTGATCTTGTATGTAACCCGGGGACCGCCTGTATATATATATATATATATATATATATATATATATATATATATATATATATGTAGTGATATAGTGATATATATATATCTTTTTCTATGTCTCTATCTCTCTATCTTTTCTATGTCTCTATCTATATATATATATATCTTTTTCTATGTCTCTATCTCTATCTATATCTCTATCTCTAACTATATTTATATATCATATTACCTCACACATAAGCGTCTTTTACTCATTGCCTATAAAAACCAGTGAAAGCTCAGAGCCCATATTAATGACCTGTGGCAAAATAGAAACTGAGCTGTGTTTGGTTGCTATAAGCTGGAATTGGTTGCTTACTGCCACCTCAGCCAGCAGACAAAGGCTCCTGAATATGGTGGTTGATAAGTGTATTTTGGAAAGCTTGGGGTGAAAATTTTGTCTCAATACCTAGTCTATGATGTTCTATGAGTCACAGGAGGGGGGGAGTACAAAATTTGGTAACTGTGAATGTGATGGTGCAGATTCCTTTAAATAACATACACTGGTTTTTGTATCAGACGTTCATATTCCTGGAATACCCCTTTAAGACCTTTATAGTAAGCAGATACATGAATCTCTATTGCTATAGTACATCTTTTCTTCAGTAGACAGGAGTGTTGGAGGATTTATCTAAAATATAAAACTGAGTGTACACTCAGTTTTATATTTTAGATAAATCCTCCAACACTCCTGTCTACTGAAGAAAAGATGTACTATAGCAATAGAGATTCATGTATCTGCTTACTATAAAGGTCTTAAAGGGGTATTCCAGGAATATGAACGTCTGATACAAAAACCCATGATGCTTTAAATAAATGAATGTAACAAAACTCAATATCATTAGTCGCAAAATGGAGCTTAATTAGTTTGATTTTAGGATTCACTAAATTTTAAGGCTTCTCTAAAGTAAGCAGGTATCACCAAGATGGCCGCCACTAGAAACTACAAGTCTCAAGATGCTTTAGTTCTCAGTAACTCCTCCTACCTCTTATGCTCCGCTCCCAGTGATTATCTAACAGGTTTTCTTGCTCTGTTACCATAGTAATGATGTGTAACTACCATCACCAAAACACTGGCCATACTGGATGCACTGCAACCAACAGACTACAACCAAACTTAGTGATGATCACATGACCTGCCCAGGCAGGACATGTGATTTGGACATGTGACCAGCGGCCATCTTCTGTCCTGTGACTTCTCCGAGTGGAGGAAATTAACGGACTGATTAAAGGGCCGGTAGCAAATGAATTCTCCATTACAGTTTATGTCCACAACACTTTTCTGCTAAGGGAACAAAATTTTAAATAACAACTAATTAGCTTTTAATGAGCCATTTGTATATGAATTATCTCAAATATAGAGGTGAGCGCTACACGGGCACAGCCAGTGTTGTAATCGAATGGCACAGCACAGCACAATAGGAATAGCGGATGGGTAGGCATGGAGATGTATGCTGTCACCAAGGTTGTGCTCAAACTCCCAGGGGTTACAAGTAAGATCCACAGAAAATAAAGAAACTAAGTGGCACTCACCGATGGTGTAGACAGTCTTCTTTTATTCAAATGTTCATATAGTGAGTACACAGGGGGGCACGCAGTGCCGCTATGCCAGCGGGCCATTTCGCGCCACCCGGCACTTTGTCAAGGCTTGAGAAAACGCTGGGTGGCGCGAAGCAGCCGTCGGCTTAACTGATAAACTTATAAATAAACTGGTAAACCTAGTAATTTCTAGTAGGTAAATATATGAGCATTTAAGTCCTGACCTTATAGATAACTATATAATAGTCACCAAGGAAAAGTGGGATTTATATGGACAATTCAGGACAATTCCAGCTTTTTTTAGACTGTTGGCAAATTATACTCAGGTATTTTCTATGGTTTCTTTTAAACTTCATATCTGCTGCTCTCTAAGGACTGGCACTAGACATAAGATGGTATATTCTGGAGAGAAAACATAAATGGATTCACCGTTGGTTAGATAAATTAGAATCATCTGGAAATAACCAGCAGTGATTTACATTAGCAACATAATGGGGCTCAATTACTTATGTGGCCGCTGGAGTTTACCGAAGTTCATTGTCTGTCGATAATGCACTGTGCCGCGATTCACTAAGATCGTGCGCCCCATATCGTGCATTTGTTGCTTCCCCACTCCGGTCCAAAGAAAGTTCACCTTCTTCTTCCTGGTGCATGTAAGTGCATTGTCTTGCGAGACAATATGAAAGTTAAAACCTGCACTCAGTTCAAATCATAGAAGGCACGCCCCCCAATTTGTGTCGCATGGAAGCCAGCACAGCTGCGCCAAAAACCAATTGAGTGCGACACAATCCCAGCGCAGACACCAAAGTCATGCAATCTCTGACGAAAGTGCGCACATGACTCTAAGTAAATGAGCCCAAATGAGCCCTCTCCATGCACCGGGACCCGATGCATGCCATACTACTACTGCACGCGCCGGTAAGGGATAAAAGAGGTTTTCCCACAAAAGAAAATTCTCACATTTCAATCCCCTAGTGAAGTTAACACAATAAAGATCATTTTAACCCCTTACTTTTCAATGTTACTCAGTCTTATTGCTGTTTTAGCTTTCTCTCCCTCTGCTGCTCAGTGCAAAATCTCAGGGTGTTGGAGGGGCTTCTCAAAACAGACACATTACTGTATTATCCATCTAGTTCTGTGGGTTGTTAATGTGGTTACATTATCAGTGTACTACAAGGTTTACATGCATTTTCTTCTGGCTTCTGACATTGTACTAACACAATGACACAAAGAGAGATGAGACAGAGGTGAGATGCATGAGATGATTACACAATAGACCATTACACTGCAACACTGTGGGCTTTACTACATCTCACAGCTATGTGCCTGCATTCCCTTCCCCCCGGATAAGGTATCTCCTTGTAGCTTGTTATACTGTGAGCTCTGCTACATCTTACAGATATGTGCCTGCCTTCCCCTTTCCCCGGGTCACTTATCTCCTTGTAGCTTGTTGTTTGCAGCCTCTATATCAGCTCACAATGTCCTGGCAGGAAGTGTCTGTGTCTCAGTGTGCAGCAGTGTGAGCTCTGGCAGGGGGCAGACAGACCGTAATCTTAGCAGTACAATCTCACACAAAAATCCAAGATTATTTCAATTCTAAGTGAGAAGTTACAGGGTCGTGTCTAGGGGAAACTGACATTTTGTACAGCAGGACTGATAGACAGGTTGGACTTCTATCTGTGAAATGCTTTATTTTTGTTAATAACAGTGAATTAGAGAATGTGTTATTTTTTTATCCTGAGTACATATAAGAACTGCAAAGGTTGAACATATCCCCCTGGCTGCAGTAAAATATCTTCTAACCTCTGCAGGATTTAAGTTGTTTGTGACTTATGGTAGGTTGGTTTCTGCTATAGTTTGAGTTTATTGCACTGATCATATTAATATTAAAATTATTAGTATATATGGTACTGAAAAAGAATATACAGAAGTAGTAAAGAAAAATATAGCTTCTTGTGACTTCATTGACCCTCTATTTATTTAATGACGTTAATTAGTTGTGTCTTCTGGCTGCCTAGAAGGGTATATTAATCGCATTCCTATGTAGGTGCTTCCATGTGATGGAAAAGTAAAGTAAACAAAGAGCATTGTGGAAAGATTTAAAAATTGGCATCAGATTCCTTTATTTGGCCAGAAATAATCCAGCAAGTGCACTTCAGTTCTGCATCAGTCACATCACTTTGACATTAAGTGAATTTGAGCGTATTAAAGTATCATGTGGCACTGATGTTGCTGATACCAGCCTTGCCAAACCTGTTGCAGACATTAGGACGTCAGCTGTCCTAATTTCTGCCTTGCTCAGAATTAAAGACAAGACACAACTAGCAAATGTGAAATTAGAGGTATGATATGTAGTTTTATAATTAAATGTGCTTTTAATCGATCAATATATATATATATATATATATATATATATATATATATATATATATATATACATATATATATATATATATATATATATATATATATATATATATATTTAATTAAAATCCTTACCAAAACATGCACTACATCAAATATCTTCTAAAAAAGTGGGAAAAGAGATGCCAACCATAGCAGGTAGGATTTCTACATTCATAAGATTCTTTCTTGCCGTGTTAAAATGCTTGGTTTCATGGCTAGATTATTTTGCAAGAGAAGGAAACCAATAACAAAGAAACTTGACCAGAAAACCAAAGACAGATTTACCTTGTAAAATGGAGTAAGGGAAACGCCTTTATTGATTTATTGATTTTTTTTAGAAAAAATAGACTACAGTTTAAAGCAGTTTATGAACGAAACCAGAACTGGGTATTGTGCTATGCAGAGTTTAATCTCATTTCTTTATGTATGTATCCAATGGATATTTCAACTAGAGAGACTGTGTAGAAGAAATATGGTGAACTCACTATGATTAGTCAGGAAGAATACAAAATAGTGGTTAAAACATAGCTTTTACTGGAATCGTTTAAAAGTGAACAAACAGTAATCTATCTTCAAAGAAGTTACTTGGACGCACGGTGCCCATCTGAAAAAACACAAGAAACGAAGTAAGTGTGAGCCTGGTGGTCTCCTTACGGTTCAAAGCTAGTGATGTAATTTAACATACCACAGAAAAATATATATAGGAAGCTCACCTCTGTGGGCTGCACATCTTGAAAAGCGAAAAAGAAAGTTCCGGGTCTACACTCAGATGTTTGGTTGTTCCTCAATGGAGGTAACAAAGAGGGTCAATGGGATGTATATGAGCACCCTAAGTCAGAGTGTAGAGAAAAGAGGAGGAAGGAACAAAGTGTTGTGACTCCAGGCATGGGAGATATAGGTCAAAGATGGCTATAACTCTCCCTGTTAATGCCCTAGGTAGAGATCTAGAACACCCTGTTAACCTAACCTCGGGGTTGTGGCCCTATTTGACCACGAGCCCCGACCGGAACCTTACCCTAGATAACTAGCCCTGTAAATGGACCTAGTCTAGAGGTAACGTCCCAGTCGATAAAGCGTCTCTAAGGACAAATAATACAAAGTGTGTCATAAGGGTAATTGCGTAACCAAATCCCGGTGCTGTGCTTGTTAGACAATTCTTTTGGCTAGTGGTCATACACTCTGCTATGTTTTTGCTGTTATACTGACTTTTGTTTGTACCTCTTCTGCCTTAGGATTCTGTACCTTGCAGCCATCTTGGTTTTGACCCAGTTTATATGACGTCTAGTTGTTTGCTTTGTGCCTGTTCATTTATCTCACTGTCCTGTGCATGCCCATAGTAGGAAAGTTGACCAGTTGTCATCTGCAATTTAGTGCGGGTTTGGCAAGTAGGCAGGGACAGAGGTTGCAGGAAGCGCAGGGCTTGACAGTGTTTTAAGCCTTTGGTTTAGGATACACTGGGGCCGATTTATCAAGCTGTCTGAAAGTCCGAATATTTCTAGTTGCCCATGGCAACCAATCACAGCTCCCCTTTAAAATATTCATGAGCACGGGTAAAATGAAAGCCGAGCTGTGATTGGTTGCCATGGGCAACTAGAAAAATTCTGACTTTCACACAGCTTGATAAATCTGACCCACTGTGTGAGCACACTTTTTCATTTTAATTATGTAAAAAACACTGTGATAACTGACATTGCAAAGGTTTGAAACTGAAGTACAGGTCACGTTATAAAAATCTCTTTCACAATGTCTACTGTTGTTTGATCGCTAAGCTGTTGTAAACCTTCACTAACCTTCACTAACCTTAATGAGCATTTCTGAAAATTGAATGCTCATCACCTATCTTTAAAATAATTGAGTACATTAGAGGGGTTCTTTTCGGTATTGACAAAAAAATTCACAGCTGTGCCATGTACTTACCGGCTGTTATTTACAGATATCACTATGTAATCCATATAAAATCTCCCCTTTATTCTTTAGGATCAGTATAATCATGGATATTCCACATTTATTTAGCTTTGCTATGCTTTAATATCTTTAAAAATGTAAATCTTTTGGGAATTTGTTTTTCCGGGATGAGCTAATATTTTTATTGATACCACTTTGCTAACTGTACAACCTTTCAATCCCATTTGTTTGTAGCTAAAAATGAATTTGGACATTTTGCCATTTTATTAAAAATAATTTAGGCATGTTTCAGAATACCTAACATGTTTATTCAGACCCCCTACAGTGCTCAAACCCAGGTCTGATTGCACCTCAGGGAGTCTGATTGAACCATAGGAGTCTGATTAGTCATACAAAATATATGCTTTCCTTCTATATCTACCCTGTAGATAGAGGGCTAGCTGAATGCCTGCTTCAGTACTATGATCTGTGCCACCACTTGCATTAGTTAAGTTGTTTGATGTTATTGTCAAACCCGACTGGAGCACCTAAGCAGCAGTGGGGCATGGGGTCAAAGTCATGACTCGGTACTGACTCGGTGCCATGACAGCCAACAGCCTTTTAGTGGCTACGGTGACTGACATTATACGTCTTCTGCTACCTGAGGCAGACTCTAATAAAAAGGCAGTATTTTACAATGTACTATAATATAGTATCCATTTTCCCTAGAATGCATATACAGGCAGTCTCCGGGTTGCGTATTATATAGGTTCTTTAGGTTTGATCTTAGGTTGAATTTGTATGTAAATCGGAACTGTATAGTCTATAAAAATGATTAAACAGTAAGTTGAATGATGTAACAGAAACAAAATCCAAATGTCCAAATTACCCTTTTTTACCATTTTGCAACCCATTGTGAGAAAGTGAGAGGTGTCATTTGGGAAAACCGCTATGTGTCCTACAGGCAGATGAAATGCATGTGGTAAAAGCCCTGGGTTTGTCTGCAGTAACCCAAGGGTTAATGCAGACATGTGATAAGCAGGAATAGTCTGTTTTGTCTGTGTTGGCCTAGCTAACACAGACACATTTGTAATGTCCGTACTGGGCCTGCTTATTATGGAGTAGGGGTAGGCTGGTAGTGGGACTCCTACTCCACCCGGGCTTCAGTCCTGGGTTTTTGAATTGCCCACAGGTGCGGGTCACAGGCCTGATTTAATCTGCAGGCCAGAAGCTGTAGGAGAGACACTACCTGGAGAGCTGAAGGCGAGATTGCATTCTGACAGCAAAGGTAACTGAGGGCCTCCTGTACTACTGCTGGCCCAGAGCGTGTGCCAGGCAGCCTGGTACCCGAATAGCTAGGGTCCATCAAATGTATTAGACAGCGCCTAGCCGGGCATGAATTACTTTTGTAATGTTTTTGCATGTGCCTAAGCCAAGGCTGAATTTGTGTTCTGTTTTGCAAGTGTGAATAAAACACTTAAGTTGGACTTTAAACCCTGCTTCCTGCACTGCTACCAGTCAACTACCAGAGCAATTCCCCACACCATAAACATTTTAATAAAACAAGATCAAAAGGGTCATAGAGTTCTAAAAATAGTATCATGATCACATTCTTCTGCACATGTATGGCTAACGTGAATAAAAACTCAATTGATTTTTCTAGATAGTTACAAAGATAAATGTAAAATGAGAATAAAAAAAGGCCTGCAAATAAGTAAAAAGCAAATAAATAAAATACACTGAATAATTCACAGTTAACACTTAGTAGAGTAAGGCAGCAGGTGTTGGAAATTAACAGCCAATGTTTTGTGGGGGGGGGGGGTGCATTGCTTATTTTAACAATGTGGTTTGCTATTAAAGCCATTGAAACATAAAGTAGTGCACATCCCTAATATTTATATATTCATTTTTATTGAGCTTAATGTTTAACCTACTTGGCAAATGCAACTAAAACAATCAGTTTCCCAGAACATAGTGCCAACTGCTTTCTTCATATTCAAATCAGAAAAGACTTGTTATCATAATCTTTCCTTCAACATCAAAATAAATCTGTTATTAGTATAATCATCAAGGAGCATTTGTCCTATTGTTTTGTATTTAAAAGTCATCAGTAAATGACAGTCCCTTTTCATACTAAAAACCCAGCCCTACGTACATTAGTTAGGGAACTCCAATTGTGGCATAAATTTGAAGAGTGCACAGAGCTGTGGCAACTGAAAGCTGTAACTCACACCATGGTTCCCATTAACTTCCAATAGAAGCCACAACTATTGTACCAGCACCTTGCTACTACAGGTGCATTGAAACACCTACTCACAACTCCATTCACTTTGCTTATACATTTGAGATCAACATTAGACACACATTTCCTAAATGTCAAGTTCATTGTTTTGTCCCTTATCAATATATCCTAACATTAGTAAATAAGACTATTGTAAAAGAACACTGATTAAAATGTGATTTTTAGAATATTGCATATTTACAACATCCCAAATTCATTCAAGTTCCACAAGAAAGCTGGTTGCCCTCGAAAGACAAATACAAGATAGGATAATGCAAAGAATCTCCATAGGTAATCTTTCAACACTGCAGATGAAATTGCTCACCAATTCAGCACTGAACAGGGTAAGGGTCTGTCTCATCATACTGTGCCTTGAAGTTTAAGAACATTTGGACTAAAAGCCTCTCTGCAGTGATGTAACCTCTTATTAGCAGAATCAAAAGGGAGACTCACCTTTGTTGAAAAGCATGTTGTGTGGTTCACAGTTAATTTAGTTTAATTTATTTGGATCTGATGGGAAACTTTTTGTTTGTGGACAAACGGGGGAAAAAGTGAACCCAAAGTAAGTGGGAAAAGTGTCATGGTTTGGAGAATGTTTTATGCAGCAGGGTTTGGACCTCTCATACAGTTTCAATTACATAGAGATAATGCAAGTGTGCATCAAAACCTTTAACACATGGTTCCTTGGTTGCGCTCTTCAATCAGCTAGCAATTTTCATGCAGGACAATGCCCCTTCACAGTCCTGATGTACCCCATTATAAAACCTCTGAAAAATCCTTGGTGACTGTCAGGGCTCAGGGTCAGTGAAGCTCCTGGACCACCACGGACAATGACACAAGCTGACACCTGGGACCGGAATCTAAGTGGCACCCGGTCTTCACCAAAGCCTGCCGCAAAGCAGGCGTGGTGCCACCAGGTTGTTCCACAGGTGCGACTTGTCCGTGGAGGCAGCCAAGGTCGAAGTACCTATTCAGCGGGCGGTTTCAGAGTCAGGAACAAGCAGATAGTCAGGGCAGGTGGCAGAGATGCAGAGTCAGGAACGGAGCAGGATGTCAAGGCTGGCAGAACAGGAGCAACGTCAGGGTCAAGTCCGGTGTCACAACAAGAGATAAACGCAGGAACAGAAACGGGAACAGGAACAGCAATGTAAAGCTTTCTCTAAGGCTGGTAGCTCAAAGATCCGGCAGGGGTTGATGGGAGCAGCCGGTTTAAGCAGGATCCCTGAAATGGTCAGTGCCAAACGGTGCAAGCAGGAGCGTGGAGAGGTAAGTGAGGACCGGGGGGGGGCACCCCCATGGAGAGGGTAACGGATGTCCCTGCGATCCGAGACGTGGATCGCAGGAACACCCGTGACAGTGACAAAGTTATGGCCCAAGAAATCAACAAAAGTCACAGAACTGTGGAAGAAACTGGACCAAAATTACACCAGAGCAGTGTGAGATGCTAGTGATGTCCTGTGGAAGTCATTCAAAGCAAAGGCTTGTGCACTTTCTACTTATGTGACTATTGTAACCTTTGGAGAATGTAATTATAATCTTTCGCTCTGCTACAGTTATTGATGTTCTATTAATTATGATCAACACATATTTTGCAAAATAAAGGTTTTATGTTTATATACTTTTGTATTTGTGTAAAAAAAACATTCTAATGTCAGGGTGTACCCCTTACAAAAATACATCAAATGTTGATCAATGGAAATTATGTTATTTCTGAAAAAATTAAGTGATCATACATTGTTCTCAAATTTTGATCCCCAGTGTACAACGTCTGATCATTATGGATGGTGTCTTGTCCCCTGCACAATTAACTATTTTCCTAACTTCTTATTACCCTAAGGATAATACTGGGATTTTTTTTCCTTAAATATACTTGAGTATAGGAGATCTTCTATGCAGATGTGTTTTTTTTCAATTGCATTTGGCATTTTTACATTATACAATGGCCTCCAAAATTCTGCACCTAAAGAGGCGTTCCAGTCAGACTGTGCACCAGATTTATTACTGTGACTTGGCAGAATTCTGTGTTAAAAAAAAAAGTTGGTGCACACTTCCTGAGCAATGTAGAGTGCGGCAGATTAATGCCCCAAAAGATTAGTTCAGTATGTATTCATGTATCCATTTTAGGAATGTACTTATTTGTAGCCCCTGACTTTTCATATTTCTGGAATGTGCTAGCGAGCACAATATAGACACTTGAATAAATAAGGAAATCCTCCATGTGACTGTGTATCATGATAGGCTCACGTATAGAGGATTTCTTATAGAGTCAGTCTGAAAGAATGTATTGTCTAAATGGAACTGGAAAAACAATGAAGGTTTACTGAGTCTCTTCCACCGCTGAAGAAAATGTTCATTATTTAATGAATAGTCTGAATTTTAGTCACAACAGGAAACTGTATCCGACCAATAAAGTCCAAGATGCTGAGTCGTGATTAAATACCATACTAGCACAAAAAATTCCTCTCATAAAAAAGATAACATCTTCAGAGACATACTTTTAAAGACATAAAACCTAAATAGCAATGTGGCAAGCAAACAAATGGTAAATATACCAGGAGGAGCCAAAAAAATGAATTTCATGTTGCTAGAAAGGTGATGTTTTTTTACATCCCATTTATACTTTCTTTAAGCGAGTGTTCTGTATATTGTGATAGAGATGAGAAGTGCAGAGGAAATGGCAAATGCAATGTTAACTAGTGTGCTTGTAAGAAGTGACCATGACTGGGCTTTCTCTACACTTTATCTGAAATATGGCAGATGGTGATAAGACATTCCTCTCTGGTGAATTGGGGGAAGGAGAGAGTCAGAAGCTTTGATTTGGAAGGTGTAGGTGCAAAATAACAGTGTTTGTTTACATATTTAATGAAGATATGTTTGAAGCATTATCTTTGTTTAAAATAAAATGTCATCAGAAGTTCTTTTTACACAGAAAATCTTTAAGAAGGATTTAAAAGACGACCACAAACTGTACTGTTAAGTCTTGTTGTGATAATGTATCCAATTTGCCCTTGCTTTATTGTAACTGTAATATATTTCCCCCCACTTGTTTTACTGCTATACTTTAGTTCTGATATGACTTTAATGTCCTCTGTTTAAAGTAACTCAACTTTTGCCAACAGTTTGTTAATCAATAGTGCAGATGATGATAGCCAACTATGTAATATACTTAATTAACAAGATCTGTTAAATCAAATAAAGCTAGCAGACACTGCCGCGAAGTACAATAGAAATTCTGGACTGCTCTTAAAGTGGTTACGGTGTACTGAAGAAGCAGCACCTCGGACCGCCCCAGCATTTGAGTGCAGTCCGGCGTTTCTATTGTACTACGCAGCAGTGTCTGCTAGCTTTATCAGAGAGTTCGGATAAAGCTAGCAGTTTATCACTGCTAAAAATGGGCTAGAAGCTGCATGCTTTAATAAGCAGCTCATGCTTTTTATAGGTGACAGGTCCTCTTTAAGAAGTTTATGCAAATCAGCTCCATCTCTCCATACACATCAGAGCTGATCAGAACTGTGAAAATGTTCCTCATGACAGGCTGGACTTGAAGAAGCCTTTGAAATGATACTATTCATGGATATAGAACTCCATGTATTTTGTTTTTGTATATTCCCCCACCTCCTTCCCCCATACAAGCCTCCCCTTACCAATCACACTGTCCATCTGTGTTGTAATGTGTTTTCTAACTTTGTTAACTTTCAGCAATAATTGTAATTATTTATTTTTCTAAAAAGAGTTGCTATTTTGTCTCTATAACACTTAAAATGCTTATATTTATGGAAACATGTTTTGTTGCTAGTTGTTTAGCGATTTTCTGCTAGTTACTATATTAAAATAAACGTTTACACCAAATATTAACTGGGTGTTCCTGTCAGGGCAATCACTATAAATTTAATTAATCTGTCACATACAATGGAGATCAAACTTAGACAACAACACACAATTTCATAAATGTTAAGGTCACTGCGTAGTCCTGTCTGAATATATCCTAATGTGAGTAAAATAGCAGTATTTTAAGCTTATTTCATAAAATGTAATAGTGTAAAGCACAAAATGAAAATGAGATCATTGGAAAATAACACTAATTTGGCACCTGGTGCTAAATTCCTTAATTAACTAATAAACTTTCGTCGCACACCAAGTTGCTTCAACTTATTCATTTTTATACAAGTGAGATATAACACTTGGCATTCAGCAAAAACTTGATAACATATTTGTCTATAATATTTATGACAGATCCCAATAATACGTTTCTGTCATCAAGTTTTCAGTGAAGGCCAAATGTTATATAATGCAAGAATAAAAAAAGAATAAGTTGAAGCAGTTTGGTGTCTACCCTACATGTGCATCACACATTATTGAGTGCGCAGTACCTCTTTTCTATCTACTAAACCCTATTTAATTGACAGCCTCACTTTCTAGTTTTCAATGGCTTACATGCAAAATGACTACAAGCAAAAATGATGTGCCATTCCAAAGTGATTGCAACCATCTGGCAGTTGGTAGTTCAGATGAAGGTTGGGACCCTACCAGCCATAGCAAAAGAAGTTTGGTGCTCAAAGTCTGGAAATGCTAGCTAGTTCAGCAATGAACTGTTTAGTCATACAGTGTCTCAATGTTTAAGAGTATTTGGACTGTAAGCCCATTCTGCAGTGACAGGACCTCTCATTAGCAGAAAGAATCAAGAAAGAAAGGCTAGACTCTAGCTGAGGAACATGTTGTGTGGACAAAGGAGAAGTGGACCAATGTTCATTTCAGTGGTGAATGCAAGTTTATTGTATTTGGATCTGATAAGAACATGGGGCATATTTACTTGGAAACTGCATTAGTTGGAAACTGCAATAAAAGTGCTCTTTCCGTGTATAATGCTGGGTGGGGCATTTTCTTGTGCACCAGAAATCATGAATCTGTCACTTCCCCACACAGGCCCGACAGAGACCACCAACTTTTTTGTGGTGCACCTTTAACATACTGCGTGCGACACAATTTCCAAGTTAAATACAGCTCTTGGTCTGAATCAGTTAGACCGACCGACAACATGCACCTTAATTTGTGTTGCATAGAGGATAATACAGCTGCGTCATAAAAGGGTTGCGGGTGACACAATAGCAGCGCAGACGATTCTTAAATACCTGTGCAAACCGTTTGAGACTAGAAGAATGTTCACAGTCCGACAAGTGTGGCGCAATGTGCCCCTTTATGTTCATTGACAATCTTGGGAAAGACTGAACGTGAAGTGTGTAAAGAAGTCAGTTAAAGGTGGTGGAGGAAGTACCATGGTTTGAGGAATGATTTTGCAGCAGGAGTTGGATTTCTCATACAGCTACATGGCAGAAACAATGATTGGGCCTACTGGAAGCTTCTACAAATGGATCAGGATATTGGGGTTATTCTCCATCAATAACATTCCATATGGGAAAAACTTGAGGGAAAACTTGTTCATAGTCTTCTTGAACCAGCAATACATTAAACATGGTTGCCCAAACCCCCACCTGCTATGTTCAAATGTGGATCCTGTCCAAAACTACTATATCACGATTTGGAGATGATATGATGTGTATGTAAATATTATAATATGCTTCTGTGTATATGTATATGCACAACTATAAAAATCAATAAAAATGTTTAAAAAAAATGTGGCTCCTGCAAATCATGCAAATCAATCTTGCAGAGCAAAACATATGAGTGTATGTGACAGAACACATGTATAAGTACCATCAAATCATAAACAGCAAAAGTATGTAACCATTTCTTTTATACTTGCTTCTTGCTTGCGTTTATTACCTACACCTATCGGTATGGCCTAAACCTGAACATCCAATGATTTGTACTGCAGTACCATTCCCAGCACTCAGGAGATGCTTTCACCTCTCTGTTTACAAGCACCCTGAGGGCACTATTGGACGCCTTCAATAGAGACTCTGGATACATCAGTGATATGTCATTTTTTGGTGTTCGCATCGATTTTAAGGCAATGTGGCAGCACCACCGTGGAAAGGTCAGGCTTTGTGTTAATGGTGTTGGCATGCACGTGCCACACTTGCAGCCACTACAGTGCTGGCATGTTGGCAGACACTTCGGACTAGTGTACCAACACACTGGTTTCTAGGCCTGATGTCTGCATTGTAATGCCTTTGATCAACCCTAGGTGCGTCTAATGATGCATCAGCTGATGCAGAAGCACATCAGCCAGGGAATATAAACAATGAGCTTACTAGCAGTGAGTTTACCTCAGTTGAGTGTGGGTTTCTGTGTTAAGCATCTTCCAAGAACGCAAACACAGAATCCCAAACGTGTTCACGGTGTGGCATTTCCCCTTATATTTATTTTACAACAGTGCCACTTACCAAAATATAACCACAGTGAGAGAAACACTGTGAAAGCTTGAGTGACTTTTTTGCGCCCATTTTTTAATTCAGATTATGAATAAAGATTGATTTTAAATGTTATATTAAGGAAGACTTTATATATTTATAAGAACATAAACTTTGTATCCAGCTTTTATCATCTAATTTTAACCCCCAACGTATATACATTTCTTCAAGTGTTATAAATGTTATAAAAAATTTACATATACATAGTTTCCCATAAATGTAGCTATGTTGTCCCTTAGAAACATGATACTTGTCCTTGGATTTCACCACCCGCCAGCAGTTACCACGCGTGCACTCCCCACGCGTGCCCTCCCCACTTAGATTTAGCGCTGATTACCACAGGACGACTGTGGGACATACAGTAACCTCGGGTCATTTGATATGCAAAAACTATTCTTTTCTTTTTGCAATCAATCCAGCAGCTATGGTTGTATCCAAGGACTGCTGTCCTCCGTTTCTAAGGGACCATATCGCTACATTTATCTACATACCTGTACTCCTTTTTTAATGTGAATTCAATTAAATATGAATGTCCAGATGGTAATACCCTTTTAAGGTTAGAAATGACATCATGGCTCAGAAAGTCTTTCTCAAGAAAATGATGAAACTATTCATAACAGATAAAAGATCACCATCCTAAGATGTCAAGGTAGAAATATGAGTAACGATGTTAGTGGAGAACCTAGACAGTATCATTGAGCAGAGATATGCAAAGTAATTGTGATAATACCATTGTCGTACTAATGTGGGTATGAGAAACGGAAATAGAAGACATTATGTCAGACTTACATGCACAAAGTCACGTTGTTATTTTGGGGATTAGACACGTAGAATAAAAGAGGTAAAGGTATTTAGAGATAAGTACGTGGTGGAAAGATGCTGGTGTCCCAGTATTAGTGTAAATGAGTTTAAGATCTAACATTGCTGACAGAAGTCACTTCTATTTATAGAATCAGAAGGCATGATGTTCAGACAGTAAGTAAATAACTAAACAGCCGGTATGTTTTACAGAGATAAGAAAACTAAACCAGAAATAGTAACAACATAATGGCTCTTAATTTATCAAAATGTGGCACATATCATAAATTTTGTGTTTAGAGTGTGCTGCCATCAGTCCAGTAACCATGCTTCCCCACTAATTAAACTTATACATAAAATGAATTTACAGCAAATTTTCCCAATAACAATGAGAAATGTTGATAATATGAACTGTGTGCAGGGCCCTTGCACAAATAATATATTAAATAAAAAGTATAGAAACTTCAATAAGATACCTTGGAGATAAGTAAATTCTATTTGCAAATATATGTAGAACCTTAAAATTTTAGAGTTGTATATATATTTTATAGAAGCTTCTATATTTCATATTAAATATATAATTAAATATATAAATAATAATATTTTAAAAAGAGCATACAATGAGAGTATAGGGGTGACACAAAAGGTACAAATGTCTGATGTTTAGCCATGTTAAATAAATAATAATACAAATTCTGTATACGCAAAGATACAGACATGCCTATGGATCATATGGGTTGTAGGATCCTATGTAGAAAGGGTTAAATTGAAAGGAAAATTATAATAGTATCATGATAATATCATACGCTGACACGGAATAAAACTGTGGAATCAAATGAAGTTTGTTGTTCGGTGCAAATTACAGTTTTTGGCAAACTGCATAAGATCTTTGTCAGTCTGCGACTCACAGACCAAGCATTTGACAGATTTCACAGACCAACCACAGTGCAGAAGATGGGACACCATGCATTATATTTATCCACAGCACTGTACTCAGTCTGTGAAATCCAGCCAGCACAAGGCCCCTTGTACTGCCAACCCTAAGCTGAGAGGACATGATCAAACCTTACAATCACTGGTATTTTGTAGTTGTGCAGGGTTGATATCACAGTAAGAAGTATATAATTATGAGTTATCAATGTGAGATAGATTGCATTGAAAGACTCAAGACTAATATCAACCTGTACCTGCCCTGAAGACGAGTCAAATTTAGGATGCCCATAGTTCCCATGACACCTTCTGTTATCTCATTGTAACTGTGCAGCAAATGCAGTGAGATTCCAACAGTAAGTACACTGAACACTGCATAATGTACATAAACAATCTATACAGTGGGTACAGAAAAAAAATTTTACTTTCTTTCATTGTAGCCAATTAGTAAGATCAAAAAAATTCTCTCTTTTGCTCATTAATATACACTCTGGACCCCATCTTGACAGAAAACCCTCAGAAATGTAGATATTTTGCTAATTTGTTTAACAAGAAAAACTCTAATATCACATGATATCACATATCACATTGTATCACATATAACATGGTATTCAGACCCTTTGCTCAATGCTGAATGAGAACAGCCATGAGTCTTCTTGGGAATGATGCAACAAATTTTTTGCACCTGGATTTGGGAATGCTCTGCCATTATTCCTTGAAGATCTTCTATTTTAGCTATGTGCTTAGGGTCATTGTCTTGTTGGAAGGTGAACCTTCGATCCAGTATGGAAAAGGTGCAGTCTGGAAAAGGTTTTCATCCAGGATATCTCTGTACTTGGCTGCATTCATCTTTCCTTGAATCGCAACCAGTTTTCCTGCCCCTGCAGCTGAAAAACACCCCCATAGCATGATGCTGCCACCACCATGTTTCACTGTTGGGATTATATTTGGCAGGTAATGAACAGTGCCTTCTCCACATATAAGGCTAAGAATTACCACCAAAAAGGTCAATCTTTGACCGGGAGTCCTTCATGTGTTTTTTTGCAAACTGTATGCAGGCTTTTAAATGTATTGCACTGAGTAGAGGCTTCTCCCATCTGTCGTATGCATCTCTGGAGCTCATCCACAGTGATTTTAGGGTTCTTCTTTACCTGTCTCCCCAAAGCTCTTCTCCCATGGTGGCTTAGTTTGGCTGAACGGTCAGGTCGAGGAAGAGTAGTGGTCATCCCAAACTTATTTCATTCAAGGATTATGGAGGCCACTGTGCTGTTATGAAACTTGAGTGATGCAGAAATTCTTTTGTAACCTTGGCCAGATCTGTGCCTTGCCAAAATTCTGTCTCTGAGCTCCTTGAACAGTTCCTTAGATCTCATGATTCTCATGTGCCCTGACATGCACTGTGAAAAGTGAGGTCTTATATAGACAGGTGTGTCCTTTCCTAATCAAGTCCAATCAGATTAATTAAACACAGCTGCACTTCAATAAAGGAGGATGACCATCTCAAGCAAGATCAAAAGGAAATGGATAGCATTTGAGTTAAATATCAGTGTCACAAAAAAGGGTCTGAATACTTATAAACATATGCTATTTCAGTTTTTCTTGTTTAATAAATTTGCTGAATATCTAAATTCCTGGGGGGGTTCTGTCAAGGTAGGATGCAGAGTGTACAATATTGTGCAAAAAAGAACTTTTTTGATCTTAGCAATTGGCTGCAATGAAACAAAGAGCAAAAAATTTAAAGGTGTTTGAATATTTTCTTTACCCACCGTATTTTTTAAATCCTAAAGTCCTGCATTTTTTTATTGTGGCCAATTCACCTAATTATTGCATTACATTTGCACTTCTAAAGAGATAATAGGGCAGATTTATCAAGCTGTCTGAAAGTCAGAATATTTCTATTTTGCCCATGGCAATCAATCATGGCTCCCCTTTAAAATATTCATGAGCACTGGTAAAATGAAAGCTGAGCTGTGAATAGTTGCCATGGGCAACTAAAAAATATTCAGACTTTCACACAGCTTGATAAATCTGCCCCAATTTCTTAAAAGTTATCCCTCTGTGATCACAAACTGTATTACAATGGAAGATAACAATTCACTATTTACTATATATCTGGTTTGCACAGATACTCAACACTGCCAAATACTGGGTGGATCCCAGTTGGATCCACACTACAAGATAGCATAGCATCCTTCATTCCAATACTAGAGTATGAGGCTAAAATGAGGGAGTACAATAACACTTTGGTGCATCACTGTCCTTTGATGTATGTAGTTGGGTACTTGTGGGCACTCAACTCCTCTGTTTACCTGTTGGTAGTCAAGATTGGAGGGTAACAGTGTGAAAGGGGTGGATAAGTATTAACCATTATGTAGCTTTATTGACAGCAACAGGAAAATTCTCATGCACTTCCCCCACAGGATCCTCTTTAACCATTTCATGAAAAAAATACTGACCGATGCTATAGTCACTACATATTTATAGCCAGTAAAAAAAATAAATAAAATAAAGATGTCAAAATACAACAGTTTGAAATTGCTGGGTATGTTTCATTAAGATGGCTTTAATTTGTAAAAAAATATGTATACTTTCTCCCTCAATTAAAGATTTAAGTAGGAAATTATTTCAAGTAACTTTGCAAACTCTTAAAAGTTTTCAATGTATGCTGTAACTGACTAAAAATAGGAGAAAGCAGCACCTTTGCATAAGTGTAGAGATATCTATGCGTTTTTAATAGATTTTCAGTGTTTAGTTCCATAAGACAGAAGTTCTTTTTGTGAGCCACAATATCAAATAGCAGCGGTAGATATCATTGTGGTTTAAAGAACGGCTCAGCTGTTGCTTAAGAATATTTCTTTGCTTGATTAAAGTGCTTTAATCTAAAGGCAATTGCAGAAAGTTTCCTTAAAAATACATGAGATCATGCAAACATCGTTTAATCCCAGCCGACTTAAAGATGATGATCATCCACCAACAAATTGAGCTTGTTGTTTTCTTTGCCACCTGTCAACATTTAAATTCCTACATGTGTAATTTCTCAGATTCCATCCTTCCTATTTATTTATGTAATAATGGGACCATTGTAAAAGGGTTGATCTCAAGCTCGTCAGCTGGTGGTAGCCATCCCACATATCTAATGAATTGCCATGTTGAAGAATTTAATGCCATAACCCGTCAGTTACTTTCTATGCAATGCATGCTAAACGTTATATATGTGGTAAATAACAAATAACTATTTAAATATATACACTGAATAAATCATAATAAAATCATAATGTGTTTTTTTTATCCTGAGGACCATTAAAGGGGTTCTCCGAGACTTTTCAAAAACTGGCTGGGAGGAGGTTTTTTAAAAAAAATAAACCTGTACTTACCTCCCCAGCCCATCCGTTGTCTCGGAAACAGGGGCACGGACCAGAATAAGTACAGGTTAGTACAGGTTTGTTTTTTTAAGGAGCCTACCCCCGGTCGCATAGAAGATTTTCTCTGACAACCCCTTTAACAATTACAATAAACACAAAAGTAGTTACTTATGCTGTTAAACCAGACAATGGGAGATACTGTAGAAAGGCCTGTGTAGTATATGGTCACGCAGCATAAAGCCAGTTTCACGCATACATGTTTTTTGGATAAATGGCACTACAATTTCAGATCCAGTTTGTTGCGCTAAAACAGAAGTGGGTCCAGCAAGAAACTGAAGGCTAATTTTTTTTTTCATTTTCCATACATGTAATATTGAATTTATCATGAAAATAAAAAATGTAATTGTTTTTTTTTAATTGCTGTGTGAAACCAACCTAACTGTAAATTTAGGAATCATATGTTTCAAATAAGATGGAAGTATAAAAAATGCTATTTTATTCAAAAACTTATTTGTGACCCAATTTGTTGCAAGAATAAAGGTAGTTAACTATTACTAGTAGAGATGAGCATAGTATTCAGGATTTAATTTTCTTGAGTTTCATTAAAACTTTCAAAATATTTTATTTGGGTTTAAATCCAATGTTGCTCCAATTGCCCTGGAAATTTAAATTTAACCTATTCCTAGTTCTAAAACACAGTATTTTTTTATAAAAAAGATCTCAAGTTCATTTTTTACAATTTTTTCTCATTGGGGTTAGGGTTAGAATTGATCGTATTGATGTAATGGCAGGACACAAACAAGGACAGTGAGCCCTGACACTGAGACTTATTGGGTCCCCCATAAACGGAGGCCAATAACTGGGCGACGTTCCCTCCCTGGGTACGGTGTGAACACAAAACAATACAGACAAACAAACACAATAAGACAAGGTATACAATCCGAGTCAGCAACAGCGGGGAATAACAATAACCAAATCACAATCCAAATAGACTAGTCAATACACAGGCAAGAAATCAGTAACCAGAAACTAGGGAATACAAGAGAGCAGGTGAATACTGCAAGATAGCAGTTTGACCAGCAAGGAGTCAAAGCTAAACTGGACACTTATAGGTAACCTAAGCCCTGCCACAGGTGCAATGAGCAAGCAATTACAGATCCACAATGTTAACTTTTGCAAGACAGAATCAGTGAGGGGAGTGGCAGACATCAGGTCAGAAATCCATAGAACCTAGTTCAGACTGCAGGATGACGAAAACTCAGTGTCTCCTAATACTACCAGGACGGATAGAGGAGACAGCAGGCGCAAACGTGATAATTGGCCTTTTTTTTGCTGTACTAAGGGGAATCCAGCTTTGGATGTAAAGATTTTAATGGATGAAACAAAGGAAAAAACTTTTCAAAGAATGCAATGTTTCTAGGGTCTCAGGATATACTCGGAGTGGTGGGCTGAAATTTTCTTGTTTTTTTATTATAGGGTTAACATTAGGGATAACCTCTAAAGGAATTCTACCATAGGAAATTTACTTACTGAAGAAGATACAGAGCAAAATTCCTCCTGGCAGAATCAGCAATAAAAAATTGTTCTAGAATGCAATAGTAAAAAAATACTACAAAAAATACTAAAAAAACATTCTTTTATTAATTTTCTAATAGCCTCTGCAAGTTTTGGAGGCTAAGGTTATTACACTCTCCCTAGTAGCCCAATAGAGCCAACATGGCGGCATGGATCCACACATGTGCAGGGTTGGTGCCAGAAGAGAGAGAGAAGAATGTAGCAAGCGACATGGCACTGAAGCTGAACTCACCTGAAGCCGGGTTCACAGTTGGCGCAGTTGCGCAAGAAGGCGTCTCTACAGGGCTATTTTGGGTGTGAGATGGCCTTAACCCCTGGAACTCACAGAGCCTTGTACGCAGTCCCAGTAGCCTCTGAAAAAATCAGCATACTAATAAAATAACGTTTTTTACGAAACATGCTGCACAATAGAACATAAAAAAACACTTTAGGAATGATGCTGCCATGGGGAATCCATGGTAATCTACCTCAGTAAAAATATGCCCAATAGTAGATTTACTTAATTCTAATCATAACCCTAAATTCAAAGATGACTGACTAATTGCCAGATACAAAAACAGAACATGCTAGACTTCCTAATATAAGGAGAATAGACAGAAAAGTTATCAATGTGATTTCTATTAGGACAACATGGTATAAATTCCCACCATTATCCTTTTTTGGGATAAGATCTATATCAAAATGATTTGGCAAAATGTATAATTGTACATTCTACTAGTGAGAATTGTACATAGATTTAGCTTTCATAAAATCTTACACATATGAAACATATAGACTAGTCTTTTCTAAAGTTTTTTTTGAATGTGTGCTTAACCTATATTGCAGTCCCCGGTAACATAAAAGTTAGGTTCTTTAGGTTTGTTCTTAAGCTGAATTGGTATGTAAGTTGGAACTTTATATTTTATAATTGTAGTTCCAGGCTGCAGAGAAGCCTGGAGCTTGGTTTATATCTGGTGTTTGCTGGATAAGCGACGGGAGGTAGACCTAGGATGGATAAGTAAAGATAGAGTTGACATTTCAAGCAATTAGCAATTGTGATAGGTTTACTTAAAGAAATGGGAGTTTGGGTATTAGTCTGATAGTCCAGAGAAGGTCATTCCAGAGAATTGGTGCATCTCAGGAGAAGTCCTCAAGCCATGCATGAGAGGTCTGAATTAAGGTAGAGATTAATCCAATATCACTGGCAGATTGAAGAGCATGGGTTGGGTGATAGGGAGGTGCATTATTATGCAGAGCTTTGTGAATGAGGGTTATTATTTTAAACTGTACTCGAAAGGAGATGATCAGCCAGTGCAGTGATTGGCACAAACTGGAGGCATCTGTGTAGCATTTGGTCTGAAAGAAGAGCCTGGCTGCTGCATTAAGAATAGATTGTAGAGGAGAAAGTTTAGTCAGTGTCAGACCAATAAGTAGGGAATTACAGTAGTCTAGTCGATAGTGAATCAGAGTAACAATTAGCATTTAGAGGTTTCAATTGTAAGAAATGCATGGATTCTGGAGATGTTTCTGAGATGTATGTGGCAAGACCGAGCAAGAGATTGAATATTCAGTGCAAAGGAGTGGTCAGAGTCCAGCACAACCCCAAGACAGCAGGTATGCTGCCTCAGTGCTATAGAGATCCCACAGACTGAGATGGAGAGGTCTTGGTTGGGTTGGTTAGTAGATTAGAGGATTGTGGAAAGACAAGAAGTTCAGTCTTAGAAAAATTAAGTTTCAACAAGAGAGAGGACATGATGTTAGAGACAATAGAGAGACAGTCACTAGTGTTATGGAGGAAGGTATAATGTTCCAGATGGAAATCAGTGTCTTTTTAACTTGACAGTACAAACTATGGAAGACCCTGACACAGATATAACAGTATCCCCCTCTTATGAGGGGTCACTGGACCCTCACTAAGACCACTAGGCCTGGCAGGGTTCCGGTGATGGTACTGAGGAGACATGGTTCATAAAGATTTGTGCCCATGTACAATCTTTAGGTTTATACCACTTCCAATGCAAGTACCGAACAGCTTTTTGAACTCTGCCGAAATCAAGAATCTTTTTAATCTCAAATTCTAATTCTACTTGAAAATCAACAGGAGCTGGTGGTTTAGAGGTAGGTTAGACAGGAGGAATATATTTTAACAGCAATTTGTGAAATACATTATGGACACAAAGGGCATGGGGTAACTGCAATCTTAAAGACTTTGGTTTAATAATTTTGGTTATAACACATGGGGTATCATTGGGGTGTAGAATGGGAAGTCAAGCACACACTGCCCCCTGGTAGATAGGTAGCCCAGCAACATCTGCTCCCCAGAAGATAGGTAGCCCAGCACACTCTGCCCTTTCAGTAGATAAATAGCCCAGCACATTCTGCCCCCAGTAGATAGGTAGCCCAGCACACCCTGCCCTTTCATTAGATAGGTAGCCCAGCACTCACTGACCCCTGAGGAAGCCACTGTAGGTGGTGATACGAATGAGGTTTCTGCCCCAGCTGCCCAACTTGGACAAACTACTTGCTGTATCAGGTAATTGTACAGTTCAGGGCTTTCATGGTGAATGGTGGATTGAGTATTAATAATATGTTGTGCTTTGTAGTGTACCTATACTATATGTATAGTTTACTATCCCATGAATGCTGTGATAAAATATACACAATTGTTTATTTAGCTACTGTTTCTATGGTCATTTTCCAGGTGTGTCTGCCCACAGTATCATTGTGCTTTCCCTAGAGATGTCATTTTGGTGAGTTTTCACCTTTTTAATAGATTTTATTTATCTTGTGTGCAGTCATTTTGTACAAATCAGGCACAAAATTACACATATGGAGGAAAGTCTAGTACAAAACCCAAACATCAGAAACCGGAAATACAGAGAAAGCCAAACTGAGCACAAATGATACATCTAGCAAAAAACTTTTAATAAGCATTGGAGGATAGCACACACTGGGTTTTTATCAGAGTAAGGGGCAGTGAAGTAACAGGGGCAGAGCTCTGAAAATAGGAACATGCTAACCCTTGCTGCTTCAGAGAAAGCTTGCAGAGCATTGGGCGAGGTAATTTCAATTAGCAGTCAGCCACTACAGCACTGTAAAGACTGCCAAGATACATTAAAGTCTAAAATCGGGTTGGAATTACTGCAGCGTGGTACCACCAGGTTGTTCCTCAGGTGTGACTTTGTCCGCGGTGGTAGCCAAGGTGAGGTACAAAGACCACAGGCAGATTCGTGGTCAGGGAGGGGCAGGAGGTCAAGACAGGCAGCACAGGATCAATGTCAGGAACAAAGCAGGAGATCAGGGAAGGCAGAACAGAATCAAAGTCAAGTACAGAACCGGGGTCATAACGGAAATCCAAACACAGGCAGATGACAGGGACACAAGCTTTCTCAACAGCATAAGCATGAAGATCCGGCGAGGAATGCTGGGAGAGACCGGCTTTTATGCAAATTCCAGGGAACGGCCAGCCCCAATCAGCGGTGTGCTGGCCCTTTAAATCGCCGAGCTCAGGCGCGCATGCGCACTGGCAGGGATGCCGGCGAGCAGCAAGGAGTATGGGTGATCCCACAACCCGTGATATTGGTCATGGCCAGCACCCGTGACACCCGACACACCTTTTCTGTGTGACTATTTATACCGTGGTGATTTAAGACTGCCCAGTGGACTCCCAAGAATTTCAAACAATAAGTTACAAGTAATATTTAATATTTACCCACAAAGCTATCAAACTACTCAGCCTTGTTTGCTCTATATCAGTGGTGGCGAACCTTTTAGCGGCCGAGTGCCCAAACTCCAACCCCAAACCCCCCTTATTTATTGTGAGGTGCCAACCAAAAATTAAAGCAGTAACTTATTGCTCCCTGTTCAACAACTTTCAATCATACTGGCCTCCTGAGGACAGCAACACAGTAGAAAGATGGAAAATTGTCATCATTTTAGCTTCTTTCCAGTGTCCCTCTGTACAGAGAAAATCGTGGGGCCAGTAGGAGGTCCTCCAAAGATAATTCGGCCCTGTCTACTCATTCTCCCTCTTCCTACAGTCCCAGGTAACAAAGTAAGTATCAAAATATGACTGGAAGCAGCATCTTTTAAGTTGTTTGGAACTGCAGGAAGATTCTTTGAGTTCTGTCTGGTGTGGTGGGGCGGTGGCCTGGGTGCCCACAGAAAGGACTCTGAGTGCCGCCTCTGGCACCCGTGCCTCCAGATTGGACAGCATTTTTATCACGACAGGTTCCCTTTAATGAATTCATATTTCTGGTTGAAAATTCATTTTAAAATAATCTTTACTTCATAACTGCAATCTGACAGTTGTTCATATCCAAGATTAATTGGATTACAAATGCAAACATGACATGTACGTTAGTGCTGTGCATCACTACAGCTTGGTTATGTAAGGAGGGTGTTAAAGGTAGGAAAGTGACTGTGATCAAACTGTTATACATAAAATATAGTCAAAACCTTGTGCTTTAAGCTATGCAAAAATTTTTTGAACAGCACATTTTCTGCTATGAAAGCATGTTTATTCATGACTTTATGCATTAAGTTGCCTTTTTCCATATTACATTCTTTGCATTCTTTACATGCCTTAAACCCATGAAGGTTTTACACAGGCATTGCTATGCTTCTTTTGAATGCTTACATTTTAATACATGATTGACTTACTGACACTAAGCTCAAATTTTGCAGTCAGTCAACATTAGGTGAACATAGTCCTTAAGGCAGAAAACCATGAACATATGTCTTCATAACAAAGTGACTGGAGCAAGAACTGATTGTTAATGCTGAAAAAACAACTGCTTCAGAAAAATGAGAGGGTATGCAGGCCCAAGCACGAACTGTGAAGCTGACATATACCCAGATCACTGTGCTAAAAGCAGGGCTATTTGTAAGTATATGACATAAGTGAGGTAGCCAAAATGATTCTTAAGATTTGCTTAATGCTATTATTAATAAAAAGGATTTGCAATGTCAAGCACCGGGTTAATTCTCTCTCAAACTTACTGTCTGTGGTTTGATTTACTGTAACTTCTTACTGCATTTAAATAGCTATGTGCTTGTGTCCAGAGGGTGGTCCCTTCTCTGTATGACTGTCCACTACATATATATATATATATATATACAGGCAGTCCCCGGGTTACGTACAAGATAGGGTCCGGAGGTTTGTTCTTAAGTTGAATTTGTATTTAAGTCGAAATTGTATATTTTATAATTGAAATTCTCGACAAATTTTTTTTTTGCCCCAGTGACAATTGGAGTTTCAAAATTTTTTTCTATAATCGGACCAAGAATTATCAATAAAGCTTCATTACAGACACCTTACAGCTGATCATTGCAGTCTGGGACTAAAGTAAAGCATCCAGAGAGCTTCACCAGAGGTCACAGTGGGCAGAAGGGTCTGTCTGTAACTGTGGGTCGTCTGTAAGTTGGGTGTCCTTAAGTAGGGGACCGCCTGTATATATATATATATATATATATATATATATATATATATATCTGCTCAGCTCTGCCTGTTCCCTGCCAGCAGGGCTGTATTCGGGAATCCTGCTACCTTAGACATTCAATAGAACATGGCTCAATAACCTGTTCCCGCCAATGCCCTTTTCTGGTTTTAAAAAGTCATAACTTTTTTATTTTTCTGGGCCTTATGAGGAGTTGTATTCTGCATAACAAATTGTACTTCTTTGTGGCGGTATTGGATATTCAATGGTTGAAGCGGTAAAAAAAAAAATCTGAGGACACCCCTTTAAACCTATATTGATCTTATTAGGTTTTTCACACTTCAGCATACAGATCTGCGTAAGGTGTAATTATTTGCAGGATGTGATGATGTTTTAATTTTTAACATTTTTTGGGTTGTACAAACTTTTGCACTATTTTCTATGACAGGATTCACCATGAGGAATAACCATTATATATTGTGATAGATTGAGACTTTTGGGACATGGTGATATCTACCATGATTTTTTTGTTTACCGTATATACTCAACTATACGTCAACAAGTATAAGACGAGGCCCTTAATTTTACTACAAAAAACGGAGAAAATGTATTGACTTGAGCTTAACCCTATGGTGGGAAATGCAATGGTCACAGCCTACCTGAGTAATGTAATGTCCAGCAAACCCATGTAATGGAATGCCCTGCAGCAGCCCCCCAAATAATGAAATGCATGATGTAGCCCCCCAAATAATGAAATTCCCCTTATTAATTAAATGCTCTGCATTCCCCTTAATGAAATGCCCTGCAGCCCCTTTATTGAAATGCCCTGCAGTTCCCCAAATAATGAGATGCTGTGTAGTCCCCAAATATTGTAATACTCTGTAGTCACCCTAATGAAATTCCCTGCAGCCCCCATTAAGTAAATTCTCTGCAGACCCCCTAATGAAATGCTCTACAGACCAACAGTGTAAAAAAAAAAAAGCTTACATATTCCCGCAGCTCCTCTTCCTTTGGAAGTTCCCGATTGCCGTTGTGTGCAACAGGGCTGGGTCAGTAACCCATATTGTCACAGGTGGTCCCGCGACCCATATCGCGGGTCGCGGGCGCACCCGTGCTGCTCAGCCCCCGCCAGCGCGCCTCCAGCGCGTCTCACCTGTCCCGGCTCCCGGCTCGCTCCCCTCCGCGGCACTAGCAGTCGGGGACACGCGCGGCTTCTTCTCAAGATTTAAAGGGCCAGCACGCCATTAATTGGCGCTGGCCATATTGCCCAAATCTATATACGCCTGCTTCTTCCTGCAAGCCCTGCCGGATCTTTGTGCCTCACAGCCTGAGAGAAAGCTTTACTGCGATTAGCCTGCGTTCCTGTGTCTCCTGCATTCCTGTGTCTCCTGCGTTCCTGTGTCCCTCCGTGTTCCTGTGTTACCTGAGCTGTTTACGTGTACCAGTGATCCTCCGTGCTGCTGTTCTGTGTGATCTCGTACCCCTCTGCTTGGACTTCCTGTTGCTGACCCCGGATTGAACCCTGACGTTGCATCTCTGACGCCTGCCCTGATCCTGTGCCTGGACTTTGACCACAAGATTGATTGCCATTCTTGTACCTCAACCTTGGCCGCCACTGCAGACAAGTCACGCCTGAGGAACGACCTGGTGGTACCACGCCGCAGCTTGTCTAACCCGCTTTGTGGCGGGCTCTGGTGAAAACCGGGTACCACTTACACTCCGGTCCCAGGTAGTGGCTTGAGTCTTCGTCTGCAGTGGTCCAGTGGATCCACAACCCGCAAGCCTGACACATATTAAATTCCCCCAATGTATCATCATTATTATTATTATATGTAAATGCAAAAAAAAGTCAGCATTCCAAGATGTGAAAAAAACTTGGTATTTATTCTACCTCTAGCAATGTTTCAGCCTTTGCCAAGCTGGGTTCACAGCTGAAAGATTGATAGAGGTGGAATAAACACCATGTTTTTTCATATCTTGGAGTGCTGCCGTTTTTTTTGCTTTTATTTGCTAAACTCTGTTGGTGAGAGTAACAGAGTTCATACTTTGGAAAGACTGTGGGGTGATTTCATTTTTTATGTTATTTTATGTAGTTGACTACAGATAACCATTGTATTTCATGCATATGATTTTTTTCTGGGAACACACATGAAAGTAAAAATAAATAATATTTACAAATAATAATTATATAGTTATGTAATAGTTAAATATTAAAGGCTACATTATATATTACATGATATATTATTGCCTTCTACTGAAAGGGCAATACAACACAAAAGTGAGAACTTAGTTGTGAGTGAAGTGTGTATTGCTCAGCTATGAATGCTTAACCCCTTCACCTTCACGCTCTGCAATGGATGTATCTGTCGTAGAGCTATGAAGGGTGTATGAAGAGGGCTCATGGGCTGAGCCCTCTTCATACAGAGATGGGTTTTGCTGCATATTGCAGTGAAGACCCATCGCTAACACCCGCCAGCATGTTTCCTCCTATCGTCGCTTCCCCGAAGGTCATCAGGGGGGGGGGGGCGATTGGTTGCCATGACTTCTGCATATTCGTTACAATGAGCCAGTGGCTCATTATAACGTATAGTGTGCAGAAATGCCATATACTGAGATACAGTTGTATTGCAGTATATGGTAGGAACGATTGGACCATCTAGGGTTAATGTACCCTAGATGGTCTAAGAAACTGTGAAAAAAAAAGAAAAAAAAAGTTACAAAAATGTAAAAAATTCATAAAATATTAAAAGTTCAAATCACCCCCCTTTCCCTAGAACTGATATAAAATATAATAAACAGCAAAAAATCGCAGACACATTAGGTATCACCGCGTCCAAAAAGGCCCGATCTATCAAAATATAAAACTGGCTATTGGTGGCGGTGACCTCCGAGACAGGAAATAGGGCCCGAATGTCCGAAATGTGACTTTTACACCTTTTTACATGACATAAAAAATGTAATGAAAAGTGATCAAAATGTCGAACAGTCCTCAAAATGGTAGCAATGAAAATGTCAGCTCATTTCACAAAAAATTACATATCGCACAGCTCCGTGCACCAAAGTATAAAAAAGTTATCTCTGAAAAGGCATTTTAGTGCATTTTAATACAGATTGGCTGAAGTGTTGTAACTTTTTTTTTTGTATGCTACCTTAAAAATTTTTGCTACATTTTTTTGACATATGGGTCTAGTTAAAAATGAACAAATATTAAAGGACTTTTTCATTTTTAGTTTGTTTGGTGTTTAAGTTATAAAAAGGTGGGAATTTTTTTCATGTATAGTATTCATAAAATGGACAAATGCTTTGTCCATTATTATATTTAATATCAATAGTCTAGGACCATGGGACTATTGTTAAATTATATAAATGTTAAATTCTAAATATTAATAAATATTTTGTACAAATCTTTTTCATTTTGATGCCGCCATTGGGGCAGTAAAGGCCACTGGAGGACATTTTCAGTTTTTTTTTCTTTTTTGTTTTACTGGGGCAGTAACAAGGGAAAATGACACCCTGCAAAAGAAAATGTGTGGGACAGAGCTATACTGGGTTTATGCAGCTATAATATACCTTTACCATTACCAAATTTACCCTTACCCTGTAATTACACTGCCACCAGGTCTACAGAGCCGACCCCAGCTCCTCTATTCAGTGCTATTCAATTCACTTCTTGCAATGAACAAACTGCAGCAACACAAAAGCACTTCTCTGCAGACTAAGGACTTGCACTGCCCACCATCAAAGGACAGGGAGCATTCAGTTAATATAAAAGAAAGGATAAGAGAAATGTGAGCCAAATCTGCCAATCTCAGTGGAAGTGAAATCTGTTGAACCTTTAAAGTACGATTTCAGAAATGAATACAGCAGTAAGGGAAGCATCTTCTCTTTCTCTACTCCTTCACCTGCAGTGAGCTGTGAATCTGAAAGTCTTCAGAAGTCTGTCCACCTCAAACAGTAAATAAGCCAGTTAAAAAGACTAACCATTATAGCTTTCCACACCTACAGCATATTGCCCATATTCAGAGACTGTCTGAAAATCAATAAACACTTCAACGGATTCCTCTCAGCTGTCAATGGATTATGGGACAGAAAGCTAATTTACATAAACTGCTTAAATAAGGAAGAGAGGCAGGGGAAACAAAGGACACAGGAACTGATTTCCTTAATGCTGTATAGTCTTAATGACTTTTGATGCATTAGTAAATTACAAGTTTGTTAAGAGAGTATGCAGAGGGCTCATGGACTGAGCCCTCTCTGTACAAGTCAGGTGTTTGCAGCATCTTGCAGCAATCACCCACTGGTATTACCAATGATCGGACGGTGGGATTAATTACAGGTGTCCAACCCATTTAGCCAGTGGAAGTCAATACCATGCGGCGTTGGTGATATTATTGACAGTATTGCAGTATATGGTATGATCTGACACTCTGGGGTTAAAGTACACTAGGGAGTCTAACAAATAGTTAAATAAAATTAAAAAAATATTTAAAAATGAAAAAAATTGTAAAAAGTCTAAAATTTAAATCAACCCCCTTTCTCTAGAACTAATATAAAAATAAACAAATACAGTGGTGGCCAAAAGTATTGACACCCCTGCAATTCTGTCAGATAATACACAGTTTTTTCCAAAAAATGATTGCAATCAGAGATTCTTTGGTATTATTATCTTCTTTTAATTTGTCTTCAATGGAAATTACTAGAGATGAGCGAACATGCTCGTCCGAGCTTGATGCTCGGTCGAGCATTAGGGTACTCGAAACTGCTCGTTACTCGGACGAATACTTCGCCCGCTCGAGAAAATGGCAGCTCCCGCCGTTTTGCTTTTTGGCGGCCAGAAACAGAGCCAATCACAAGCCAGGAGACTCTGCACTCCACCCAGCATGACGTGGTACCCTTACACGTCGATAGCAGTGGTTGGCTGGCCAGATCAGGTGACCCTGGGATAGACTAGCCGCTGGCCGCGCTGCTCGGATCATTCTGTCTCTGGATGCCGCTAGGGAGAGAGCTGCTGCTGGTCAGGGAAAGCGTTAGGGTGTTCTATTAGCTTACTGTTAGGCAGGAGTGATTCTCAAAGAACCCAACAGCCCTTCTTAGGGCTACAATAACGTTCTACTTTTTTTATTTTAATTTGCATCTTTTACCATTTTGTGAGGAATTAGCAGGGGGACTTGCTACCGTTGTGTTTAGCTCTTAGTGGCACACATATCCATAGCAAAGACCGAAGTGGGAAAATTCAGTAGGGGTTGGATTTCTATTAGGCAATAACTCAGTGTCATCTCATCTGGCATAGTAGTGTGCTTCCTTTGATACTTGGCTAGAAAATAGCCATAGGAGAATACAAACAGCTTCTTGAAGCCTACAGTAGCGTTCTATATATTTGATTTCTGGTTGATCTGCTGGTGGCTGTAGTTTCTGCAGTGCATGTACTTGCCAATTCTGAGCAATTTGTAGTGAGACTTGCGACCGCTGTGTTCTGCGCTTAGTGGCGCACATATCCATAGCAAAGGCCGAAGTGGCAAAATTCAGTAGGGGTTGGATTTCTATTAGGCAATAACTCAGTGTCATCTCATCTGGCATAGTAGTGTGCTTCCTTTGATACTTGGCTAGAAAATAGCCATAGGAGAATACAAACAGCTTCTTGAAGCCTACAGTAGCGTTCTATATATTTGATTTCTGGTTGATCTGCTGGTGGCTGTAGTTTCTGCAGTGCATGTACTTGCCAATTCTGAGCAATTTGTAGTGAGACTTGCGACCGCTGTGTTCTGCGCTTAGTGGCGCACATATCCATAGCAAAGGCCGAAGTGGCAAAATTCAGTAGGGGTTGGATTTCTATTAGGCAATAACTCAGTGTCATCTCATCTGGCATAGTAGTGTGCTTCCTTTGATACTTGGCTAGAAAATAGCCATAGGAGAATACAAACAGCTTCTTGAAGCCTACAGTAGCGTTCTATATATTTGATTTCTGGTTGATCTGCTGGTGGCTGTAGTTTCTGCAGTGCATGTACTTGCCAATTCTGAGCAATTTGTAGTGAGACTTGCGACCGCTGTGTTCTGCGCTTAGTGGCGCACATATCCATAGCAAAGGCCGAAGTGGCAAAATTCAGTAGGGGTTGGATTTCTATTAGGCAATAACTCAGTGTCATCTCATCTGGCATAGTAGTGTGCTTCCTTTGATACTTGGCTAGAAAATAGCCATAGGAGAATACAAACAGCTTCTTGAAGCCTACAGTAGCGTTCTATATATTTGATTTCTGGTTGATCTGCTGGTGGCTGTAGTTTCTGCAGTGCATGTACTTGCCAATTCTGAGCAATTTGTAGTGAGACTTGCGACCGCTGTGTTCTGCGCTTAGTGGCGCACATATCCATAGCAAAGGCCGAAGTGGCAAAATTCAGTAGGGGTTGGATTTCTATTAGGCAATAACTCAGTGTCATCTCAACTGGCATAGTAGTGTGCTTCCTTTGATACTTGGCTAGAAAATAGCCATAGGAGAATACAAACAGCTTCTTGAAGCCTACAGTAGCGTTCTATATATTTGATTTCTGGTTGATCTGCTGGTGGCTGTAGTTTCTGCAGTGCATGTACTTGCCAATTCTGAGCAATTTGTAGTGAGACTTGCGACCGCTGTGTTCTGCGCTTAGTGGCGCACATATCCATAGCAAAGGCCGAAGTGGCAAAATTCAGTAGGGGTTGGATTTCTATTAGGCAATAACTCAGTGTCATCTCATCTGGCATAGTAGTGTGCTTCCTTTGATACTTGGCTAGAAAATAGCCATAGGAGAATACAAACAGCTTCTTGAAGCCTACAGTAGCGTTCTATATATTTGATTTCTGGTTGATCTGCTGGTGGCTGTAGTTTCTGCAGTGCATGTACTTGCCAATTCTGAGCAATTTGTAGTGAGACTTGCGACCGCTGTGTTCTGCGCTTAGTGGCGCACATATCCATAGCAAAGGCCGAAGTGGCAAAATTCAGTAGGGGTTGGATTTCTATTAGGCAATAACTCAGTGTCATCTCATCTGGCATAGTAGTGTGCTTCCTTTGATACTTGGCTAGAAAATAGCCATAGCAATAGGATAGGATTGTTTGGTTTTAAAAACTCAAAAAAAAACAAAAAACACAAAAAAAAAAAACACACAAAAAAACACCAAAAAAAACAAAAAGAAGTAAAAAAAAAAAAAAAGTTATAACTCTCATTTTAAAATGTTTAACCCGAGGGCTAGGGGTAGAGGACGAGGGCGGGGACGTGGGCGTCCAACTACTGCAGGGGTCAGAGGCCGTGGTCCTGGGCGGGGTGAGACACCACCTGCTGATGAGGGAGCAGGGGAACGCCGCAGAGCTACACTCCCTAGGTTCATGTCTGAAGTTACTGGGACTCGTGGTAGAGCACTGTTGAGGCCAGAACAGTGCGAACAGGTGATGTCGTGGATTGCTGACAATGCTTCGAGCAATTTGTCCACCACCAGTCAGTCTTCCACGCAGTCCACCCATGTCACCGAAATCCCCACTCCTCCAGCTCCTGCACCTCAGCCTCCTCCCCCCCAGTCTGCCCCCTCCCAGGAAAATTTGGCATTTGAACCGGCATACTCTGAGGAACTGTTTTCTGGACCCTTCCCACAGTCACAAACCACTTGTCCGGTTGCTGCTGAGCAATTTTCCGATGCCCAGGTTTTCCACCAGTCACAGTCTGTGGGTGATGATGACCTTCTTGACGTAGTGGAAGTGTGTAAAGAGGTGTCCGACGATGAGGAGACACGGTTGTCAGACAGTGGGGAAGTTGTTGTCAGGGCAGGAAGTCCGAGGGGGGAGCAGACTGAGGGATCGGAGGATGATGAGGTGACAGACCCAAGCTGGGTTGAGAGGCCGGGTGAACACAGTGCTTCTGAGACGGAGGAGAGTCCTCGACCTGAACAGGTTGGAAGAGGCAGTGGTGGGGCCAGACGGAGAGGCAGGGCCAGAGCTGGTGCATCAGCGCCACTGTCAACTAGTGAAGCTCCCGTGGTGAGGGCTCTTGCGGCGAGGGCTAGATCTTCAGAAGTGTGGAGGTTCTTTAAGGAAACACCGGATGACCGACGGACTGTGGTGTGCAACATTTGCCAAACCAGGCTCAGCAGGGGTTCCACCACTACTAGCTTAACTACCACCAGTATGCGCAGGCATATGAATGCTAAGCACCCCACTCAGTGGCAACAAGCCCGTTCACCTCCGGCCGTGCACACCACTGCTCCTTCCCCTGTGTCAGCTGCTAGTCAGCCCCCTGCCCAGGACCCTGGCACAAAAACCCCATCATCGCCTCCACGATCCTCCACAGCATCCACCAGCGTTCAGCTCTCCATACCCCAGACGCTGGAGCGGAAACGCAAATATAGTGCAACCCACCCGCACGCCCAAGCCCTTAATGTGCACATCTCCAGATTGCTTAGCCTGGAGATGCTGCCCTATAGGCTAGTAGAGACCGAGGCCTTTCGCAACCTCATGGCGGCGGCCGCCCCTCGGTATTCGGTCCCCAGCCGCCACTACTTTTCCCGATGTGCCGTCCCAGCCCTGCACCAGCACGTGTCAGACAACATCATCCGTGCCCTGACCAACGCCGTTTCTGACAAGGTCCACCTGACCACGGACACGTGGACGAGTGCTGCCGGGCAGGGCCACTATATATCGCTGACGGCACATTGGGTTAACTTGGTGGAGGCTGGGACCGAGTCTGACCCTGGGGCTGCTCATATACTGCCGACGCCGAGGATTGCGGGGCCTACCTCGGTCCAGGTGTTTCAGGCCTACTATGCCTCCTCCTCCTCCCACCCCTCCTCCACCTCCTCCTCCGAACTACCATCCGTGGGCACGGCGCCATCAGTCGGTAGCTCTAGGCACAGCAGCAGTGCCGTCGCTAAGCGACAGCAGGCGGTGCTCAAACTGCTGAGCCTAGGCGACAAAAGGCACACCGCCCAAGAGCTATTACAGGGCATCACGGCGCAGACTGATCTGTGGCTGGCACCGCTGAACCTCAAGCCGGGAATGGTTGTGTGTGACAACGGCCGTAACCTGGTGGCGGCTCTGCAACTCGGCAGACTGACACATGTGCCATGCCTGGCCCATGTGTTAAATCTGATAGTGCAGCGTTTCCTCAAGACATACCCCAATCTGTCTGATTTGCTCACGAAGGTGCGCCGCATCTGTGCGCATTTCAGGAAGTCCAGCCCAGATGCTGCCACTCTCAGGGCAGCGCAGCGCCGCCTCCAACTGCCCGCTCACCGACTGTTGTGCGACGTGCCCACGAGGTGGAATTCAACACTGACCATGTTATCCAGAGTTTACCAGCAGCGCAGAGCGATTGTAGACTGCCAGATGTCAACTTCCACCAGAACTGGTAGTCAGGTCAGTCAGCTTCCTCAAGTCTACAATGAGGAGTGGACGTGGATGTCTGATATCTGTCAGGTGCTGAGTAACTTTGAGGAGTCAACACAGATGGTCAGTGGCGATGCCGCCATCATCAGCCTCACCATCCCGCTGCTTGGCCTGTTGAAAAACTCTCTGGTCAGCATGAAGTCGGAAGCTTTGCGCTCGTCACAAGAGACGGGGGAAGAATATTCCCTTGTTGATAGCCAAAGCACCCTGAGGTCTGTTTCTCAGCGCATATCGGAGGAGGTGGAGGTGGAGGAGGATGAGGAGGAAGAGGAGGAGAATGTTGGCGAGACACAAGAGGGGACCATTGTTGAGTCCTTCACTGTTCAGCGTGTATGGGCAGAAGAAGAGGAGTTGGAGGAGTTGGAGGAGGAGGAAATGGACAGTCAGGCCAGTGAGGGGAGTGAATTCTTACGCGTTGGTACTCTGGCGCATATGGCAGATTTCATGCTAGGCTGCCTATCCCGTGACCCTCGCGTTCAAAGAATTTATTCCAGCACCGATTACTGGGTGTTCACTCTCCTGGACCCACGGTACAAGCAAAATCTTCCCACTCTCATCCCTGGAGAGGAAAGGAGTGTGAGAATGCATGAATACCAGCAGGCCCTGGTGCACAAGCTGAAACAGTATTTCCCTTCTGACAGCGCTAGCGGCAGAGTGCGTAGTTCTGCGGGACAAGTAGCGAGGGAGAGTAGGCGAGCAGGCAGCTTGTCCAGCACTGGCAAGGGTACGCTTTACAAGGCTTTTGCCAGCTTTATGTCACCCCAGCAAGACACTGTCACCTGTCCCCAGTCTCGGCAGAGTAGGGCTGATCTTTACAGAAAGATGGTGAGGGAGTACGTAGCTGACCATACCATCGTCCTAAATGATCACACAGCTCCCTACAACTACTGGGTTTCAAAGCTGGACATGTGGCACGAACTGGCGCTGTACGCCTTGGAGGTTCTTGCCTGCCCTGCCGCTAGCGTCTTGTCCGAGCGGGTTTTCAGTGCAGCTGGTGGCATCATCACCGATAAGCGTACACGCCTGTCGACTGACAGCGCTGACAGGCTGACGCTTATTAAAATGAATAAAGGCTGGATTTCTCAGAATTTCCAATCTCCACCAGGTGAAGGAAGCTCAACCTGAATAATTGATCCACTCCTCCTCCTCCTCCTCATTTTCCTCCTTCTCCTCCTCTTTGTACAGTAAAGCAGAGGAAAATGGCTATTTTTTGACAGGGCCCACTGGCTCTTGCTATAGTACTTCATGCATTTAATTTTTCTGGAGGGCCACCTACCCGGTCCTCTGTTTGAAACAATTTTTGTGAGTGCCACATACAGGCACTCAATCTATTCCATTTTTCTGGAGGGCCACCTACCCGGTCCTCTGTTTTAAAAAATTTTTGGGACTGCCACATACAGGCACTCAATCTATTCCATTTTACTGGAGGGCCACCTACCTGCTCCTCTGGTTTGAAACATTTTTGGGACTGCCACATACAGGCACTCAATCTATTCCATTTTACTGCAGGGCCACCTACCTGCTCCTCTGGTTTGAACAATTTTTGGGACTGCCACATACAGGCACTCAATCTATTCCATTTTACTGCAGGGCCACCTACCTGCTCCTCTGGTTTGAACAATTTTTGGGACTGCCACATACAGGCACTCAATCTATTCCATTTTACTGGAGGGCCACCTACCTGCTCCTCTGGTTTGAAACATTTTTGGGACTGCCACATACAGGCACTCAATCTATTCCATTTTACTGCAGGGCCACCTACCTGCTCCTCTGGTTTGAACAATTTTTGGGACTGCCACATACAGGCACTCAATCTATTCCATTTTACTGCAGGGCCACCTACCTGCTCCTCTGGTTTGAACAATTTTTGGGACTGCCACATACAGGCACTCAATCTATTCCATTTTACTGCAGGGCCACCTACCTGCTCCTCTGGTTTGAACAATTTTTGGGACTGCCACATACAGGCACTCAATCTATTCCATTTTACTGGAGGGCCACCTACCTGCTCCTCTGGTTTGAAACATTTTTGGGACTGCCACATACAGGCACTCAATCTATTCCATTTTACTGCAGGGCCACCTACCTGCTCCTCTGGTTTGAACAATTTTTGGGACTGCCACATACAGGCACTCAATCTATTCCATTTTACTGCAGGGCCACCTACCTGCTCCTCTGGTTTGAACAATTTTTGGGACTGCCACATACAGGCACTCAATCTATTCCATTTTACTGGAGGGCCACCTACCTGCTCCTCTGGTTTGAAACATTTTTGGGACTGCCACATACAGGCACTCAATCTATCCCATTTTACTGGAGGGCCACCTACCTGCTCCTCTGGTTTGAAAAATGTTTGGGACTGCCACATACAGGCACTATCCAAATTAAATTGTCTCCATAGCAGCCTCCACACGTTGTCTCCATTGCTACCTCCAAAAGTCGTCCATATAGCTGCCTCCATACATCGTCCCTTTATCAAACGAGGTGTGTCAGGCAGAAATTTGGGTTGTTTTCATGGATTCCACATCAAAGTTGTTAACTTTGTCGCCACCCTGCTGTGTTATCCACAAAATATACTGGCAAACTTTTACCATTTAGGGATATTATTTCAGCGCTTCTTGCGCATCTGTTTACATTCCCCTCACCCGGCATATCCTAAACTTATAAGAACGCTACTACACTTGATCTTATACAAAAGGTTCTTAGAAGTGCTGTTTGGGGAGTAGCCTAGAGACAGGGGCTTGGATTGGCGAAAGCTCGCCTGGCAGCGGAACGCCAGCTCCATGCGCATCATGCGCTTCTTGCGCATCTGTTTACATTCCCCTCACCCGCCATATCCCAAACTTATAAGAACGCTACTACACTTAACTTGGTGCAGGCTGGGACCGAGTCTGACCCTGGGGCTGGTCATATACTGCCGACGCAGAGAATTGCGGGGCCTACCTCGGTCCAGGTCTCAAAGGCCTACTATACCTCCTCCCACCCCTCCTCCACCTCCTCCTCCTCCGAATGACCATCCGTGGGCATGGCGCCATCAGTCGGTAGCTCTAGGCACAGCAGCAGTGCCGTCGCTAAGCGACAGCAGGCGGTGCTGAAACTGCTGAGCCTAGGCGATAAAAGGCACACCGCCCAAGAGCTATTACAGGGCATTCCACATCAAAGTTGTTAACTTTGTCGCCACCCTGCTGTGTAATCCCCAAAATATACTTGCAAACTTTTACCATTTAGGGATATTATTTCAGCGCTTCTTGCGCATCTGTTTACATTCCCCTCACCCGCCATATCCTAAACTTATAAGAACGCTACTACACTTGATCTTATACAAAAGGTTCTTAGAAGTGCTGTTTGGGGAGTAGCCTATAGACAGGGGCTTGGATTGGCGAAAGCTCGCCTGGCAGCGGAGCGCCAGCTCCATGCCAAGATCCAACTAACATAGTTTTAACTGCAGCACCTTTAATCTACTACTAGTTCACTGCCTCCATACATGGTCCCCTTATCAAACGAGCTGTGTCAGGCAGAATTTTGGGTTGTTTTCATGGCTTCCATGTTAACTTTGTCGCCACCCTGCTGTGTAATCCACAAAATATACTGGCAAACTTTTATCATGTACCGATATTATTTGAGCGCTTCTTGCTCACCTCCTTTGGTTCCTCTCTGCCACCCATTGGTTTGAAGCCTGAGTCCATTTAGGGTATGTCGCCATGCCACTCTCTAGCCTGCCGCTGCTGCCGCTGCCTCTGCATGCCGTCCCCTATAGTGTCAGGGTCAATTATTGGATGTTTTAGATGCTATCTAGCTTCATTCTGTCACTCTGTCATGGCCATGCTGTTGGCCATAATTTTGGCATAATGGTGCGATTATGCAGCCTCAGAGGCATCCATGCATGCTGCCCCTACTGTTTCCTGTCCATTTCCGTGGTGTTTCCATCCTTTTCTGAGGTTCCCAGGTGTTTGGCCAAGCTTCCCTGTGCAGAGCCTTGGTCCCCTTGAAAAATGCTCGAGTCTCCCATTGACTTCAATGGGGTTCGTTATTCGAGACGAGCACTCGAGCATCGGGAAAAGTTCGTCTCGAATAACGAGTACCCGAGCATTTTAGTGTTCGCTCATCTCTAGAAATTACCAAAAAACCAAATTGGATATAATTCCACACCAAACATAAAAAGGGGGTGGACAAAAGTATTGGCACTGTTTGAAAAATCATGTGATGCTTCTCTAATTTGTGTAATTAACAGCACCTGTAACTTACCTGTGGCACCTAACAGGTGGTGGCAATATCTAAATCACACTTGCAGCCAGGTGAAATGGATTAAAGTTGACTCAACCTCTGTCCTGTGTCCTTGTGTGTACCAGATTGAGCATGGAGGAAAGAAGGAAGACCAAAGAACTGTCTAAGGACTTGAGAATCGTCCTTGTGTGTACCAGATTGAGCATGGAGGAAAGAAGGAAGACCAAAGAACTGTCTAAGGACTTGAGAATCAAAATTGTGAGAAAACATCAGCAATCTCAAGGCTACAAGTCCATCTCCAAAGACCTGAATGTTCCTGTGTCTACCATGCGCAGATCCATCAAGAAGTTTAAAACCCATAACACTATGTCTAACCTCCCTAGATGTGGACGGAAAAGACAAATTGACGAGAGATTTCCACACAACATTGTGCGGATGGTGGATAAAGAACCTAGACTAACATCCAAACAAGTTCAAGCTTCGCCGCAGTCCGAGTGTACAACAGTGTCAACCCGTACTATCCATCAGTGTCTGAATTAAAAGAGACTGTATGGTAGGATACCCAGGAAGACCACACTTCTTACACAGAAACATAAAAAATCAGGCTGGAGTTTGCCAAAACTTACCTGAGAAAGCTTAAAACGTTTTGGGAGAATGTTCTCTGGTCAGATGAGACAAAAGTAGAGCTTCAAAGAAAAGTAGAGGCCTTCAAAGAAAAGAACACGGTTCCTACAGTCAAACATGGCGGAGGTTCCCTGATGTTTCGGTTGCTTTGATGCCTCTGGCATTGGACTGCTCGACTATGTGCATGGCATTATGAAGTATGAAGACTACCAACAAATTTTGCAGCATAATATAGGGCCCAGTGTGAGAAAGCTGGGTCTCCCTCATGGGTCATGGGTCTTCCTGCATGACAATGACCCAAAACACACTTCAAAAAGCACTAGAAAATGGTTTGAGAGAAAGCACTGGAGACTTCTAAAGTGGCCATCAATGAGTCCAGACCTGAATCCCATAGAACACCTCTGGAGAGATCTCAAAATGGCAGTTTGAAAAAGGCACCTTCAAATCTTAAGGAGCTTGAGCAGTTTGCCAAAGCAGAATGGTCTAAAAGTCCAGAAAAGCACTGTAATAAACTCATTGATGGTTACCGGAAGCTACCAAATTAGGCTCAGGGTGCCAATACTTTTGTCCAGCCAATTTTTGGAGTTTTGTGTAAAATGATGAATGATTTGACTTTTTTTTCATTCTCTTTTGTGTTTTTTGACTGCAAGCTAAATAAATGAAGATATTAATAACATGAATTTTGGTATTAGGTATTTAGAATTTTGGTTTTCTGGAAGAAAACAATTATTATCTGACAGAATTGCAGGGGTGCCAATACTTTTTGCCACACAGTGGCAACATTTAATAAACATTTAATGTTTCCTCACGTCCTAATAGTTCGGATTAATCAAAATATATAAATGGTTATTACCGCCGTTTAACACGGGAAACACAAAGTCAAAAAAGGGCATAGAAGGGAAGGAGTACTATTATTATCTACACTATTAAATTATAAATTTTAATTGAAAGTTTAAAAATGCTTTAAGTCAAGAAATATATTTGATGGCATTTATCTAAAATCTTAAATTACTTACAAAACCAAATAGCTGCCATTTTGCATTCCGACATACTGTAAAAAAGAAATTGCTATACCAAAAAATGATACGTGAAGACAAATAAAATGCCCAGCAAGCTATCCCTATCTGTGTGTTCTTCAGAAGTCGTGACTAACTCTTCCAACCCTCCTTCGCTCAAACACTTTGTCATCCCATGTCATCCCATGTCACAGGGCAATTTCAATAACATCATAGCATAATATATTGTAATGGAATTTGGGAACATCATAATTTCATTGGATAAATCAAAACCTTTTTACATTCATTTTGATGTATAATAAACAGCAGTGAAACAACCATCTGCTCTTGGTCTTCTAGTAACTCCAAATATGTTTTTTGGCAACAATTTAATGATAGAAGAATTCTGGATACCCTGAGAGAAAATAACCTCGAATGTATGACTATCCATCACCAAATTATTTGACATGAAAAGTGAGCGGTTATCAGCTGTAATGTTCTTGTCTTAAAAACAACAGTCTTACACTGTGGTAGGTGAAATGTCACCAACACATTCGTGTAATTCATATTACTACACATTAGCATGGGCTTTTGTGAGATTTCATGCACAGACCATTTGTTAATGTGGCCAGGGCAATCGTGTCAGCTGTAAAGAGCCAGCAGCTGTGCCGATCGTTCATCTTTATAACGTTTATTTTCTGTCACGTTGTAAGAGAAAGCATCTTTTGTATTGGACAAACATGAAAGATTTTTTAAAACAAAACTCTGTAATTTATTTCTGTGCTGTTTAGACTGAAGCCAAGCAGTCCATTATGTTCTGCTGCTACATGGCAGGTATTCCATCACTTTTATTCTACAATAACCTGTACTAATTTCAATAATTCCATTAACAGTTTCTATTACTGTAAGCTTCAGTAGGACTACATTTCAACAAATACTGTTTACTTGCTCGTAACCTGTTAACCTGCTCGTAAGATATTTATATGTAAAGTGAATAATTCATATCTATTTGACTGTAAAGCCAGACTGTAAAGCCAGAGACATATAAGTCTTCCATTTAAGTAACTGAACAAAAGTCAACTGTGATGATGTTACATAGTTGCTGTGTTACTGTTACTGTGTTGAAACAGGTATAGAAGCATAATCCAATCTATAGCAGACATTTATCATTGGATTTGCACAAAATTTTCATAGGGGGTCATAGGATCACATAGTTTTTTAGATTTTTTTGCACAATTTTTTTGAGCGATTATTAAATTCTCTAATTTGTGACTCTTTTGGGTGTAAGCAAAAGTCGGCACTTAGTGGTTTTGAGTCTCTGCACCTTATCTGACATAGTGAATATCTGTTATACAGATGTTTGCATGGCATCTTTAACAATTTTGCGCCTAAAAAGTCTCTTTGAGCAGCTGCATTTGAAAAAACCTCCCTTTTTGCTGAAAACAAAGGTCAATGCTTCCCAAATTAAAAATTAACTCTATGCAACATAAAAATATACTTCAGCACAATTTTAAAATGTCAAATTTCTCAATTAATGAGAAAACTCATTATTTTCTATAGGATGATATTTTTTTAGTGAGATTATTGTCATTCTTAATGTGCAGATCTGAAAATGTTATCAGACATAATTTCCTGTACAGGCGGTCCCCTACTTAAGGACACCCGACTTACAGACAACCCATAGTTACAGACGGACCCCTCAGCACACTGTGACCTCTGGTGAAGCTCTCTGGATGCTTTACTATAGTCCCAGACTGCAATGATCAGCTGTAAGATGTCTGTAATGAAGCTTTATTGATAATTCTTGGTCCAATTACACCAAAAATTTTGAAACTCCAATTGTCACTGGGGCAAAAGAAAAAAAATTGTCTAGAACTTCCATTATAAAATATACAGTTTCGACTTACATACAAATTCAACTTAAGAACAAACCTCCAGACCCTATCTTGTATGTAACCCGGGGACTGCCTGTACATTATAATAAAAAAAGGCAGAGATATCTGTAACATAATGGGGCAGATTTACTTACCCGGTCCATTCGCGATCCAGCGGCGCGTTCTCTGCGCTGGATTCGGGTCCGTCCGGGATTTATGAAGGTAGTTCCTCCGCCGTCCACCAGGTGGCGCTGCTGCGCTGAAGAACATCTGGATGCACTCGAGTTCACCGGGCCGGACCAAGTGAAGGTAAGCGCGTCCCGAGCGACACATTTTCCGTTCTTAAATGCGGCGGTTTTTCCGAATACGTCGGGTTTTCGTTCGGCCAGGCCCCCCCATTTCCGTCGCGCGCTTTCCGGCGCCGATGTGCCACAATCCGATCGCATGCGCCAAAATCCCGGGGCAATTCAGGTACAATCGGCGCAAATCGGAAATATTCGGGTAACACGTCGGGAAAACGCGAATCGGGCCCTTAGTAAATGACCCCCAATGTCTTATACCACATTATACATGCAGTTCATTTTGTGCAAAAATTAAGCTCTGAATGTTTTTCAATCTCATTATTGGTCACAAATGAGATCTACTTTGTGGGGTAATAATGTGAGACAAATTTGTCGCAAAATTAGACACAAAGGAATCGGACATGTGACAATTCAGAAACTCATTTACTAAGGCAAAACTAGAGCCATCATAAATCACAAGCCAAAAAAAAAAGAACAAACCAGGCACAAAAATAGGACCCGAGACACACTGAAAGAGCACTAGCCAACAAATGTATCATTCTACCAGCTAGTTTAAGGCTGTGAAACGCGATATTTAAGAATGGCAAAAAATTTGCATAAAAAGTCGCACAACCACTCCAGCCACTGGCACATGTGATGCTCCCAAAACTTTTTTGTATCATTCTTTAATACTGCAATGAAAAAAATCGTCAAAAACACTGCAGAGAACAACACTGCAGCCACATTTATTAAATGTCAAAGCCACTTAAATAAATCTAATGGGCAGCAGATATTTAAGGACAGCCTAAAACTATTGCAAGGAGCTACCTAATGATAAAATCCTCCTGTGATAAGCTTTGAGACACGTTGAAACCTCCACCCCAGCTAAAACCAATGTGACCGCAGGATAACCTAATTTGCACCTAGTCACTAGGCCAAGCAAACAACAAGTTCCCAGGGAGAAATTCCCTTGTAAATAGATGCTAGTGGATGTGCTGGACATATTTCGATGAAATAATTAGAAAACATGTCCCCAACATCCCACCTGGATACAAGTGCAGCCATACCACTCTCACATGACAAAGGGGGCAGATTAGTGGGTTATTTAAAAAGAGCATACCAGCACTTAGTCAGGGTCAGTTTCGGGAGATGAAAACAAGCTTTGCAGAGCTGTCCAGGATTTCATCGGTTTGGCTCTGGGGATCTCTTTGCCAACCTAATTAGTAAGAGCCCTTTTTACCTTATTTTATCCCTTTTTATTTTTACGGTTTTGATTTTATGTCTGTTTCTTTCATAAGTTTTGAAACCTATGAGAATTATGCCTTTTTGCATATTAAGTCTTTTAATAAGTTATCCTTGTGGCTCAACTTTTGGAGAGCCATGTTACCCTCTGAGTGTCTGTGTGCTGTCACTTAGCTATAAGAAATGGTAGAACAAATCGGCCTTTTTAGGCAGATACATTTCCCACCTAAATAAGTTGCTGAATAACATTTCCCATATGTCTACATTACATTTTTATAATTTTTGAAATGTCTGGATAATATATTTTGATGTCTCGCAGTTTACAAATCAAATACAGTTTTCCGTATTTTCAGAATTAACTATTTTGGGGATGATTACTGTTTTGAATGAAATTTTAAATATTTAGCATTCAAAACCCCCTATATAATCAACCCATTTTCAAATCTGCACCCCTCAAAATATCAAAAACAGCTTTTAGGAAGATTGTTAACCCTTTGAGATCGTCATAATAATTAAATCAATATGGAGATGAAATTTAGAATGGTCAAATTTGGTAGTTTATACATTCATTAAGCCGTAAAATTTACACATTTCCAAAAGATGAAAAGAGAAACCCCATCTAACAATTTGTTATACAATTTCTCCCGAGTACAGAGACCCCCCACTTGTGGCCGTTACTTGTTTTATGGATGCACAGCGAGACACAAAAGAGAAGGAATGCCCTGCAGCTGCCAGGATTTTAGTTTCCTCATTGGCCCCTTTTATAGGCTATAAAATTTTTGCTTTTCCGTTATTGGGGCCATGTGATGGCATTTTTTTGTGGGATGAGATACTTTTTCCAGTGTTACCATTTTGGGGTTGATATCCTCTATTGTTGAAAATGGATGAACATTGAGGGTAGGAGTAGAAAAGCATAATTTCAGTGCTGGATTTTTTTTACTTTTTTTGGGTGGTTCACCATGTAACCTAATAATCATGTTATCTTTATTCTATGGGTCAATACGATTACGGGGATACCAGACTTAAATATTTTTTCTTATGTTTTACTAAATTTGCCAAATAAAACCCTAATGTGGGGAAAAATCTGTCATTTTTGCATCACCTTCTTCCGAATGGCATAACATCTTTACTTTTTTGGCTCGGAGCTGGCTGATGGCTTTTTTTTGCAGGACATGTTGTACTTTTCAAAAGTATTATTCTGGAGTACATATGTTTTTTGATCACTTTTTATTGGATTTATTGTGGGATTCAATTGGTAAAAATCATAATTTTTGGTGGGTTTTTAAAAGTTTTTTTATGGCATTCATAGAGGTTCAATAATGATTTACTTTTATTCTATGGGTTGTTATAGACGCGGTGATACTACATATGTGGGGTTTGTGTTATGATTTAGACTTTTGTTTGCACATTAAATGTCTCTTTATATGTTATGGGGCTTATGGGCATTTTTATTAATCATCTGATTGCTTGTTCATGATAATACCGTGCAATACTGATGTATTGCAGGGTATTAGCTGTGTCAGCCTATGCTGATCATGGGGGGGCGATCATGGGAGAAAGGCCCCCAGAAGGCAGCTTAAATGCCATGGTCTCGCTGACTGTCCCGACCGCTGGTGTTACACTGGAGTGTCGGCTGTTGATTACAGCCGACACCCCGTGTATCCTGATGCCAGCTCAGATTTCCAGCTGGGCCAGCATCAGCTCATCGGACCCTGTGAGGTAAAAATGCTCAATCTGCCCCTTGATAAATTCTTTAAGGTGTGTAGTTTCCAAAATGGGGTCACTCTTTCCTTTATTTTGGTGTTTCATGTGGTCAGCAAACACACAATGACAAGCATGGCATAGCTCCTGAAAATTATTACAGCAAAATATGCCCTTTATAAACTAAGTAGTGCTTGTTCCCTTCCAAGCCCTGCCTCATTCCTGCTACAGCTATTTTTAGATCCCGTGTGACATATTGAAATTCCCCCTTCAACCCAAAATGTTAATTTTTAATTTTCACGGCCAATGTTAACGAAATTTACTGTTACAGCAAAATCTTCCCTGAAAAGCTTAATGGCTTTCCTTTCTTTCTACAGCCTCCACTTATGGTGTGTTTCTGTATAACAAATTTTAAGATATGCTTTCTCTTATTATTCTTTATGAATGTGTAAATTTTAAGGCTATTGTATAACTGAGAAAATTTTATCTCCATTTTGCTTTAATTACATTGATTCCAAAGAGTTAACAAGTTTTCTAAAAGCTATTTTTAACCCCTTAACACCGAAGCCACTTTTCACCTTCCTGACACGGTCCATTTTTTCTAATCTGCTTTAACATATCCAAGTGATTTTAAAATAGTTTTTTCATGACACATTGTACTTCATGTTAGTTGAAAAATTTTGGTTGTATGTTTTGCATTTATTTATGAGAAAATCAGATATTTGGTGAAAATTTTGAAAAATTCTTGATTTTCGAACTTCAAAATGTTCTACTTTTTCCACACGAGTCATAACAGCAAAAAAACTTAATAACTTACATTCACCGAATGTCTACTTTATGTGGACATGGTTTTTTATGCATACTCTTATTTTTGTAGGATGTTATGGGCCTTTGAACATTAGGTGCAATTTTTCACATTTTCTTACAAAATGCAAAATCCTGCTATTGAGGGACCAGCTCAGGTTTCAAGTCACTTTGAAATGCCTAAATAAAAGTAAAACCCCAAAAATTACCCCATTATAGAAACCTACCTCAACCTACGTAAAACAACTTTTATGAAGTTTGTTAACCCTTTAATTGTTTTACAGGGGTTAAAACAAAATTGGATACAATTTTGAAAGTAAATTTTTTTTGGCTAAATTAATTTGTTTTTCCAAAAATGTACTAATTCTCAGTTGATAAAATACCAAAACCCTCCACAAAATTTGATACCCAATCCCTCCCGCGTATAACAATACCCCATATGTGGTGGTAACCTGCTGTATGGGCACACGACAGGGCATCAAAGGGAAGCTGCGCCATTCAGAGCAGATTATTCATTGTCACTTTTTATTGGCTATATAATCTTTATTTTTTTGGTAATTTGGACATATAAGGGCTTATTTTTTGCGACATGAGATGCACTTTACAAATTGTCAATTTTTGTTTCCTTTCTTTGTGTATTTTTTGGGGGTTGTACACCGTACACTAAAAATACTATTTTATCTTTATTCTACAGATCACTACGATTACAATGATATCTCATTTATATAGTTTTTCATTTATTTTTACAATTTTACTGGAAAAAAAACTAATATAGAGGAAATCTCATTTGTTTTTGCATCACCATCTTTTCGGAGATGTAACTTTAATATTTTTTGGTTGACAGTGCTAGTTTAGGGCTTATTTTTTACATGTTGAGTTGTCCTTTCAAGTGGTACCATTTTGGCACACACAACTTATTTTGATCACTTTTTAAAACATTTTTGTGAAGAGATTTTATGAAAAATTCACGGAGCAGGCCCAATAATGTTTCTGAGTTATTGTACGGATTGTTTCAGACGCGGTGATACCAAACATGTGGGGTTTTTTGGCGATTTTGTGGGTTTTTTACTTTATTACATGTGTATGGGGAATGTTTGTGTTTAGGGGACTTATAACTTTATTTAATTCTTTTTTATTAAAAAATTATTTTAATTCAATGTTTTTAACAGTTTTTTTTCACTTTTAAAGGTTAGCTTGAACAAGTGATCCACTGATTGGTTGTTCAAGCTCTTCTTCACCTTAAACATTATAATACACTGCGCATGCTCAGTGTGTTACAGCCGGGTCCTGCCTTCTGGCAGGGACCCGGCACCCGGAAGAGGATCGCGCAGTGCCTGGGGCTGCGATCTGAGCCACGGACCCCCTGGTAAGCGCTGCGGGGGGTCCATTTCTTGTCAAATGCCCCTAACACACCGCGGTCAGTGCGACCGTGCCGTGTTAGGGGTTAACACCAGCAATCGTAGAAATATCTGATCGTGGGTGTTAGAGGTGGGTGTCAGTTATAATATATAGCCGACACCCGAAGCTTCTGGCGCCGGCTCCGTTCAGCCGGCGCCGGAAGTTTGACGTAATAGTACTGCAAATTGCGGGAACGCAACTACCGCAATGCAGTACTCTTATGTCAAATGTCGGGAAGGGGTTAATCTTTTGAGGAGTGCAGGTTATTTATAAGGGGTTCATTTATAGTTCACAGCTCAACAACAAAAAAAAGAACAAAAGACCTGAAGGAATTCAATCCTGAAATATACTTTGTAATTTTAAAAATTTCTGTTCCATTTGTAAAAAAAAATTAAAAAATAAAATTAAAAGACATTTTAATTGTAGTCCCAGACCGCAATTATCAGTTGTAAAGTGTCTGTAATGAAGCTTTATTTATAATCCTTGGTCGAATTACAGCAACAAATTTTGAAAATACAACTGGGGCAGAAAATTTTTTTCGACTTACATACAAATTCAACATAAGAACAAACCTATGGAACCTATCTTGTACGTAACCCGGGAACCGTCTGAAAAGCAGACGATTATGAATTTTGAAAATGGAAAATTTTGACCATATTTTACTCTTTTATTAATAAACACAAAATCTATCAACTAAGATGTACAACTATCATGATTTACAATGTGTCACGAAAAAACAAATCTCAAAATCAGTTTGGTAAGTTAAAGTCTTCAAAAGCTATAACCATATAATGTGACACATGTCTCACTCGAAAAAAATGCCTTAAGTCATAAAGTGTTTGCATCCTTAACCCCTTAACGACTTGGCCTTTTTTAGTTTTTTCACTTCCATTTTTCACACCCCACCTTCAAAAATCTATAACTTTTTTATTTTTCCACATAAAGAGCTCTGTTATGGCTTATTTTCTGCGTAACAAATTGCACTTCGTAGTGACGGTATTAAATGTTCCATGGCGCGTACTGGGAAGCGGGAAAAAAATTCCAAATGCAGTGAAAATGGTGAAAAAACACATTTGCGACGTTTTCTTGTGGGCTTGGATTTTACAGCTTTCACTGTGTGCCCCAAATGACAGGTCTACTTTATTCTTTGGGTTGCTACGATCACAGGGATACCACATTTGTACAGGTTTTATAATGTTTTCATACATTTAAAAAAATTAAAACCTCCTGTACAAAAATTTTTTTTTTGATTTTGTCATCTTCTGGCGCTAATAACTTTTTCATACTTTGGTGTACGAAGCTGTGGGTGGTGTCATTTTTTGCGACTTTTGATGGCGTTTTCATTGCTATCATTGTTAGGACTGTGCTACCTTTTGATCACTTTTTATTAATTTTTTTATATTTTCCAAAATGGCAAAAAAATGTCATTTTTGACTTTGGACGCTATTTTCCGTTACGGGGTTAAACGCAGTGAAAAAACGTTATTATATTTTGATAGATCGGACATTTTCGGACGCGGTGATACCTAATGTGTTTACGATTTTTACTGTTTATTAATATTAATATCAGTTCTAGGGAAAGGGGGGTGATTTGAATTTTTAGGTTTTTTTAATATAATTTTTTTTTTTTAAACTTTTTTTTACTTTTACTTTAACTATTTTTCAGACTCCCTAGGGTACTTTAACCCTAGGTTGTCTGATCGATCCTACCATATACTGCCATACTGCAATATGGCAGTATATGGGGATTTTACTCCTCATTCATTACAATGTGCTGATAGCACATTGTAATGAATAGGTTAAAACGAGACAGCTTCGGGCCTTCGTGAGGCCCGATGCTGTCATGGCAACGGATCACCGCTCCCCGTGACGTCATTTTTGAAGCCTCCGGCAGCATTGCCGGAGGTGATCGCGGTGAAAGCACCCGCGATCGGTGCTAGCACCGATCGCGGGTGTTACCGGTAAGCCTTTGCTGCAATATGCAGCAAAGACTTACCGGCTATGGAGAGGGCTCGGCCCGCGAGCCCTCTCCATGCACCGGGACCCGGCGCGCGCCGTACTAGTACGGCGCGCGTCGGGAAGGGGTTAAGGAGTCAAAACATTCCAGTAAGGTGATTAACCTGTTAGCACTCTGCGTCCGATATATCAAGATCTGAGCCGAACTGGCATCGGGATACACGGTGTGCTGGCTATAACTAACAGACCACACCCCAGTGTTCATGTCCCATGGTGGAAATAGTAAAAAAGTTAAAAAAAAATCTTATTTAATATAAAATAAAGTAATAAATCAATAAAAAAAGCCCATAATCACCATAACATATAAAGAGACATATAACACAAAAAAGTCAAAATCATTACACAAATCCCACATATATGGTATCACTGCCTGTACATAACAAATAACAGTAAATAATTATTGAACCCGCTTGATGAACGCCATAAAAAAAAACTGTTAAAAACCAGCCAAAAATTATGATTTTTACTGTGGGATTCTATAGAATCCCACACATATGCAATAAAAAGTGATAAAAAAAACATATGTACTCCAGAATAATATTGTTGCAAAGTCCCGAAAAAAAACAACCCATCAACCAGCTCCATAGTCAAAAAAAAGTAAAAATGTTATGCCACTTGGAAGACAGCAATTCAAAGATGATAGATTTTTCCCCACATTAGGGTTTTATTTGGCAAATTTATTAAAACTTAAGAAAAAATATTCAAGTATGGTATACCTGTAATCGAATTGAACCATAGAATAAAGATAACATGATTATTAGGCTAAACGGTGAACACGAAAAAAAAAAGTAAAAAAATTGATGCTTTTCTACTCCTGGCCTCAAAAAAAAAATCATAAATTTTCAACAATAGGGGATACCAACCCCAAAATGGTAACACTGGAAAAAGCATCTCATCCCACAAAAAATGGCATCACTTGGCCCCAATAATAAAAAAGCAAACATTTTAGTGCCTACAAAAGGGGGCAATTAGGAAACTAAAGTAACGTCCACATGTGGGGGGTCGCTGTACTCAGGAGAAATTATAGAACAAATTGTTAGATGGGTCTTCTCTCTTTATCTTTTGGAAATGTGTAAATTTTAGGGCTAAATGAACGTATAACCGACAAAATTTGACCATTCTAAATTTCTCCTCATTTTGATTTAATTACTATGAAGATCTCAAGGGGTTAACAATCTTTCTGAAAGCTGTATCTGATAGTTTGAGGGGTGCAGATTTGAAAATGGGTCGATTACATAGGGGGTTTTTGATGTTAAAGGGGTTCTACGTCCGTTAACATCATTGCCCAATAGTTGTACAATATAAAAACATGCAAGCACGACCCCATATGACTCCTAGGCAACGAGCATGACCCCATATCACCCCTAAGCAACGAGCATGACCCCATATCTCCCCTTCCAGGCAACGAGCATGACCCTATATGACCCCTAGGCAACGAGCATGACCCCATATGACCCCTAGGCAACGAGCATAACCCCATATCACCCCTAGGCAACGAGAATGACCCCATATCTCCCCTAGGCAACGAGCATGACCCCATATGACCCCTAGGCAACGAGCATGACTCCATATCTCCCCTATGCAATGAGCATGACCCTATATCACCCCTAGGCAACGAGCATGACCCCATATCACCATTAGGCAACGAGCATGACCCCATTTTTTACTAGGTCCTTACCTCCTGTGGACTACGTCGTTGACCATCATTTTTTGCATTTTTGTTTGAGAATAAAATGGTCAATGAGGGCGTGTGTCTATTTTTTCTTTCAATAAAATTAATTACAACGCTATGTCTTTGTTTTTTATTTATGCGCTAAATGAGTACGTATAGCCATAGTAGTGGTGCTGGCTTTTTAGACAGTACACATTACTAATGGCAGGCCTTAGTGTTATACTAAAAGAGAATATAACACTAATGCCCACATCCATTACCCTGGTACCCACCACCACCAGGGGTGGCGGGAAGAGCTGGTTACAAACCGGTAGGTGACCATCGAGTGATGGTCGTGTAACGAGGCGGCGGCAGGCAGGTATTCTTGTGGTTGAAATTCCCCAAAAAGTGGGCTATTCCACCACAAAAATGACAGCCAGCCGCTGTTTATTTTGTATCTGGCTGTTAGAAATTTTTTTTCCCAATTTTTTGGAACCAAAAATGACGTGGGATCCCACGTCATTTTTTCCCCAATATTTTGGAACCAAAAATTATGTGGGATCCCCTCCTTTAGGGGGGATCCCACGTAATTTTTTTTCCAAGTTTTTTGGATGATCCCGCATCATTTTTTTCCAAAACTATTGAAATAAAAATGAATTATTATTACACACATTTTGCGCATAAAGAAAATAATTTTGAAAAAAACAAACAAACAAAAAAAAAGCCCTAGTAGCCCATTTTATTCACTAACAAAAATCAAAAATGCTATAACATTTGGTTACCAATGTAGTCCGCTTGAGGGAACGGGAAACGGGCTTGAGGAAAAAAAAGGGTCATTGCAAGGGATAGTGTGATGAATGTGTGATGATAGTTTATTAACCCGTTCACGACGCGGGTGCATGGAGAGGGCTCACGCGCTGAGCCCTCTCCATAGCCGGTAAGTCTTTGCTGCATATTGCAGCAAAGGCTTACCAGTAACACCCGCTATCGGTGCTATCGGTGCTATTGAAGCCAGCTGCCGGTGGCTTCAAAAGGATTGCGGTGCATGGGCGCCGCCATCTTTTCGAGGATCGCCGCTCCCCGTGACGTCATCGGGGAGCGGCGATCCATCGCTATGGTAACCTCGGGTCTCACGAAGACCCGAGGCTACTTCGGGTTAACCCATGCATTACAATGTGCTATCAGTAAAATACACATATACACACTGTAGTATGGCAGTATATGATAGGATCGTGCAGGCACCCTAGGGTTAAAGTACCCTAGGGAGTCTGAAAAATACTAAAAATAAAAATAAAAAAAAGTTTAAAAAAAAAAATTATAATAAAAAACCCTAAAAACTCAAATCACCCCCTTTTCCCTAGAACTGATATAAATATAAATAAACAGTAAAAATCATAAACACATTAGGTACCGCCGCGTCCGAAAATGCCCGATCTATCAAAATATGATAACGGTTTTTCACTGCGTTTAATCCCGTAACGGAAAATCGCGCCCAAAGTCGAAAATGGAACTTTTTTCGTCATTTAAAAAAATTAAAAAATTCTATAAAAATTGATTACAAGGTCAAACAGTCCTAAAATTGATAACATTGTAAACGTCATCAAAATTCGGAAAAAACCAACACCACTCACAGCTCTGTAAACCAAAGTATAAAAAAGTTATTAGCGCCAGAAGATGGCAAAATCCCAAAAAACATTTTTGTACAGGAGGTTTTGATTTTTTTAAATGTATGAAATCGCACAGACCCAAAGAATAAAGTAGACATGTCATTTGGGGCGCACAGTGAAATCCGTAAGATCCAAGCCAACAAGAAGACGGCACAAATGCGTTTTTTTTACCAATTTCACTGCATTAGGATTTTTTTTCCCGCTTCCTAGTACACGGCATGGAATATTCAATACCATCTCTATGAAGTGCAATTTGTTACGCAGAAAATAAGCTGTCACACAGCTCTGTACATGGAAAAATAAAAAAGTTATGGATTTTTGATCATGGGGAGTAAAAAATGAAAATGAAAAAATAAAAAAGGGCCAGGTCCTGAAAGGGTTAATCTGTCACAATGCAAAATGATTGATTCAATTGTGAAAGGTCATTGAAGCAAAGCTGATTGACTGAACGTTTTTTATGTGTGTGTACGGGAGAGGGGTTGGTAGTACTGTAGAGCATTTATTTTGTTGACTGATGTGTTTCATACAAAGCTTGTCCACTAGTCTTCGTATATCGTACCATCTAAGCAAATTCAGATGTATTTAAATATTTTTATCTGGAATGAAACTAGATAATATTTTCACTAAAAAATTTTTTGGGGTTTTATATTGCAGATTTATCATATGAATGAAATCTTCTTCTACTGTTTGTGGTTTAATCGGAACACACACTATTGGCATTCTACTAAATTCAAGCATCTATACGTCGATTTTCTAGGTAAGAAAGAAAGGCTTGATTAAACCATATTTCATGGTATTCCAGTTTTATTTTCAAATAATATGCCAAAAATTTTACATATCTTACATTGTTCCTTGTTTTAAAAAATTCTTGGCCCTGGGCATTTTTCACTGTTTTTTAATAAATATATTACATTATTTATTTTGGATTTACATAATTAGAAATATTTTTTTTTTTATTTATGACTGTTTTATGTTTCTATTTACATTCATTTAATATAGTTTTGATTTTTTTGCAGGCCAAGAAAAATGCCTTCGTGTAAAGTACCTGGATGTACGCATACATGGGGTCATTGAGTTACCAAAATAATTATACACTGCTTTCCAGCAAATAGAGACAGAAACCGCAATTGGCTCCTACAAGCGCCACACTTGTTTACCAATGTTGAACAGTGGGTAGAGAAAATTATGCTGGGTAAGAAAACCGACACATACCGAATGTGTTCACTTCATTTCACCCACGATTGTTACTACTATGAGGCTGACAGAAGAAGACTACGTCCCAATGCAGTTCCCAAAGTTCTTGAAGTCGATGATCAAATGCCAACTTCAAGTGAAAAAGGCACATCCAATGAACCACCGCCCCCATCATCCAAAAAGAAAAATATCAGGAAAAAAAGGTAAACTTTAACATCTCCATTGCAAATATCTGTGCCAGCGACTCTAAGCTCAGAGGGAGACACACTTACACTGGAGGTTCCATGTGTTATTTATCCTGAAGTTTTTCAAGAAAATCCTGCTTTATTTTCTGGAAGCAATGTTCAAAGTGCCAGAGAGCAACTGAAAAAACCTACAGAAACATGTGAGCGTGCTACAATGACAAAACCTGTGTATATCTACTACAGGGCCATGTCTAAACAACCGCAAAGGTCCATTGGTATTCAGTGTGACATTATCAACACAAGTGCACCCTGTACAACATTACTGCAAAGCACTAATACAATTGTCAGTTCTACATTACCCTCAAAAGAGACTGATGGCGAAGTAGGCGATATCTTAGTACCCATAGCAGATGGTGTTGAATCAAAAAATACATTAAAAAGGAAAAAAAAACAGCTGTATTACAGCCAGAAATTGATTTTCTGACATCAACACTGGTAAAAGGAATGATGCCTTCTACTCCAAACGTAGAAGAAGCATTTCTCAGTCCAGTAAATCCATCAGACTCCCACCCAAAAAAATAGTATCAACAATTCAGGAAGAATTTTCATCACTCTCTTCAAGAAGAAATATTGCAGCAGATTTTGAAGAAGTAATGGAAGAGAGCTTTCCAAGTGCACATGAGCATGACACTACTTTCACTAGTGACCAAATTACAGAGGACACAGAAGAAGAGTCATCATATACAGAACTTGATGATAACAAAGATAATTTGTCACACTTTGAATTACTTACTGCAACAAAATTTAACCCAGCTATGGAAAAAAAATACATAGTCTTTAAAAGTTCATTAAAATATCTACTCCGCTTGATCCCTTGTCCATATCGTAAAATCTAATGAAAAGCATCTTCGCTTCCATCGATGACAATTAGGAAGTCTAATAATTGTGGACGTAAAATGTACTAGGGGACATATTACTTGCATATAGCGTAGCCAACCACAAATTAAATCAATTCCCACAGGGAATCTGCTGCTTTCTGCTAGTATGCTCATGAGTGGGTCCAATTTCCTCAGATTGAAAATTTTTTTCAAAATTTTCAATCTATTTGCCATCAACGGAAGTACTTATTCCCAACAATTGATCATTACTGGCGGTTACAACAAAATTACATTATATCATCTTTTTCCAATAAGGCTATTGTATTGTATGTGTGGCAGGAGATAGCCAAGCAGACAGTCCAGGTTTCTCTGCCAAATATACAGTTTACACTATGATGGAAGTAAAAACTAAAAAAATTATTGCTTTTACAGTGGAGCAACTAGTTCCGCCAGCTACTTCCGCGTCTCTTGAAAAGATTGATTTTGAGAAAACTTTGCAATCTCTCCTTCAAAAAGATGTATTTGTGGGTATCATAGCAACTGATCGCCATGTTGGAATCCACAAATTACTGCGTGATTTACAAAATTACAAAGAAATAATCCATGAATTTGATGTATGGCATATGGCAAAATCAATTGGTAAAAAAATGTTGGCCGCTTCCTGCTCTACTCTATCAACATGGATAGCTCCCTTGAAGAACCATTTATGGTGGAGTGCTGGAAACAGTGAGGGTAATCCTGACCTACTAGTTGAAAAATGGGTATCTGTCATCCATCATGGAATAAATAAACACGAGTGGTCTGAAGCAGAATTGTACCACAAATGCAGCTACCCCCCCCCCCCATTGCCCAAGGAAACAAAGTGGCTAAAGGAAGAGAGTACTGCGCAATCAAAAACTCAAATCTGTAGTGGAAAATAAGGCAATTCCACGTGATATTCGTCATCTTTCAAACTTTTGCCATACTGGAGATTTGGAGGTGTTTCACGCCAGTGTTCTGAAATATAGCCCGAAGCGCATACATTTCTACTTAGATTCGATGGTTGCACGTACTCAATTGGCTATCATAGATCACAATTTTAATGTGGGGAGAGTGCAAGCTACACGTAAAGACAATACGGGAGAAGTTCCATTAGAAGACCTGAAAAAACATCGGTATGAATATTCAAAGGCTAGAAAGGCCTGGGTCGTCAAAATGTTATACGAGCCCAAAAGGTATGATTTTACAGAAGAAATGAATAACAAACTTCTTCTCTTTGTTGCTGGTGAACGTCAATTTGAATGGGCATCTCATTCAAGTGAGCTTCCAAAAAACATAGCACCAATACCATGCCCACCAAAGGAGGAAATGTTACAAAAATTTCTCAGCCATTTTTAGAACAAAGAAATAAATAAATGAATTAGGGAATTCTATAACACTGTAAAAATTGTACCATACTGGTTACACCATATTTGAAAAATTGGAAATGTTGTTTGTCATTAGACTGAACCATGTTTAGCAGTTGTTTTGTTTCTTGGTATGATATTTTGTCAAATAAATTCTACAATCATTTGCTTACAAATGTGTAAAAATGAAAAAAAATGTCATTGTTTTAAAATGTGATTGTTTTGTATTTTTACAGAAGCTAAACAAATGAATGTGTACTTTAATAAAATTCTACTTAAAAAAATTATTTCTTTTGCAAATTGTAAAATGAATTTAAATTTAAAAAATATTCCAGCACCCCCCAAAAAAATTTTCAAAGCATGCCAAAAAATAAATAATAAAATAATAAAGAATCACATATTGGAAAAAAGGAAATTTGAACTATTTTAATAAATTATAATAATAATTTATATAACGTACAACCGGAAAATAGAAGAAATATGTAAACAAAATTATATACATTTAATAAAACCAACATTTAAAAATTCATGTCTGCATCAACATTGTTTTCCACAAACTCCATATAATAGCGGAAGCCAGTATAGTGACCAGAAGCCTCCGGGTTAGAATCACAGATTTTTCCAACAACACAAGAAGGAATTGGAATACGATAATGCTTTCCCAAATGTCCATGTACCCATGCCGTGTATGACCTATAGGCAGCATACCGTAGATATCTATAAAATCTAGGAATATTCCAAATAAAATTTTGTAAATGCATACAAATAAAAAAATGTATACTATTTTACATGAGAATTATTCTAGTAATAGGAATAAAAATAAAATACCTGTTGCCATTGACGTCTTGAACACGACCTTGGAAAGTGCCAATAAGATACAAAGTATGGACGAGTTGTTCCCTCGAAATGCATCGTTCAATGAACATAGGATGTTCAGTGATACAAGTAATCCCAGAACCATAGAGGTTTTCAAGCTCTTCACGCTCTTTACAGCAAATCGATTCAGGTACAGATTTGAGAACGCACAGTTGCACGAAGTTCAGATATCAATTCTCTGACCTCCTATTTAAAAAACAGAATACATGTCAAAAAAAGTTTTTAAATATACAATAATTATAAATAATTGTCATTATATATTTTTCAAAGTAAAGTGAAGAAAAAAACATTGAAAATAATGATCCCTTGGACTATAGTCACATGTACTTTTGACAAATTATTATAGATTGAACATACCCTATGCCAGTGATGGCGAACCTTTTAGAGGCTGAGTGCCCAAACTGCAACCCAAAACCCCCCTTATTTATCGTGAGGTGCTGTTCAACAACTTTCAATCATATTGGCCTTTTGAGGACAGCAACACAGTAGAAAGATGGAAAATTTGCATCATTTTAGCTTCTTTCCAGTTTCCATCTGTACACAGAGAATAGTGGGGCCAGCAGGAGGTCCTCCAAAGATAATTCGACCCTGTTTAATTCTATCACCTCCTACAGTCCCAAGCAGTGAAGTATCAAAATATGACTGGAAGCAGCATCTTTTAAGTTGTTTGGAACTGTAGGAAGATTCTTCGAGTCCTGTCTGGTGTGCTGGGGCGATGGCCCAGGTGCCCACAGAAAGGGCTCTGAGTGCCACCCCTGGCACCAGTGCCATAAAATCCCCACCACTGCCCTATGCCTTAGTATAGTTGTTCCAGTGTTGGATTAATTAACACAAATTTAAATAACATTCTGTTTTTGACAACTGTTTTGATGGTACCACATAAATAGACATAACATATATTTCTATTATTATAATTTACCTTATTAAGTTTACATTACTTTCAGAAAATTAAAAACTTACAGGCCTGTACACTGGTGTACTTGTAGCTACATCATCCTCATCGTGATCATCTTCATCTTCTTCCTCTATATCTGTCTCCTCTTCTTCAGATTCACATGGAGTTACCTGCAAATAATCGATGAAATCAAAATAAATTCATAATTTTGAAAACAAATTAGACGAATTAAAAACTTATATTTACCTGTATGGAGAGTGATGACAATTTTTCGGAATACTGATCAATGTTAGAATCCTCGGATTGTCCTCCTGAAGCCTAAAATAATTTATAGTATTTAATTTTGCAATATTTTGTATTTTTTTTAGACATTTTAAGAAAAAAATTAGAAATATATATATAAGTGAGTATGATTTTTTTTTAAAATGTGTGTCGCAAGTGCCATAGCAATATGAGCCCATGGTGCGTGTGAAAGTGCACGTGTGTACATGACGGCAGTGATAGTATGCAGAGTGTCGCAAGTGCCATAGCAATATGCCACTGCTGTAATATACAAAACATAAATATATAACCATTAAAAATTATATATATATATATATCTATATATATATATATATATATATATAGATATATATAGATATATATATATATAACCATCTATTTTCATCAATAAATGTTTTCATACAACAGTTTTAGTCATTGTACAATATATGATAACAACTGTTGTATAAAAACAAAATATTTATGTAGAGGGGAAAATATATAGGGAATATTAGGGAGAATTCTAACTTTTATTATGATCTAATTGGGAGGGGAGTATGTGTATACTTACCATTTGTGTGGTGCTTGGTGCAAACACTATTCGGTGGCCTTCCTTACAAATCAAGCACGATCAGGAGCGTGCACTATCACTGACGTGATGATCGTGTGGAACGCCGTTAATTACAATGCATCACGTTTCGTGAGTGCCAACGCTCATGGGTAATGCGTGATGCATTATGGGACTTGAAGTACCGAGAAGGCGTGGCGACACCATCTGGAAAGCAAAGAAGAAAGATAGTTTTATAAAGGTACAATTTACTATCATTTTTGTAATTTCTCACTGTTGAAAATTAAAAAGCCTGTGTGTGTAAAAAGAAATGATCGATTAGAAACTATGGTGGTCTTCAAAAATTAACCCAGGGTCTGGAGAAACCTGAGTGAAGTTGGCCCCCCCACCTTGTTCAAATCAAACAAAATTGGTGTCAAACGTTTTGTGCTACGTTTGTGCTGGTTTGTGCAGCAGAAATTTTTGTTTGTGTCGCCATCGTTATCGAGATTTTAATGAAAGTTTCCAGAGGTCATCAGAGGTCAACCAGCCCCCCCACATTGCCCAAATCAAACAAAACTGGTGCCGAACAATTCTGCTACGTTTGTGCTGGTTTGTGCTGCACAAATTTTTGTTTGTGCTGCTTTTGTTTTGAATATATGAACAAAAAATTAAAGTTCAAAAGTTCAAGCAGCCCCCCCACATTAACCGAATCAAACAAAACTGGTGTCAAACGTTAGTGCTACGTTTGTGCTGGTTTGTGCAGCAAAAATTTTCGTTTGTGCCGCTATCATTTTTAATATATTCATACTTTTTTGCAGAGGTCATCAGAGTTCTTTTCTTCCAAAGTACAATGTGTTTGCTAGCTCCCCCTGGTGATCAAACCAGGGAAGTGTCACTAGGTTTGTTTTTTACCAGTTCATCCTAAACACCTCAAACACCTGAACATACCTTAAAAATTATAGCGGCACAAACAAAAATTTTTGCTGCACAAACCAGCACAAACGTAGCACTAACGTTTGACACCAGTTTTGTTTGATTCGGTTAATGTGGGGGGGCTGCTTGAACTTTTGAACTTTAATTGTTTGTTCATATATTCAAAACAAAAGCAGCACAAACAAAAATTTGTGCAGCACAAACCAGCACAAACGTAGCAGAATTGTTTGCCACCAGTTTTGTTTGATTTGGGCAATGTGGGGGGGCTGGTTGACCTCTGATGACTTCTGGAAACTTTCATTAAAATCTTAAAAACGATAGCGGCACAAACGAAAATTTCTGCTGCACAAACCAGCACAAACGTAGCACAAACGTTTGACACCAATTTTGTTTGATTTGAACAAGGTGGGGGGGCTAACTTCACTCAGGTTCTGGAGAACCCCTTTAAATATTAAAAATTTCATTCAAAACAGTATTTATCCCCAAAATAGTCAATTCTGAAAATACGGAAAACCGATATTCAATTTGTAAGCTGCGTGACTTAAAAATAAATTATCCAGACATTTAATAAAATTATGAAAATGTTAATTAGACTTATGGGAAATGTTATTCAGCAACTTATTTAGGTGAAAAACTTATCAGCCAAAATTTACCACTAAAATGAAGTACAACATGTGAGAAAAAAAAACAATCTCAGAATCGTTTTGATAAGTAACAGTGTTCAAAAGTTATAGCCATATAAAGCGACACATATCAGAATAGAAAAAGTGGAGCTGTGTCTTAAGTTATAAACTGGCTGCGTCCTTAAGGAGTTAATTTGCACTAAAACAAACTGCACTGATCCTATGACATAATATTCAAATAATGAGCAATTATCTGGAATGGATGTTACACAGGGTTTAGAACATTGTACCCATAATTGATAAAAAGAAGAATATCAAACTTAAAAATCAAACACCACAAATTCCATTTTCTACTATGTACAGTACACAGTATAATGTGTAGTTAAGATGATATAAAAGCACCTTCCATTCTCCAGAATGATTATAAACTGTCATGAATATTGAATGATAGGACTTGGTTTTTTTTCTGTCTATAGCCATGATATTGTCCCCAAGATCACAAATACAGATTCTAGGTAGAAACATTTGTTATCAAACAGAAATTTTTATAGATGTGGACATTTACATCAGCAGGTCAGCAGTATGATATTACACATTATATCCATTGTAATACGACATAATTTGATTTGATAATTTGATATCTTATTGAAGGAGATTCTCCTTTTTGGATATATGTAGGTGACATGGTTACAAAGATCTAGAAATATGAAGTGTGCCCCTGTTCTGCTGAAGACAGAATGGAGAAGTAGCTGCAGGAAAACAGATCTAACAGTTCTGCACAATCTGCTTTTTAGATAAACCTGGGGAAGGGTGACGCAAATGCATATTTTCAACATATTTTCATTTTTCTCTCCCCACCTTCAAAAATCCAGAACTTTTTTATTTTTCCATGTAGAGAGCTATGTAAGGGCTCGTGTTTAGTGTAACAAATTACACTTCATTTTGATGGCATTTAATATTCCATGCCGTGTAGCGGGAACCAGGAAAAAAATTGCAAAAGCAGTGAAATAGGTGAAAAATTGCATTTGCGCCGTTTTCTTGTGGGCTTGAATTTTACTGTTTTCACTATTCAATGTCTACTTTATTCTTTGGGTTCATATGATAAAGAGGATAACAAATTTTTACAGGTTTTATAATGTTTTCATACATTTACAAAAATTTAAAACTCATGTACAAAACAAAAATTCTTAATTTTGCCATCTTCTGGCCCTAATAACCTTTTCATTTTTAGTTGTATGGAGCTGGGTGTGGTGTCTTTTTTTGCAATTTATGATGATGTTTTCAATGCAACCATTTTGATTTTGATTACTTTGCACAGAATTTTTTATATTTTTTTAAATGGCAAAAAAGTAGCATTTTAAAATGTGGGCACTATTTTCCAATACAGGGTTAAATGCCAGAACAAACGTTATTATATTTTGATAGATCGAACATTTTGGGATGCAGCGATACCTAACATGTTTATGATTTTTACTGGTTGTTTATATTTACATCAGTTCTAGGAAAAGGGGGTTGATTTGGATTTTTATTTATTTATTTTTTTAAATGTATTTATTTTACTATTTTTCAGACCCCGTAGGGTACTTTAACCATAGGTTGTCTGATTGATCCTACCATATACTGCCATACTACAGTATGGCAGTATATGGAGAATTTACACATTATTCATTACAATGGGCAAATCACACATTGTAATGAATGAGTTGAAATAAGACAGCCTTGGGTCTTTGTATGACCCGAGGATGTCATGGTAACCAGTCGCTGCCCACAAATGACCTTGCAGGGTTGGAAATGAAATCCAATATGCGTCACTCACACACCACCGGAATTCAAATGCCCCCAGCAGCTTTGCCAGAGGCATTTAGAGGGTTAACACCCGCGTGTGTTGCAGGTGGATGTTTGCTGCAATATGCAGCAAACACCCATCTTGTATGGAACCCTCTCCATACACCCACAGCTGACGTGTGACGTACAGAAACGTCAAATATTGCAAAGGTGTTAAAGCCTCACGTATCAACTAAAACTTGTTATGATATATTAAGCTGTTTCTAATATTCTGTCATTTAAGAAGAGCCTAACAGAACTGCAAAATGTTTACCTTGTCATTCAGGTACCCTTGGTTACGAAAGGGTTAAACTCCATTTCCATGGCAGATTTTTGCAACAGTTGTGTGCAGGTAGCCTAAGAGTGCATGCCAGAACAACATCTACAAAAGAGAAATCAAGAAACATTTGTAATGAAAACCTATTAGGGAAATCGTTTTTAGCCAATAACAGATGTAATGAAAAAGAAAATGTCCACAAAGGTATTCAGTGCAAAGCCTTTAAGGTTTTGAATTCTTAACTTAGCTATTCAGCCTTCAGCCAACTATCCAAATGCAAGTACATGTATCAATATAAAAGCATCTAAAATGTAGCTACAGTCTTGCCATAATAAGCAAATAAGTAGACATGTTGTGTTATGTATTAAATGCTTGGGATATCTCTAGCAATACAAACCACCTGGTGTTAAGCTTATTTTTCCACAGTATTAGTTCAACTTATAACAGTGTTATCACTTACAGTTGTATCTGTTGCCATAGCAAATATGCTCTCAGCTATTATTTTACATCTGCTGAATATCTTTAGCTGGACCCTTATATTTACAGTAAAATGGTTTCTATTCTATGTGGTGTGGACTTGACAGAGTGTTATTAGAATGGTTGAATATTTTTGGCCAGCATTGACACCATGACATTTTGCACACATTGCCAATAGGCTTGAGCTTTACTCAGTAATTTCTAACTTATTTCATGCAGGCAGAGCTTAAAGTCCCAACATTGGAACAGTAACCTGTCCTCCTCTCTGCAGCCTCTAGACACAGGAGGAAAATATGTTACCACGGCATTACCTGAACTCATGGTATAAGGAGCCTGCCATATATAATAACAAGGGTGTAATCTTTTAATGGAAGTTGTACGTTAGCTGGGATACCTGCACGGCTGTGATACGGTATGTTAATGGAGCACAATGGCACTTGTAGTGTGAGGGAGGTTGGCTCCTCAAAATGACGGCACCTTAATCAAATATAATTTCCAGGAATTTGTATAGATTTTCTCTTCCTAGGGAATGTTGATGGCACAAAAGACATCTACATCACCCTGGCAGAGGTGTAATAGGAGCCGTATTGGCTGCAATGGGGCCCAGGAGCAGGGGGGCCCGGAGGGCAGGTAAAGTATCATGTATTGACTTGCTTCCTGCCTGTGGCAGAAAGCCAGAACCCTAAAGTCAGAGCAGCCACCGGAACAGCCAAATCATAATTTGTTGAATTATAATTTGTTAATGATGTGCCCCCAGGTCGTTCCACCACCTCATATGCTGCAACCTGCACGTCAGAGGAGGTAGTTAAGAAATTGGATTTGACTGTCCGTCTCCTGACTTCTGCTGTTCAGCCAGCCCACCCACCCTACATGCAGCCCAGTCTGCCGGCCCACTTCACATGTGGCCCGCCGCCCTCTCCTGTGCTCCTGTGCTGTCTCTTACCATCACGTCCTGTGCTGTCCCCACATGTACAGCCCAACGTCCTGAGCCCACGTTCTAGGCCGAGTGACATTGATGAAGGTGAGTATAATTATTACTTATGCAAATGCATGTATATGCATTTGTGCGTGTATATATATATATATATATATATATATGCTGTATATATTGTATGCATGTATATATTAGCTGTGTGTGTATGCTGTCTATACTGGTTGTGTGTGTATATATGCTGTGCTGTATATGAGTTTGCATGCTGTATATACTGGATGCATGTGTATATGTGCTGTATATGTGCGTGCATGTTGTGTATATATGCTGTGTATATACTGTATATACTGGATGCATGTGTATATATGCTGTATATGTGTGTGTATATTGTGTATATATGTGCAACGTCCCTGCCAATGCGGAATTGGCGAATAAGCCCTTTTTTCTATACAATACGTATAGAGGTAATTGGGCAGCAGTAGATTCTGCCTGGATAGGCAAGGGTTAAAGCAATGTTATGTCATCATCCAATGATGTTCCACTGTTTTTTAACTGGAGTGTGATTGGAGGAGGAGACCACCTGACAAGGGAGTAACTAAACCCTTAGTCAGGGGAGGAGTTAAGTTAGTCAGAGCTTAAAGAGAGTTCCAGAAACTTCAGAGAGAGCAGATCTCTCAGGCCCAGCTCCCACCACAGGAGAAGCTACTAGGACTTAGCTCATCAACCTGACACAGAGTGATACTGAACCACAAACAGGACAAATCTGCAGCTTCCAAGATTGGAAACAGCTACATCCCAGCCTGCCCCTGCATCCAGGCTGGTGAGACAACTCCTGAGGTTCCTCTCCAAAATCACTCCAGTACTGCATTTGTACCGAAACGTTTGGTGTGTTGTTACCGGTGGTTGAATAAAGAACTGTAAGTTACTTTTATGCACAACATTGCCTACATCTGGTCCCTGCTACAGCTGTACCACCATCAAGGGCGCTCCATCCATCTACCAGGGACACACACTACAGACTCTAAGGGCTGCCCCATGGAGAACCAGTACTACAGCCTCTCCCTCTACATCATTTCTTGCCAACACCACCTGCTGGGGACCTGCCAGGCTGTAGGACAGCCCTCCGGTCCCCATACCAAGCACCGTGACACTAGCGTGCCTAGGCCGCAACCGCCAGCCACTCCGATAATCCGGGCCCCTGCTGTCTCCAGGCCCCAAGAAAAGGCTAGGCCCCGGTGGAGGATGTTGCATATGCTGTGTGTATGCTGTATATACTAGATGCATGTGTATATATGCTGTATTTGTGTGTGTATGTTGTGTATATATGCTGTATGTATGCTGTATATACTGGATGTGTGTATATATGCTGTATATGAGTTTGTATGCTTTATATACTGGATGCATGTATATATATATATATATATATATATGTTGTATGTGTGTGTGTATGTTGTGTATATAGGCTGTGTGTGTATGCTGTATATACCGGATGTGTGTGTATATATGCTGTATATCTGTGTGTTTGTTGTGTATATATGCTGTATATATGTGTGTATGTTGTATATACTGAATGTGTGTGTATAAGCTGTATATGTGTACTTATGTTGTGTGTACATATGCTCTATATGTGTGTATGTTGTGTATATATGCTATGTTTGCTGTATATACTGGATGTGTGTGTATATGCGCTGTATATGTATGTATGCTGTATATGTTGTCTATATATTCTGTATATGTGTGTATGCTGTATATACTGGATGTGTGTAAATATGCTGTATATATGTGTGTATGCTTCATATACCAAATGCATGTGTATATATGCCTTGTATGTGATATGAAACTAGATTGTGGCAGCACTCAATCTAAATAATTACGAGGTGCACTTCTCAGGACTTGGAGTATATGTGTGTGTATTTTGTATATACTGGATGTGTGTGTATATATACTGTATATCGATGTGTATGTTGTATATACTGGATGTGTGTGAAATTGTATTTGACTGTCCGTCTCCTGACTGCTGCTGACCAGTTCGTCCACCCACCTTACATGCAGTGCAGTCTGCCCGCCCACTTCACATGTGGCCCGCCGCCAGGGGCGGACTGGGAATTTAAAATGGCCCTGGAAAAAAATATAAAAGTGGCCCCATTTTATGGGCGGAGTCAAAACAAGTGGGTGTGGTCAGATAACGTGGGTGGAGTAATAACTGACAAATTGTTGGTAGATGGCCTTAATGCAAAACAAGAACATCTTTTGCTAGTAAGTGAACCTAATGTGCAAAGAATGTCACCTGTCGATCAGTAAATGATGCAAACACACGACCCGGTAAGCCTTAAATACCTTTCCCCTGTGCCATACATGTACAATTCAAAGAAAGAATATATTGATATTGCCTCCTATGTACAGGAATAATGCTACAATAACACATTTAGAATTATACATTCAATCCTGCCTTCTATATACAAAATAAAACTACTACAATACCTTCTCCCATATACAAGCCAACTACTTTAATACAAGGAAAAAACTGTGGTAGCCGGAGCACATGTTATAAAATCAAAACATCGCTTTATTAAATATCCATTAAAAAGCACACATTGAGTGCATGGACGGTGCAGGTTACAGGGGCAAAAAAACCTACGCGTTTCAGCTCACTGCGGAGCCTTAATCATGGTATGCACTGCAACATTAAAAACAAACCTTTAAACCCTAAGGTACACCTGAACAATTAGTGGCTGCCGACATCACATCCGGCAACATAGGCGTCGACACAACAGTTAGCTTGTGTAAAGTTTGTGTAAAGTTTACAAAAAGTTAACTTGTATAAAGTTTACATAAGAAATGTAGACATAAATGTATAGAAGATATATCTAAGATACATACACTTGTCCTCATAAGAGTTGTTAGTAAATATATGACAGGTCATTCTTAAAATTCATCAACTGCTACACATAATACGTGGTGTACATTATTCGTTGCACATGTTGTTCTATTATTTATGTTGGATGCACAATACAGAAGTTAAAAACAAGGATAGCTCAACATTTAACTAGCATAAAGAATGGAGATGTTAATGCCTCAGGAGCTGCCAAACACTTCATAGAGACACACAATAAGAACCTTTGTGGTTTTTCCTTCTTTGGCATTGAACATGTTAATCGACCCTTAAGGGGAGGCAATTGGAGAAAACTCCTCCTTAGGAGGGAGGCTTTTTGGATCTTCGCACTAAATTCCAGGTATCCTCATGGCATGAATTTTAAGAATGACCTGTCATATATTTACTAACAACTCTTATGAGGACAAGTGTATGTATCTTAGATATATCTTCTATACATTTATGTCTACATTTCTTATGTAAACTTTATACAAGTTAACTTTTTGTAAACTTTACACAAACTTTACACAAGCTAACTGTTGTGTCGACGCCTATGTTGCCGGATGTGATGTCGGCAGCCACTAATTGTTCAGGTGTACCTTAGGGTTTAAAGGTTTGTTTTTAATGTTGCAGTGCATACCATGATTAAGGCTCCGCAGTGAGCTGAAACGCGTAGGTTTTTTTGCCCCTGTAACCTGCACCGTCCATGCACTCAATGTGTGCTTTTTAATGGATATTTAATAAAGCGATGTTTTGATTTTATAACATGTGCTCCGGCTACCACAGTTTTTTCCTTGGATTACTCTATTTGCCAGACGCCGTTGCAGCACCTGCTTTGGAGAACCCCGACATCTAGACCTGCCAAGGGAAATGTGAGTGTACTCTTTTTTTGGACTGTTTGTATCGAAGCACTGGCAGCTTCTGTTTCCTCACTATCCCATACATACATTGGGCGGTCTACTTAAAGTTTTCATGTTCTTTGTGTTTTATACTGTCTCCTATATGGGCCCACAGTCATTGACATCCAGTTAAAATTAGACTATTGTATGCCCGTAAATAGGATTCAAACACAACGGTGGCTCTCCATTTTTTGGATAATTCCTACATATTTTATCCATTTTTTTCATTATTTCAATTTGCTCTCCTGTCACATCTGCAACTAACGCAGCTATGGCTTATGAACAAAGGCTACAGAAACTAGCCTCTATTTTTGGACAGAATCCAGACAACACAACCTCCCTTCCAACTAACTATAAAGAACATTTGCATCAATGGGAGAAATTATCAAAACAAGAACTCCGCGTATGGTGGGACCATAACACCCTTAGATCCTACCTTGAAAAGGACCTCGTCCCCAGAGGTTTAAGGATCTACAAAACTCCCACCACTGTTTTTTGTGATGAATTTCAGCAAAAATGGAATGGCATCCTATCCAAATGTTCAAATGAATTAATGCAACTTATTGTCTCTTATGAAGAGAAAAAATTAATAGATCTAAAGGAACAAATCTCAGCTGTGGAGGAACAACTTATAGTGTTTAAAGATGATCTGGATTATATACAACTACGTTCCAAGATACAGAAAGATCTGGACACGACAGAAGAAGATATAACTACAACAAAGAAAAGGAAATATGCAAGGGACGTGGAAGATTATGCCAAAAATCAAATTTATGATTGGAAAATAAACCGTCCCAAAAATTATAAAAATATCAAATCCATCTTGAAAAAAAGATACGACTCACAAACTTCAGATGCTTCGGATACCCAAAGAAAAGTAAATTTTACGTCTTCGGAAGGCGAAACGTCTGACACTCAAGCGAATAATGCCAAAAATCCACCGGGTAACAAAAGAAGATATACTAAGAGTAAAACTCTTCCCAATAATCCATCAAAAAAAGGGGCAAGCGAAACAGACGAAGAGGCAACAGAAAGGAGATATATAACTCGCAAAACCAAGAAATAGATAATAAACTTGAATCATTTGACAATGTCATTATACTGTCTCCCACGATTCTATCAGAAGACCAACTATCTGTTTTGGCAAAAGGTCTGAATTATGTGCCATCTCAGAATTTTGATATTTTTCAAACCTTACTTGATGTGAATCGATTTGTAAGGTCGCTCACTGTCAAAAGACATTTTTTTGTCGATGATCCTGTTTCTGAAATGTATGCTTGCTCCATGACTAATGCTCTTTCTACTTCCCAGGTGGACAATGAATTCACTGACCTCCTGTTTCACGAACAGAATGCCATTCTGGACCTACATGAGCTCAGTGAATTTACAGACATTCCAACGGTTGACATTTCCAATGTCAAGTATGCCATGACTAATAATGAGTTTTACCCCATAAAATCTAGGGTACCTGCGCTTGATGTGTTCCAAACACTTGTAGAAAGAGAATTGCATACTTTAAATAAAACTACACAGTCTGTCAGAAACAAGAATAAATATAACCTCAATGGTGCACAATTTAGAGCTATGCATACACTCAAAGATAACACTCATCTCATAGTTCGTAAGTCAGATAAGGGGGGCTCGGTTGTGGTATTCGATTCTGGATTATACATACAATTGGCAAGAGACATTTTATATGACCCGACTACATATGTCAGATTACGGTCAGACCCCACGCCCTCTACCCTGGTTACTTTAAACCAACTTGTTAATGATGGCTCAGCTTTGGGAGTTTTGGATGCCAAAACAGCCAAGTATCTGGTCATTGAGAATTCCAGCATGCCTGTATTTCATGGCCTCCCCAAAACCCATAAAAACATTTTTCCGCCTCCCCTTCGTCCAATCATCTCAGGCATTGGGTCTCTCAACGAGCGGCTCAGTGCCTGGGTTGATTCGCACCTACAACCTCTTGTAATGAGAACTCCAGGGTTTCTTAAGGACAGTTCAGATGTATTACGCATGTTTGATAATTTCAAATGGAAGAAGTCATTTTTATTTGGTACCTGCGATGTTGTCAACTTATATTCATGTATCCCCCATACCCTGGCCATCAAGGCCATCCATTACCACCTCAACAGATACAGTCTATTTTGATTGTGTTGAATATTTACTTAACAACAATTTTTTTATGTTTAATGGAGAGTATTTTTTACAAATTTGTGGTGCCCCAATGGGCTCAAAATTCTCCCCATCACTAGCCATACTTTTTGTGGCATGGTGGGAAGGGAGAACCATTTTTTCCACTTATAACCCTTTTTTACGAAACATTATTTTTTATGGAAGGTATGTGGATGACATACTGATGGTATGGCAGGGTGATGCAACATCTTTTTCGGATTTTGTCATGTACATTAATGAGAATGACTTCAATCTAAAATTTACATCTGAAAATCCCTCTACAGCTATACACTTTTTGGATATAAATTTAAGGGGCATACCAAACAAGGGAACTGTAGTTACCACTATGTTTTCCAAACCATTAGCAGGCAACTCCATTTTGTCGGCATCTAGCAGTCACCCACCACATACTGTGCACGCGATTCCGTACGGTGAATTTTTACGAGCACGGCGCATTTGCTCCACCGATGCGGAATTTCGTGCACAATCATTCAACATCAACAACAAACTTAGAAAGAGAGGGTACTCCCCATCCTTGTTAGAGAATGCCAGGGAAAAAGCTGGAAAAATAAATAGGAAAAATTTACTGGAGAGAAAGAATAATCCTATTTCTGAGTCGGTTGCTACATTTATACCTACCTTTAGTACCCCGTACAGTGCACAATTCAACAGCATTAAAAACATTATTCGGAAATATGTTCCGGTATTGAATCAAGATAATGTTTTGTGTGAGATCATGAGGAATGGCCACAGAAGTGTCGCCAAGCGTGGTAAAACGCTTGGCAACATTTTGTCGCCTAGTGTCCCCAATATGAATGTTAAACCCCATAGTTGGCTGTCGATGACAGGTTTTTTTAAATGTGGAGGCAATAGATGTAATGTTTGTGTTTTTGCAGCCAACAAAACAGTAGAATTTACAACTGACACGGGTGCCAGTAGAAAGATAAAAACCTTCATCAACTGCAACACACAATACGTGGTGTACATCATTCGTTGCACATGTTGTTCCATTATTTATGTTGGATGCACAATACAGAAGTTAAAAACAAGGATAGCTCAACATTTAACTAGCATAAAGAATGGAGATGTTAATGCCTCAGGAGCTGCCAAACACTTCATAGAGACACACAATAAGAACCTTTGTGGTTTTTCCTTCTTTGGCATTGAACATGTTAATCGACCCTTAAGGGGAGGCAATTGGAGAAAACTCCTCCTTAGGAGGGAGGCTTTTTGGATCTTCGCACTAAATTCCAGGTATCCTCATGGCATGAATTTTAAGAATGACCTGTCATATATTTACTAACAACTCTTATGAGGACAAGTGTATGTATCTTAGATATATCTTCTATACATTTATGTCTACATTTCTTATGTAAACTTTATACAAGTTAACTTTTTGTAAACTTTACACAAACTTTACACAAGCTAACTGTTGTGTCGACGCCTATGTTGCCGGATGTGATGTCGGCAGCCACTAATTGTTCAGGTGTACCTTAGGGTTTAAAGGTTTGTTTTTAATGTTGCAGTGCATACCATGATTAAGGCTCCGCAGTGAGCTGAAACGCGTAGGTTTTTTTGCCCCTGTAACCTGCACCGTCCATGCACTCAATGTGTGCTTTTTAATGGATATTTAATAAAGCGATGTTTTGATTTTATAACATGTGCTCCGGCTACCACAGTTTTTTCCTTGGATTACTCTATTTGCCAGACGCCGTTGCAGCACCTGCTTTGGAGAACCCCGACATCTAGACCTGCCAAGGGAAATGTGAGTGTACTCTTTTTTTCAACTACTTTAATACTGCCCCCTATGTACAGGAATATAACTACTATAATACTGCCCCCTATGTACAAGAATATAACTCCTATAATACTGCCCCCTATGTACAAGAATATAACTACTCTAATACTGCTCCCTATGTACAAGAATATAACTACTATAATACTGCCCCCTATGTACAAGAATATAACTACTATAATACTGCCCCCTATGTACAAGAATATAACTACTATAATACTGCCCCCTATGTGCAAGAATATAACTACTATAATACTGCCCCTATGTACAAGAATATAACTACTATAATACTGCCCCCTATGCACAGGAATATAACTACTATAATACTGCCCCCTATGTAAAAAGAATATAACTACTATAATACTGCCCCCTATGTACAAGAATATAACTACTATAATACTGCCCCTATGTACAGGAATATAACTCCTATAATACTGCCCCCTATGTACAAGAATATAACTACTCTAATACTGCTCCCTATGTACAAGAATATAACTACTATAATACTGCCCCCTATGTACAAGAATATAACTACTATAATACTGCCCCCTATGTACAAGAATATAACTACTATAATACTGCCCCCTATGTGCAAGAATATAACTACTATAATACTGCCCCTATGTACAAGAATATAACTACTATAATACTGCCCCCTATGCACAGGAATATAACTACTATAATACAGCCCCCTATGTACAAGAATATAACTACTATAATACTGCCCCCTATGTAAAAAGAATATAACTACTATAATACTGCCCCCTATGTACAAGAATATAACTACTATAATACTGCCCCTATGTACAGGAATATAACTCCTATAATACTGCCCCCTATGTACAAGAATATAACTACTCTAATACTGCTCCCTATGTATAAGAATATAACTACTATAATACTGCCCCCTATGTACAAGAATATAACTACTATAATACTGCCCCCTATGTACAAGAATATAACTACTATAATACTGCCCCCTATGTGCAAGAATATAACTACTATAATACTGCCCCTATGTACAAGAATATAACTACTATAATACTGCCCCCTATGCACAGGAATATAACTACTATAATACAGCCCCCTATGTACAAGAATATAACTACTATAATACTGCCCCCTATGTAAAAAGAATATAACTACTATAATACTGCCCCCTATGTACAAGAATATAACTACTATAATACTGCCCCTATGTACAGGAATATAACTACTATAATACAACATATATAAACAGAAGCGAACATGAAAAAAATCTGTATTTATCATATACAGCTACAGAAAACACATGAGATCCTCACCTATTACATCCACTGACATCAGGTGACGTATCCTCGGATTGTACTCGTTCCTCATCTTCTCCATTAGTTCCACCATCACCTTGTCTCTTCCTCCAGGTACACAGCATTCCTGCAGAGTTTACCACACAGACGTCTTATGTTCTGCACTTTCCCATTGTCCCTTCTTCTGCTACCACCAATACTGTGCCCCAAATACTGTAATAGAGCCCCCTGAAATATTAGTACCACACAAATAGTGCCCCATAATGTAACACACTGAAATGGTAAGGATAATTTATTTCTTCTTTCTCTCCTTTAACCCCCTTAACCGCCCCACCACGCCACCCCAGTATGGATAGAGCTCCTACTATGACCCAGGCATAAAAATAATGGCCCCAGCCTACCCCAGACATATAATAAATGCCCCCTGCCTGCCCTAGACATAGAATAATGTGCCCAGCCCGCCCCAGACATATAATTAATGCCCCCTGCCTGCCCCATATATACAATAATGCCCCCCTCCCACCCCAGACATATAATTAATGTCCCCTGCCATTCCCAGATATAGAATAATGCCCCCCCCAGACATATAATTTATGCCCACTGCCAGCCCCATATATACTAATATACTATAATCCCCCCCCCACCCCAGACATATAATTTATGCACACTGCCAGCCCCATATATACTAATATACTATAATCCCCCCCCCACCCCAGACATATAATTTATGCCCACTGCCAGCCCCATATATACTATAATCCCCCCCCCCACCCCAGACATGTAATTAATGCTCCCTGCCATTCCCAGATATAGAATAATGCCCCCCCACCCCAGACGTGTAATTAATGCTCCCTGCCATTCCCAGATATACAATAATCCACCCCCACCCCAGACATTTAATTAATGCTCCCTGCCATTCCCAGATATAGAATAATGCCCCCCCCACCCCAGACATATAATTAATGCTCCCTGCCATTCCCAGATATAGAATAATGCCCCCCCCAACACATATAATTTATGCCCCCTGCCAGCCCCATATATATAATTAATGTCCCCCGTTCTGTAATTAAAAAAAACAAAAACATAATACTCACCTCTTTGGCGCAGGTGTCTTCCTGTCCTCGGTCTTCAGCAGCTTGGTGTAGAGGCGCGGGATAGTGACGTCACTGCTCCGCGCCTCCACACCAAGCCGCGGAGATACAGGAGGCCGGACATCTGACAGCTGGTAGGTGCCAGCCTTCCCTACGCTACACAGGTCGCGCAATGACGTCAGTTGCGCGACCTGTGTAGCTGAGTGTATACACAGACGCAGAAGCAGCGGTGCTGCGCTGCGTCTGTGTAATAATCAATAGTACCTGCATCGTACGATGCAGGTACTATAGATTATGTTAAAAGTTTTAGGTAGTGCGGACCGGCCCCGCACCAGCTCCGGACCGGCCCCAGACCGGCCCAGGACCGACCGGCCCACCGGGAAAATTCCCCTGCCCCTGCCCCTGCCTGCCGCCCTCTTCTGTGCTCATGTGCTGTCTCCCACCATCACGTCCTGTCGTGCAGTATATGTGTGTGTATTCTGTATAGACTGGATGTGTGTTGTAAGAGTGTGAACCTAGGGGGCGCTGGAGAGCGACTCACAACCAGGGTTTAAAAGGACCTTGACCACTCCCATCCCTGGCCAACTCCAGTTGTGTGTCCTGCAGTCAGCAGGAGGACTTGGGACCAGTTGGAGACAGACAGGTGGTCTGTCCCAAGAGGACTGGAATCCAGTAAGGACAATGTTTGTTGGAGCTCACTGAGAGCTAGAGCGCTGAGGAGGAACCCCAGCAGTGTTCCTTGAACCTGGAAGGTAGCTAGGGTTCAAGAATAGAGATGAGCGAACATGCTCGTCCGAGCTTGATGCTCGGTCGAGCATTAGGGTACTCGAAACTGCTCGTTACTCGGACGAATACTTCGCCCGCTCGAGAAAATGGCAGCTCCCGCCGTTTTGCTTTTTGGCGGCCAGAAACAGAGCCAATCACAAGCCAGGAGACTCTGCACTCCACCCAGCATGACGTGGTACCCTTACACGTCGATAGCAGTGGTTGGCTGGCCAGATCAGGTGACCCTGGGATAGACTAGCCGCTGGCCGCGCTGCTCGGATCATTCTGTCTCTGGATGCCGCTAGGGAGAGAGCTGCTGCTGGTCAGGGAAAGCGTTAGGGTGTTCTATTAGCTTACTGTTAGGCAGGAGTGATTCTCAAAGAACCCAACAGCCCTTCTTAGGGCTACAATAACGTTCTACTTTTTTTATTTTAATTTGCATCTTTTACCATTTTGTGAGGAATTAGCAGGGGGACTTGCTACCGTTGTGTTTAGCTCTTAGTGGCACACATATCCATAGCAAAGACCGAAGTGGCAAAATTCAGTAGGGGTTGGATTTCTATTAGGCAATAACTCAGTGTCATCTCATCTGGCATAGTAGTGTGCTTCCTTTGATACTTGGCTAGAAAATAGCCATAGGAGAATACAAACAGCTTCTTGAAGCCTACAGTAGCGTTCTATATATTTGATTTCTGGTTGATCTGCTGGTGGCTGTAGTTTCTGCAGTGCATGTACTTGCCAATTCTGAGCAATTTGTAGTGAGACTTGCGACCGCTGTGTTCTGCGCTTAGTGGCGCACATATCCATAGCAAAGGCCGAAGTGGCAAAATTCAGTAGGGGTTGGATTTCTATTAGGCAATAACTCAGTGTCATCTCATCTGGCATAGTAGTGTGCTTCCTTTGATACTTGGCTAGAAAATAGCCATAGGAGAATACAAACAGCTTCTTGAAGCCTACAGTAGCGTTCTATATATTTGATTTCTGGTTGATCTGCTGGTGGCTGTAGTTTCTGCAGTGCATGTACTTGCCAATTCTGAGCAATTTGTAGTGAGACTTGCGACCGCTGTGTTCTGCGCTTAGTGGCGCACATATCCATAGCAAAGGCCGAAGTGGCAAAATTCAGTAGGGGTTGGATTTCTATTAGGCAATAACTCAGTGTCATCTCATCTGGCATAGTAGTGTGCTTCCTTTGATACTTGGCTAGAAAATAGCCATAGCAATAGGATAGGATTGTTTGGTTTTAAAAACTCAAAAAAAACAAAAAACACAAAAAAAAACAAAAAGAAGTAAAAAAAAAAAAAAAGTTATAACTCTCATTTTCAAAATGTTTAACCCGAGGGCTAGGGGTAGAGGACGAGGGCGGGGACGTGGGCGTCCAACTACTGCAGGGGTCAGAGGCCGTGGTCCTGGGCGGGGTTAGACACCACCTGCTGATGAGGGAGCAGGGGAACGCCGCAGAGCTACACTCCCTAGGTTCATGTCTGAAGTTACTGGGACTCGTGGTAGAGCACTGTTGAGGCCAGAACAGTGCGAACAGGTGATGTCGTGGATTGCTGACAATGCTTCGAGCAATTTGTCCACCACCAGTCAGTCTTCCACGCAGTCCACCCATGTCACCGAAATCCCCACTCCTCCAGCTCCTGCACCTCAGCCTCCTCCCCCCCAGTCTGCCCCCTCCCAGGAAAATTTGGCATTTGAACCGGCATACTCTGAGGAACTGTTTTCTGGACCCTTCCCACAGTCACAAACCACTTGTCCGGTTGCTGCTGAGCAATTTTCCGATGCCCAGGTTTTCCACCAGTCACAGTCTGTGGGTGATGATGACCTTCTTGACGTAGTGGAAGTGTGTAAAGAGGTGTCCGACGATGAGGAGACACGGTTGTCAGACAGTGGGGAAGTTGTTGTCAGGGCAGGAAGTCCGAGGGGGGAGCAGACTGAGGGATCGGAGGATGATGAGGTGACAGACCCAAGCTGGGTTGAGAGGCCGGGTGAACACAGTGCTTCTGAGACGGAGGAGAGTCCTCGACCTGAACAGGTTGGAAGAGGCAGTGGTGGGGCCAGACGGAGAGGCAGGGCCAGAGCTGGTGCATCAGCGCCACTGTCAACTAGTGAAGCTCCCGTGGTGAGGGCTCTTGCGGCGAGGGCTAGATCTTCAGAAGTGTGGAGGTTCTTTAAGGAAACACCGGATGACCGACGGACTGTGGTGTGCAACATTTGCCAAACCAGGCTCAGCAGGGGTTCCACCACTACTAGCTTAACTACCACCAGTATGCGCAGGCATATGAATGCTAAGCACCCCACTCAGTGGCAACAAGCCCGTTCACCTCCGGCCGTGCACACCACTGCTCCTTCCCCTGTGTCAGCTGCTAGTCAGCCCCCTGCCCAGGACCCTGGCACAAAAACCCCATCGTCGCCTCCACGATCCTCCACAGCATCCACCAGCGTTCAGCTCTCCATACCCCAGACGCTGGAGCGGAAACGCAAATATAGTGCAACCCACCCGCACGCCCAAGCCCTTAATGTGCACATCTCCAGATTGCTTAGCCTGGAGATGCTGCCCTATAGGCTAGTAGAGACCGAGGCCTTTCGCAACCTCATGGCGGCGGCCGCCCCTCGGTATTCGGTCCCCAGCCGCCACTACTTTTCCCGATGTGCCGTCCCAGCCCTGCACCAGCACGTGTCAGACAACATCATCCGTGCCCTGACCAACGCCGTTTCTGACAAGGTCCACCTGACCACGGACACGTGGACGAGTGCTGCCGGGCAGGGCCACTATATATCGCTGACGGCACATTGGGTTAACTTGGTGGAGGCTGGGACCGAGTCTGACCCTGGGGCTGCTCATATACTGCCGACGCCGAGGATTGCGGGGCCTACCTCGGTCCAGGTGTTTCAGGCCTACTATGCCTCCTCCTCCTCCCACCCCTCCTCCACCTCCTCCTCCGAACTACCATCCGTGGGCACGGCGCCATCAGTCGGTAGCTCTAGGCACAGCAGCAGTGCCGTCGCTAAGCGACAGCAGGCGGTGCTCAAACTGCTGAGCCTAGGCGACAAAAGGCACACCGCCCAAGAGCTATTACAGGGCATCACGGCGCAGACTGATCTGTGGCTGGCACCGCTGAACCTCAAGCCGGGAATGGTTGTGTGTGACAACGGCCGTAACCTGGTGGCGGCTCTGCAACTCGGCAGACTGACACATGTGCCATGCCTGGCCCATGTGTTAAATCTGATAGTGCAGCGTTTCCTCAAGACATACCCCAATCTGTCTGATTTGCTCACGAAGGTGCGCCGCATCTGTGCGCATTTCAGGAAGTCCAGCCCAGATGCTGCCACTCTCAGGGCAGCGCAGCGCCGCCTCCAACTGCCCGCTCACCGACTGTTGTGCGACGTGCCCACGAGGTGGAATTCAACACTGACCATGTTATCCAGAGTTTACCAGCAGCGCAGAGCGATTGTAGACTGCCAGATGTCAACTTCCACCAGAACTGGTAGTCAGGTCAGTCAGCTTCCTCAAGTCTACAATGAGGAGTGGACGTGGATGTCTGATATCTGTCAGGTGCTGAGTAACTTTGAGGAGTCAACACAGATGGTCAGTGGCGATGCCGCCATCATCAGCCTCACCATCCCGCTGCTTGGCCTGTTGAAAAACTCTCTGGTCAGCATGAAGTCGGAAGCTTTGCGCTCGTCACAAGAGACGGGGGAAGAATATTCCCTTGTTGATAGCCAAAGCACCCTGAGGTCTGTTTCTCAGCGCATATCGGAGGAGGTGGAGGTGGAGGAGGATGAGGAGGAAGAGGAGGAGAATGTTGGCGAGACACAAGAGGGGACCATTGTTGAGTCCTTCACTGTTCAGCGTGTATGGGCAGAAGAAGAGGAGTTGGAGGAGTTGGAGGAGGAGGAAATGGACAGTCAGGCCAGTGAGGGGAGTGAATTCTTACGCGTTGGTACTCTGGCGCATATGGCAGATTTCATGCTAGGCTGCCTATCCCGTGACCCTCGCGTTCAAAGAATTTATTCCAGCACCGATTACTGGGTGTTCACTCTCCTGGACCCACGGTACAAGCAAAATCTTCCCACTCTCATCCCTGGAGAGGAAAGGAGTGTGAGAATGCATGAATACCAGCAGGCCCTGGTGCACAAGCTGAAACAGTATTTCCCTTCTGACAGCGCTAGCGGCAGAGTGCGTAGTTCTGCGGGACAAGTAGCGAGGGAGAGTAGGCGAGCAGGCAGCTTGTCCAGCACTGGCAAGGGTACGCTTTACAAGGCTTTTGCCAGCTTTATGTCACCCCAGCAAGACACTGTCACCTGTCCCCAGTCTCGGCAGAGTAGGGCTGATCTTTACAGAAAGATGGTGAGGGAGTACGTAGCTGACCATACCATCGTCCTAAATGATCACACAGCTCCCTACAACTACTGGGTTTCAAAGCTGGACATGTGGCACGAACTGGCGCTGTACGCCTTGGAGGTTCTTGCCTGCCCTGCCGCTAGCGTCTTGTCCGAGCGGGTTTTCAGTGCAGCTGGTGGCATCATCACCGATAAGCGTACACGCCTGTCGACTGACAGCGCTGACAGGCTGACGCTTATTAAAATGAATAAAGGCTGGATTTCTCAGAATTTCCAATCTCCACCAGGTGAAGGAAGCTCAACCTGAATAATTGATCCACTCCTCCTCCTCCTCCTCATTTTCCTCCTTCTCCTCCTCTTTGTACAGTAAAGCAGAGGAAAATGGCTATTTTTTGACAGGGCCCACTGGCTCTTGCTATAGTACTTCATGCATTTAATTTTTCTGGAGGGCCACCTACCCGGTCCTCTGTTTGAAACAATTTTTGTGAGTGCCACATACAGGCACTCAATCTATTCCATTTTTCTGGAGGGCCACCTACCCGGTCCTCTGTTTTAAAAAATTTTTGGGACTGCCACATACAGGCACTCAATCTATTCCATTTTACTGGAGGGCCACCTACCTGCTCCTCTGGTTTGAAACATTTTTGGGACTGCCACATACAGGCACTCAATCTATTCCATTTTACTGCAGGGCCACCTACCTGCTCCTCTGGTTTGAACAATTTTTGGGACTGCCACATACAGGCACTCAATCTATTCCATTTTACTGCAGGGCCACCTACCTGCTCCTCTGGTTTGAACAATTTTTGGGACTGCCACATACAGGCACTCAATCTATTCCATTTTACTGGAGGGCCACCTACCTGCTCCTCTGGTTTGAAACATTTTTGGGACTGCCACATACAGGCACTCAATCTATTCCATTTTACTGCAGGGCCACCTACCTGCTCCTCTGGTTTGAACAATTTTTGGGACTGCCACATACAGGCACTCAATCTATTCCATTTTACTGCAGGGCCACCTACCTGCTCCTCTGGTTTGAACAATTTTTGGGACTGCCACATACAGGCACTCAATCTATTCCATTTTACTGGAGGGCCACCTACCTGCTCCTCTGGTTTGAAACATTTTTGGGACTGCCACATACAGGCACTCAATCTATTCCATTTTACTGCAGGGCCACCTACCTGCTCCTCTGGTTTGAACAATTTTTGGGACTGCCACATACAGGCACTCAATCTATTCCATTTTACTGCAGGGCCACCTACCTGCTCCTCTGGTTTGAACAATTTTTGGGACTGCCACATACAGGCACTCAATCTATTCCATTTTACTGGAGGGCCACCTACCTGCTCCTCTGGTTTGAAACATTTTTGGGACTGCCACATACAGGCACTCAATCTATCCCATTTTACTGGAGGGCCACCTACCTGCTCCTCTGGTTTGAAAAATGTTTGGGACTGCCACATACAGGCACTATCCAAATTAAATTGTCTCCATAGCAGCCTCCACACGTTGTCTCCATTGCTACCTCCAAAAGTCGTCCATATAGCTGCCTCCATACATCGTCCCTTTATCAAACGAGGTGTGTCAGGCAGAAATTTGGGTTGTTTTCATGGATTCCACATCAAAGTTGTTAACTTTGTCGCCACCCTGCTGTGTTATCCACAAAATATACTGGCAAACTTTTACCATTTAGGGATATTATTTCAGCGCTTCTTGCGCATCTGTTTACATTCCCCTCACCCGGCATATCCTAAACTTATAAGAACGCTACTACACTTGATCTTATACAAAAGGTTCTTAGAAGTGCTGTTTGGGGAGTAGCCTAGAGACAGGGGCTTGGATTGGCGAAAGCTCGCCTGGCAGCGGAACGCCAGCTCCATGCGCATCATGCGCTTCTTGCGCATCTGTTTACATTCCCCTCACCCGCCATATCCCAAACTTATAAGAACGCTACTACACTTAACTTGGTGCAGGCTGGGACCGAGTCTGACCCTGGGGCTGGTCATATACTGCCGACGCAGAGAATTGCGGGGCCTACCTCGGTCCAGGTCTCAAAGGCCTACTATACCTCCTCCCACCCCTCCTCCACCTCCTCCTCCTCCGAATTACCATCCGTGGGCATGGCGCCATCAGTCGGTAGCTCTAGGCACAGCAGCAGTGCCGTCGCTAAGCGACAGCAGGCGGTGCTGAAACTGCTGAGCCTAGGCGATAAAAGGCACACCGCCCAAGAGCTATTACAGGGCATTCCACATCAAAGTTGTTAACTTTGTCGCCACCCTGCTGTGTAATCCCCAAAATATACTTGCAAACTTTTACCATTTAGGGATATTATTTCAGCGCTTCTTGCGCATCTGTTTACATTCCCCTCACCCGCCATATCCTAAACTTATAAGAACGCTACTACACTTGATCTTATACAAAAGGTTCTTAGAAGTGCTGTTTGGGGAGTAGCCTATAGACAGGGGCTTGGATTGGCGAAAGCTCGCCTGGCAGCGGAGCGCCAGCTCCATGCCAAGATCCAACTAACATAGTTTTAACTGCAGCACCTTTAATCTACTACTAGTTCACTGCCTCCATACATGGTCCCCTTATCAAACGAGCTGTGTCAGGCAGAATTTTGGGTTGTTTTCATGGCTTCCATGTTAACTTTGTCGCCACCCTGCTGTGTAATCCACAAAATATACTGGCAAACTTTTATCATGTACCGATATTATTTGAGCGCTTCTTGCTCACCTCCTTTGGTTCCTCTCTGCCACCCATTGGTTTGAAGCCTGAGTCCATTTAGGGTATGTCGCCATGCCACTCTCTAGCCTGCCGCTGCTGCCGCTGCCTCTGCATGCCGTCCCCTATAGTGTCAGGGTCAATTATTGGATGTTTTAGATGCTATCTAGCTTCATTCTGTCACTCTGTCATGGCCATGCTGTTGGCCATAATTTTGGCATAATGGTGCGATTATGCAGCCTCAGAGGCATCCATGCATGCTGCCCCTGCTGTTTCCTGTCCATTTCCGTGGTGTTTCCATCCTTTTCTGAGGTTCCCAGGTGTTTGGCCAAGCTTCCCTGTGCAGAGCCTTGGTCCCCTTGAAAAATGCTCGAGTCTCCCATTGACTTCAATGGGGTTCGTTATTCGAGACGAGCACTCGAGCATCGGGAAAAGTTCGTCTCGAATAACGAGTACCCGAGCATTTTAGTGTTCGCTCATCTCTATTCAAGAAGTAAGGTAGTGCCCTAAGTAGAGGCTAAGTTGTTTGTTATTTTTGTTCTTGTAATAGTTTTAACCCCTTATCACCCCTTAGTTTTCAGCTCAATGACCAGACTTGATTTTTCAAAGCTGACATGTATCATGATAATTGGTTATAACTTCGGAACGCTTTAATATATCGAAGTGATTTTGAGAATGTTTTCTCGTGACACACTGTACTTCATGTTAGTTCTAAATTTAAGTGATAAGTTTTGCCTTTCGTTCTGAAAAAAAGGGAAAATTTGGCAAAAGTTTCTAAAAATTCTTCATTTTCCAAGTGTAATGTTCTGCTTTCCAGACTGGAAATAAAACTACCCAAAAAGCTTTATAATTAACATTTACGGAATGTCTTCTTTATGTTGGGATGATATTTTATGCGTCCTGTCATTTTTCTAGGATGTTATGAGGTGCAGAACTTTAGGTGCGATTTTTCTCATTTTTCTCAATTGCTAAAACTCACATTTTGAGGAACAACTCAGCTTTCAAGTGACTTTGTAAGGCCAATATGATAATAAAACCCCATAAATTACCCCACTATAGAAACATCACCCCTCAATGTATGTAAAACAACTTCTATTGAGTCTATTAACCCTTTAAGTGTTTCACATGGGTTAAAACAATATGGACCTGCGATTTAGAAACTTTTGGATTTTTTTGGAAAATACATTAATTTAGGCCAAAATTGACAGTTTCATAATAAATAAAATGATGAAATGCCCAATTTCTCCCGAGTGTACTGATACCCCATACTTGGTGGTAAACTGCTGTATGGGCGCACGGCCGAGCTTAGGATCAAAGTAGCGCTATTCACAGCAGATTTGTATTGTCACATTGTACAAGCTATAAATTAAAATTTTTTTTGGTAATGCGAACATATGAGGGTTTATTATTTGCATAGTGAGTTACAATGTATAGATAATTCATTTTGGGCGTGTATAGCTTAGTCATGAGATTTTATTAACTATTTCAAGGGTGACACAAACAAAATCATACATTTTTATTTTGGATTTTTAGCACTTTTTTTCCCCACTCACCGTAACGTAAAAATAATATTTTATCTTTAGTCTCTGGTTCACTACGATTACGGTGACACCTCATTTATATCGCTTTTCTTATCTTTGCTCAATTTTACTGAGCAAAACCAATATTGGTGAAAATCACATTGTTGTTACTATTGACAACTTTTCAGGGCCATAACTTTTGTATTTTTCTGTTGTCAGTTCTGGATAAGGGCTTATTTTTTGCAAAAAGAGTTGTTCTATTCAGTCGTATCATATTAGGGAACGTAGCTTTTTTTTTATCACTTTTTAGAACATTTTTTGTGATGGTGTTTGATGAAAAATTGTATATTATGGGAAGTTTTTTCTAGTTTTTTTTTCGTCGTTCACCGAGCGGGTTCAATATTGATTTGGATTTATTGTACAGATTAATACGGACGCTGTGATATCAAATATGTATATTTTTTGTGTGTTTTTGTGTTTTATATACTGTATTTGCATGTGTAACTGGGGAGATTATGGGACTTTATATTATTTATTTAATTATTATTATAAAATGATTTACTCTTTTTTTTTTTTACTTTCATACATTTTCCACCTTTTGGCTTAAACAAGCGATCATCTGATCGCTTGATCAAGCCTCTACACTGCAATACACTTGTATTGCAGTGTATAGTGTAAGTAACTGAGCATGCTGCGCATACTCAGTTACATACAGCCGGGTCCTGCCAGGAAAGCAGAACCCAGCGAGAAGAGAAGCCGCAAGCCTCGGGTCACTCGCCGGACCCGGGGGCAGCGGCAGAAGGGGTCGGATCCCCCGGTAAGCACAACCGGGGGGGTCCGATCCGCGTGGGAAACACTTGCACGCCGTGGTCATACTTGACCGCGGGTGTAAGGGGTTGAACACCCGGGATCAGAGTTTTTCCGATCCCGGGTGTTAGTGCCGGGTCCGGGCTGTAAGATCACAGCCCGACACTGGCACTATACTGACCCGATGTCCCGTAACGACCGACGTAGATTCCCGATAGGGCGGTCATTAAGGGGTTAAAGCTGAATAAAGCCATTTCTTCTGGATTGCTACAAGCTCCTGCATTATTGTTTTGGCGCTCAGCACCACAAAAGTCGCCTGTAAGGTCTAAGCTTCTACCTTTGATGCTAAGTTACCCCCAAACCCCACAGTGTGTATACTGTATATCGGTGTGGATGTTGTATATACTGGATGTGTGTGAATATGAGCTGTATATGTGTGTGTATGTTGTATATACTGGATGTGTGTACATGTTGTTACAATTTTAATGAAATTAAAAATAAGGTGTAGTATGGCAGTATATGATAGGATCGTACAGACACCCTAGGGTTAAAGTACCCTAGGCAGTCTGAAAAATAGTAAAAATTAAAAAAAGGTTTAAAAAACAAATTATAATAAAAAAAAATCACCCCCTTTCCCTAGAACTGATATAAATATAAATAAACAGTAAAAATCATAAACACATTAGGTATCGCCGCGTCCGAAAATGTCCGATCTATCAAAATATGATAATGGTTTTTCACTGTGTTTAACCGTGTAACGGAAAGTCGCGCCCAAAGTCGAAAATGGCACTTTTTTGCCATTTTTAAAAAAATTAAAAAATTCTATAAAAAGTGATCAAAAGGTCGTACAGTCCTAAAAATGATAACATTGTAAACGGCATCACAATCCGCAAAAAATGGCATCACCCACAGCTCCATACACCAAAGTATAAAAAAGTTATTAGCGCCAGAAGATGGCAAAATCCCCCCAAAAATTTTTGTACAGGAGGTTTTAATTTTTTTAAATGTATGAAAACATTATAAAATCTATATAAATTTGTTATCCCCGTAATCATACCGACCCAAAGAATAAAGTAGACCTGTCATTTGGGGCGTACAGTGAAATCCGTAAAATCCAAGCCCACAAGAATACGGCACAAATGCGTTTTTTTACCAATTTCACTGCATTTGGAATTTTTTTCCCACACACCACCATTTTGAAGTGTAATTTGTTATGCAGAAAATAAGCCATCACACAGCTCTGTACATGGAAAAATAAAAAATGTACAAATTTTTGAATGTGGGGAGTGAAAAATGAAAACGAAAAAGGGCTGCGTCTGAAAGGGGTTAACTGCGCAAAGACATCCATTTGAGTCAGGATACTCCAGCCAGCGCATAGGAGTATCTAGACCAAATGATGAAGGTACAGACATGCACAATAGCTGACTTCAGTTAAGAGGCACATGCCCATGGACAGACTGTAAGATAAAACCTTAGTTTTATACCAAACCCTTATTGATTATACTAAACCCTTATACCAACAAAGATAAATATGTTGTGGATATTGTATGGAACTTTATGCACTGTCAATTATGACAGTTTATAGTTTACATATATTTATGTAATAAATAAAGAGGGAGGCTCATAGAAGCTACTCCAATCCTATATAAAGATGGAAATGGCATCGCCAGTATCTGCAAATACTAGAAAGACACATCATGGTCAATATACCCCACATAGTCTCTGAAAACAAATGCAGGACCCTGTATAAAGTAGTGATGCCTATTTTACTCCCCACCTGGCTGTACCTAGGACTGACTTTCCTGGTTAATTTACTTGACATTGATTAAGTTATTTTTGTGCCATTGTTCTGTTTTTATGTCATGAGTAATGGAAGACATTAGGAAGAGATCCTCGAAATGTCATTATTTTATTAGATTGAATTTCATTCTGGGGACTACTGCAGCCTACCTCTCATAGAAGTCAGGGCCTGGATTTCAGCCAACCTGCTCCAACCATACCACTCCTGAATTGCAAATGACTTCACCATCCCTCTATCTGGACTTGTCCTAGCATCATCTACACTTCAGCGACCTTTCTGATCTTCAAGGAAATCTACCATTTGTTTTCATGCATTGTGAACCAAACATACCTTGACAATGCTATAGCTACACTAATGCAGAAACATATCTTGTTTAATCCCTGAACTGAGTGGTTTTGCTAAAAAAAATCATAAAATTCAGGACCTTGGGAAATCTGGGTTGCATGCAGGCTGCCATTCATAAACACATTACATGGAGCTTCTTGAACTATCCAGACAGGACTAATCAACCTGAGCTGGATGACTCATACACAGCAGCTGGGGGATGGTGTCACGATTGATTACTTCTGCCTGTCAGGGACAATACAGTGAAAACCGTGTTCTCTGAAGCAGTGCATAATTAGGGTAAGAGGAGAAGTTTCAGATCAGCCACAGGAGCAACAGAGCCTCATTACCATAATTGTATTATTGTTTTTTTTAGCAAAACCACTCAGATCAGGGATTAAACAAGATATGTTTCTGTATCAGTGTAGCTACAGCATTCTCAAGGTATGTTTGGTTCACAATGCATGAAATCAAGTGGTAGATTTCCTTTAAAGGGAGAGAAAGTATCACTTACATGTACTGTTCCTCTTCTTTTCCACTCCACGCTCTTGCTTTAAAGACTACAGGTGGTACCCGGGTTACAAGATAGGTTCTGAGGTTTGTTCTTAAGTTGAATTTTATGTATTTTTATGTATATTTTATAATTGTAACTCCAGACAGAATTTTTTGGTCTCTGTGACAACTGGCTATTAAAATGTTGGGTTGTCATAAGAACCAGGATTAACAATAAAGCTTAATTGCAGACACCTTTGATAACTGTTGGAGCTGTTTATTATCGGCTGACACTAAAGTACAGTAAATTAGCCACATCCAGAGGACCGTTTGTAAATAGGGGTCATCTGTAAGTTGGTTGTCCTTAAGTAGGGGACCACCTGTATTAATAAACCAGATTGTGTAAATACAGCCTCATAAGTACATAAAGAGATCCAATGTTTACTCTGTGAGGAACCCTTGCATGGCTAGAAAATTTCTCCAAAATTTGCACATTTGCAAATTTGAACTTTCCAATGTTCTTTCCTATCCAAACTTCAATTGTACACTGATTAGTAGCAATTATGGTTTTTCATTAAAATTACTCACCAAGATGTTGTGCCACTTTATTGACATAAACATGATTGGCTGTGTGCTGATAAAAAGTAGAAAATGTCATAGTCTGAACTATCAATAATTAATAAACAATAGTTTATGAGGATCAGTGAAAAACATCCACCCTTATACATATGTTTAAAGAACCTTAAAACAAATGCACATATAATACTAACACCGAATGGACTGTGGACACATAACAGACATGCAGTGGAATGAGCTGACAGAATAATGTGTAGACATGCTAAAGTTCCACTTTATAAAAGGGGTTGTCCATTGGTATTTTCGATTAAAAAAATCATATGTCATTGTTAGAGGTTACAATACATAGGCTGATAGAGGACTGTCTAGCGATTGTCTACCAATTGTCAATGTTCAGCCACTGATTCGTTGTTGCAGTCTAGTCTCCCTATTGGTCACAGAGACACTGCTAAATCACCTAGGGGGAACTAAGATAAAGAATTTTGATTATGTTATATAGGGCCATGGGGGCACTTAAGAAATATATCAAACTGATACAATCCCCTTAAATTGAAAGGGTCACTCAATCTCTGCCTTAAATAATATCTTCCTTCTCTGGAGTTGGTGGTATAAATTCTATGCTGATGAGTGGTTTCAAATAATCCCTCTTGTTACCAAAGATCCTTGCTAATAAACTATCTATGCCAAAAGATGTCTATATAGATGTTGATTGACAAATGCATCAACAATAACATATGTATTAAGGTCATCCATATATTTCCTAAAGGTAGGAAACAAGTTCAGGATTGATTACTAGATGACCCATCCTTTGATCTGTCTTGACATAAGCGACTGTGACAGTTGTCTACCAGTGTATTGCTCCTTTGCCCATTAAGAAAATCACCTAGAAAGTAAATGGCTTTTTAAACTCAAAAATTTAAAGCAAATGTTCTTTATTGATTTACATATTTTTGAGTGGCATTTTTTAAATTACAGGAAATAGTAATTTTTAATATTTTCCATGATTGACCACTATGGGGAGCTTCAGCTGTATATTGTGCTCCACACAAGACATAAGAGAATAGAGATGGAGTGGACCCTATCTGCTATGCTGAATCATTGCACAGGACCATTGATGGCATCATGTTTAGGGAAGAGCCACAGAAATGTTCTGGCTGCTGAGATGGTTCTTTTTTCAATATCTGTGATACTTCTGTAATGATCTGCAGCGTTTCAAAATGTAATGTAAATGAATCATATGAACAAACACATCCCTAAATATCTCTTATTAACCCTTTTCCCATTGCATTATAAACTATAATTACCATATATATTATTCCAATTCCACCTCATCCTGATTTCTTTCCCCATGGTGCCACAATGTTGTATTCATAAAAGGGCTTGAGGAAGTGCAATTTGTCACACAGATATTTTAGGCTTTTTGGAAGCCAAAAATTTAAAATGAAGACACGACAATGAAAAGCGCTGCTAATTTATTGGATCATTATTTCTATTAAATTTTCAACAAGCAAAATGTTTCAAAAATGCTCTTAGAGCATCTATGCCACAATCCACAACCCAGGTGCTATGTTAATCCATTTTCTCAGGGGTTGCCACTGAACCAGAAGAATTCTGAACATGTTATAGACAGCAGCTCTGTTTATTCAGTACATACTTCTTATCTAAATTCCTGACATTGACATTTCTACCTTTTTATATTATGAAGTGGAACATTTTTTAAAGAAAATGTTAACGTGTGTTAGTATATGTATTTTGCACAGATTATCCTGTCTAACAGAAATAATATAGCGTCCATAAATCTCAGACAAGATGACAAGAAACATAGCACATGTGTACAGTGGATGATTTCTGAAGGCCAATAATATTCTTCTTATGAATAAGTCTTCTTCTAGGCTGGGGATCAATTGGCAGAATGGGGCTCTAAATTGATTATACAATTTGATATGTAGAGTTAAAGGGGTATTCCCATTTTAGCAAATTATTGTTATTGTTTTAATTATTAAAATGGATACAATTTTCAACATACTTTCTGTATGAATTCCTCATGAATTTCTAGATATCTGATTCATATTATTCTTTGTAAAGTTTCTATTTTTACTACTAGTGGACAGAAATCTGACCATGGTCACACATGCGCACAGCTCATTAGTATCACAGAGAGTAATCAGAGCTGTGTGTTATGAAGAGCCACACACATGTGTGACCATGGTCAGATTTTTGTCCACTGGAAGTAAACATAGGAGCTTTCCATAGAATGACAGTAAGCAGAGATCTAGAAAATGGTAAAGAATTGATACATAAAGTATATTGGATAATTGTATAACTTTTTATCATAAATATAATTACATCAATTTGCTGGAGTGGGAATAACCCTTTAAAGCTGATGGCCATTCTGATTAGCTGGCAGCTTTACTTGATAAACAAACTTGGGATGTTGTATTAGAGACAATTAATGCCTGGAAACCACCAAAGGAAGCAACATTTAGAACACAGGGAAAACAATAATGACACAAAGCACAGTTACCATTGAAAGTGTTTGCATGTTGAAAAGTTACATCCTGTCAATTAAAATGTTTTACTAGTCTCTTGAGGATGATAAGAAATTCATGTTTCCTTTACAAAAATGATTTGTCTATTTGATCTTTATGTACTAGTTACCAGACGGAATTGAGTTACCAGGTGAAAATCACTAAAATTCTAGCCATAACTGTGGTAAGATGAATCCATTATATTGATTTATATAAGCCAATGATTAGTACAATGAATAGTACATAGCATACATGGGTGAGCAGAAAAAGTACAAAGTGAGCAATGTTGGTTTATAAATGTCTGGTGAATTCTAGGATATTTTGTAAGTTTTTGAATAATTAAGTCTTTAAATGTAGCACACAGCATGTTAATCACACCCATGTTTGCTTTAGGTGTGGTTTATGCATAAAATCAGCAAAATACTGATAATTGCACTAAAAAATACATACATTTGATGCTTTTGTATCAACGATTCAAAGCGTACCTTTTCCTTCTATATTGTCAGGCATAATGTAAAGATTATATGTAAAAATTACATTTTGTATGTATTTTGTATATTTTGTATTTTTATATGCAATTATACATTCATTTTCTACTTTGTTAAAAAACTTTCAAAACTATTTTAGTATGAAGGACTGATTAAACATTTCTTATTGTATTTCTGCTTTCAAATTTAGATTTTTTTGATTTTGATATATTTTGATGTGAACATTGCACATTGCAATTTAACTTGCTATTCCACCCTATGGTGCAATAAACAAATGCATTTGTTCCACATTTAGGATACATACGTACATTTTTTAATTGATTAACTTTATTCATATTTGAGTAGTAGGTTATAAATTAAAGCAGCAATCACGCTGTGGTTATTTTGTTTTTGTTGTCGCATTCACTATAAAGCATATGTTTTTATGTTTTTCTTTTTTTTGGACAGTAGCCCATTTTAAATATAAATCTGTTGCAGAATGTATAATTTTTTATTGTTTATTTTCCACTTTTTAAAATTCTACATACATATGATTTTGTATTTTTTAAAATTAAAACTATAAATTTATAAGATACCGTAACCCTTACGTTGACCGGCCTTGAAGGAGTGAATACAGAGGGTTCACAGACTTTTATTCCACTCATTTTACAATATGTTTGCCAATCATGACTGACATTTTGGACCTACATGAGAGCTATTTAGAAAGAAATCACTCTGCAGGTTTTGAACCCCTTATCACTGTAAATGAACACAATGAGTATACCAGCATATTACATTGTACTCAATGTTGACAGAAGCTCAAGCACCATGAAACCTTTGACATTCGTCATTTACATTGCTTAACCTGGAGAGATGACTTCAAACTGAACTTTATCACCTGAGTTGTCTCAACTAATGTATAAATACAAACATCAGCAACACTATATGGGTTATTACTATTTACGGTACATTTCATTTATTTGTGATCATGGTTTTGATAGGCTTTCTATATGATGTATTTTCTTTAAGCTAGTGTATAATGTACAATTTAATAAGAAATGTTAAAAAATGTGTAAATAATCATTATTATAAGCATCAAAAAATCATATTTATAAAAATAAATAGATGCTTACCAACTTCAAGGGCTGGGCCACAGTGCTTCATGTTTTTGTAATAAGTGGGTGCAGGATATTAGGTATGTTATTAGTATACATCTATTAATAGTTCTGTACCACTCTCTTGTTATGTAAACCATCTCCTCGTTCAGAAATGTCCTTTACCTCATCAGCTACCATTCCTGTCCATAAAATGGCTGCAGATGGAGAATCATATGATCTGTAACTGTCCATGACTGACATCCCTTCCAAGACCCTGCATTCATGAACATTTTCACAAGATCCTGGAAGATGCGATACAATTATAGTTTATTGATACCTGGGGAAAATTCTTTTGTACAAAAGTGTCCAGTCATAATGTTACACAAGATTAAGATAGGCTTAGGTACAGTTGCATACATATGTTAGAAACACACATATTATTTGGAGATTGCTAGTTACTTAGTTCTAAATTGTAGTATTATCATCATGTCTGACATTTTGTTTTGTTCTTTTTCTGTTTATTGGTTAAGGCTACATTCACACACATGTATGGGGGGACGTATATATAGCGGATGACGTATATACGGCCAATATGGAAGTGGTACCCAATATGTAGTGATTTTGGTAATTTTCACTTTTGTATGTTGTATTTGATTTATATATGGCCACCAGGGGACTTTTATTCTTTTTTTTGTATATTTTTTTATTTGTACTTTTTTTGTCTGTTCTTTGTCTGAGGGTGGGACGTGGAAAAGTGATTTTTTTGATCACTTGTTCAGTGCAATATACTGCAGTACTAATGAATTGCAGCATATTACATAATCAGCCTTTGGATTCTGCATGAGCTGACATCAACACTGTTAGATCGGGCTGAAAGCACAATGTAACAGGTGTCTACTGAAGTCGGTGGGTGCCGATAGTCCTGGTAATGCCAAATAGATGCCTCGGTCATGATGACAGCAGCGTATAAGTTTAAAAAGCCAGTATCACGGCCGAATCAGCCATGAAGCGATATTAAATTTAGGAAATGGGACCATAATGGAAAATCAATCATGTCGGTATCTTTAAGATATGGACGCAAAAGATAAACAGAGGGGTTGTATATGACATAATAAGACGAGCTGTATATCATATAACAAAGGGGCAATATTTTATATAAGGGAGCTATATATAATATAATAAGGGTGCTGTATATGATATAATAAAGGGGCTGTATATTATATAAGGGTGCTGTATATTATATAAGGGTGCTTTGTAGGATATAATAAGGGGACTATACATTATATAAGGGAGGGTTTATATGAAATAAGAGGGGCTGTATATGATATAATAAGGGGGATGTATAAAATATAAGGGTGCTGTATATGATATATTAAGAGGGGCTGTATATAAGAGGGGTTGTATATCATATAACGAAGGGGCAATATTTTATATAAGGGAGCTGTATATAATATAATAAGAGAGCTGTATATTATATAACAAGGGGTCTCTATATAATATAATGGGGGCTGTATATAGTATAATAAGAGGGGCTGTATATTATATAATAATGGGGGCTATACAGTATATTACATAATAATGGAGGATCTATATAATATAATTAGGGGGGCTATATATTGTATAATAAGGGGGTTGTACATTATGTATTAAGGGGGCTGTATATTATATATTAAGGGGCTGTATATTATATAATAATGCGGGCTGTATAAGAAATAATAAGGGGGCTGTATATAGTATAATGGGGAATATATATTATATAATAAGGGAGGCAGTATATAACATAATTAGGGGGGCTACATGTTGTATAATAAGGGGACAGTATATAATATAATGACGGGGCTGCATATAATATAATATGGGAGGTGAGCTGGACATTATATACTCCAGGGGTGGCTTTATATAATTTAACCAAGGGGGTTACATATTATATAAACAGGGTAGGCTGTATATTATCGAAATTTGCTAACCAAAATTTTGGTTTCCTGTAGTCCGTAGGCAGCATTGAATGGGTTAAGTCTCACATCCTCCTATTGGACAGAAGATAACAATTAATTAGCAATAGAGATTGGCAGGCTGACTCCCTATAAAATACCCCTGAGCCAATGAACACACGTGTTTTCTTATGCAGCAATAAGTACTTTTATTTAGGGGGGATCTTTGTGCTGCCTATGGACTACAGGAAACCAAAATTTTGGTGAGCAAATTTCGATATTCCTGGTCGTCCTACGGCAGCACTGAATGGGACTTGAAAAGCAGTAGAAACATAAAGGGCGGGTTACTTCGAGGCAGCCGAACAAATTACACTCTTGCCGAAGGCCGAGCCTACCCCGGGGCCCACATTGAGCCTATAGTGCCTGATGAAGGTTGAAGGACCTGACCATACTGCCGCCTTGCATATTTGATCCAACGATATATGGGATATTTCCGCCCAGGATGCAGTCGTTGACCTCGTTGAATGCGCTTTCAGATTAAGAGGAGATTGAAGGCCTTCTAGATCATAACACATGGAAATTGTACCTTTAATCCATCTGGCTAGAGTAGCCTTACTAGCTCACTTCCCCTTATTAGGGCCTTTGAACTGTAAAAACAGGGCTTCAGCCTCCTAAAGACTTCTGCCCTCTGGAGATAAGCGAGAACTGATCTCTTCACATCCAGGGTTTGAAGCTTTCCCTGCTCTTCTTCTGGGACATCTGTACCCAGGCAGGAAGGAAGATCTCTTGATTTAAAGCAGATTGAGAAGGTATTTTTGGCAGAAAATCCGGCATTGTTCGAAGAATTATGCAGTCTTCCATGACTCTCAGATACGGTTCCTTACAGGAGAAGGCTTGGATTTCACTAATCCTCCTTGCAGAACAAATGGCCACCAGGAAAACAGTCTTCCAGGAGAGAAGATGCAGAGGGATATCTGAGATTGGTTCGAATGGTTCTTGACAGAAATGCTTCAAAACAATAGAAATATCCCAAGACGGTAGAGGTGACATAACTGTAGGCTTTAACTTCTTCAGACCCCTGAAGAATCTCCTGACCAACAGGTTCTCAGAGAAGATTCCACCTAAGGAAGAATAAATGGCGGTAAAATGGACTTTCAGTGTATTAAACTTAAGGCCCTTCTTTAAGCCATCCTGCAGAAATTGAAGGAGGGAAGGTACATGAGTAGAAGAAGCTCTTTTCGTTAAGCACCATAGCTTATAGATTCCCCAGACACGTTGGTAGACTTTTAACGTCTTCGGTTTCCTAGAGGCCGACAATGTGTCAATAACTGAAAACCCCAACCTTCTTAGATTCCCCATTTCAGCTTCCAGGCCACCAGATAGAGAGGTGCTGGGTTGTGGAAAAAAAGAAACCCGTTCTAAAGTAGCAAGTCCTTCCTGGGAGGGAGAAACCAGAATTCCCCCCTTGACAATGACAGGAGAAGAGGGAACCAGGCCCTTCTCGGCCAAAACAGAATCACGGCTATGACTGTCGTTTTTTCTCACCTGATCTTCTGTAACACTCTCGGAATGAGAGGGAACGGTGGGAATATGTAAAGAAATTGGTCTGTCCAGTCGAATGAGAGTGCATCCACCATTACTGGGTTCTCCTGCTTGTACAGGGAGCAAAACTGGGGAAGCTGAGAGTTGGATCTTGACGCCATCAGGTCCATCTGAGGAAGACCCATTTTCCGGACAATTTGCTGGAACACTTGTTTGTTCAGAGACCACTCCGAAGGATTGACTGGATTGCGGCTCAGCCAATCCGCCTCCACATTCAATCCTCCCCTGATATGAACCGCTGAGATGTTGTGAACCGTCTGTTCGGCCCAGGTCATCAGAAGGGAACACTCAAGAGACCGGCTCCCCTGTTTGTTGATATAGAAAACAACTGCCAGGTTGTCCGATCGGACCAAAAATTCTTGTTCGAATAGGAGACTGGAGAAGTGAAGAAGTGCCAGACGTACAGCCCTCAATTCCTTGAGGTTCAAATGCAATTTGGACTTGGGTCGGGTCCACCTCTTTTGAACCCACTGGTCTTTCAATAGGGCACCCCAGCCCCAATTGGATGCGTCTGATGTAAGGACCACTGGCTGTAGGAATTGGATGGATCTGCCTAATAGTGGGTTTCTGGACCACCAGATTAAGTCCTTGAGAGCCTGGACTGAGATTGTCATTGGCTTGTCCAAAGACCGCAGACTCCTTGACCATTGGGAGAGAATGGATGCTTGGAGAGCCCTCATATGAGATTTTGCCCAAGGGACTGCTTCTATAGCTGAGGTTATTTGTCCTAGGACTGCCATGGCTTTCCTGATTGTTGTCCTGGGGTGCAGAATCAGATACTTGATCGCTTTCTTCAGAGCGGTAATTCTGGCTGATGACAAAGAGAGCGTCATGTTGGAAGAGTTTACTATGAACCCTAGAAATTTCTGAGAGGTTTCATGAACCAGAGACGACTTCTTTTTGTTGATAACAAACCCATGAACCCATGGTAGACTTCACACAAGTCTGGTTCCCAATCCTCTGGTAAGGGCTCGTGACAGCTAGTACAACACCTATGCCTGCTCTTTCTGGCACTTTTTCTTCCTGAGGGCATCTGGAAGACACATTGTATTAGGCACAATAACACGCTGCCATACAACAGAACTAGCAGGGCACCAGAGGTGAGCACTTACGATTCCCGTGGGTAGGCTCTGCTGCCTGGCGAGCGCTGCCCACGCACCGCGCCATATCTGTTTAAATGGGAAGTCTCGCGAGACCGAACTTCCTACTTGACAGAAAAGCCGCGCCCCCACCCGCGCACGCGCTGTCCGCCCCACGCGACGCCGAGGCAACGCAACAAGCACCATGACACCCAGCCCAACTCCACCCCTGGCAGGCATGGTAAGGTGGGGGAAACAGAATACAGCGGGGAACACAGGGATACTTGCCTGAGGTGATAACAGCTGATATCAGCATACAGCAAGCCAGACATCCTGTGCTGTGCAGTGACCCTGTAACTCACTCGGGTTATGCAGCAAGCTGCCATCGGGCAGCGGTCCCAAGGGAATGGAGCACCCAAACCATGGGACAGGGAGCCAACGCTCAACCAAACTTCTTGTTATCCACTTTCACAGAAGAAAAAAAACACGTGTGTTCATTGGCTCAGGGGTATTTTATAGGAAGTCAGCCTGCTAATCTCTATTGCTAGTTAATTGTTATCTTCTGTCCAATAGGAGGATGTGAGACTTAACCCATTCAGTGCTGCCGTAGGACGACCAGGAAAATATTACTTGAAGGTGAGTCATTATATCAATTTATATCTATGAATGCATTATTTATTTACTAGTATATTGAGATCTTTTTAGGAATCCATATACCGTATTTTCCGGACTATAAGGCGCACTTAAAAGCCTTGGATTTCCTTGGAAATCCAAAGTGCGCCTTTTAGTCCGGTGCGCCCTATGTATGGCGCTGGTCAGCGGACCATACTTACATAGGTCCCCGCTACCGGAGACCGGAGACAGCAGATCTCCAGCGGGAACTGCAGACCACGCGGCACGAACAACTTCTGCAGTTCCCGCTGGAGATCTGCTGTCTCCGGTAGCGGGGACCTATGTAAGTATGGTCCGCTGCCCTCCTCCACCTCCCCCTCACCTTCCCCACTCACCTTCCCCGCGTCGCCGCGTCTCGTCGGGTCTCGTCTTCGGGTCGCGTCGCGTCTCTTCTCCGCTCCGCCCCCGGACCTCCGACACGCCCCCGGACCCCGCGCCTTATAGTCCGATGCGCCTTATATATGGAATTATTACATATATAAGGCGCATCGGACTAATGCGCCTTATATTCCGGTGCGCCTAATGGCCCGGAAAATACGGCATACATATTCTAGTATTCTATTTGCTGATTACTCTACAAGGTAATTTCCTTATTCAGCTCTGTCGGGGCACGCTCGCCCAAACCTTTTTTCGCCGATTTTGACATAGATTTTCTCTTTGACCATATGTCCGTCCATCCTCGTCGGCCATCATGATATTTACTTACCTTCACGTACCAGCATAAGCATTTTGAGGTAGTATTTGCCTGTTGCTTTTTAATATTATCCATTTTACGGGCTGTTCCGGCCTGGTTTTGTAGTGTTGATACATTTTTAATTTATAATTTTCGCTGTTTGTTATGTCCTCAATGGGCATTTGCTATAATGCTTCACTTTTTGACTGTGTGTATTGCATCATTGTTTCAGCAGTATTTTATTTGCTTTACTTTTTCTGGTGACTTGATCAGCTTTTTCTAATATTTAATACGACCTTAGATCTCTCTGTGACCTTCAATCGCCCGTAATACTCGTAACATTTCGTCGACCATCGAAATATAGTCACTCATAATACCTCTAACACATTGTCGACCATCGAAATACAGTTCTCACTATATTTTTTATGCCGTATGCTGGTTTGATATTTGATACAAGTCATACTTTTAGCATATCGTTGACTATTGAATTATAGTCCGTACTATACTTTTCATGCCGTATTTCTACTTGATACTGATATGATAAATTTCCAGGCAACCTTTGCTGGTCCATTGTATATACCAGCACCCTGAGATTTTCTGTATTTTGCTTTTATTGTTCTCACTATTTTGTAAGTGACACTGCCAGTGTCCGATAATTGCTCTTTTGCACAAAAATAAAAATTTTTAATTTTTTTTATTTTTATGATTTTTGTTTGTTTTATATTTCAAGACTGCACCTTAATTTTTTACATGGCTTATTTTGCACATACTGATGAATTTCTTAATGAAATATTTAAATCAGTGTTTATACTTTCTTCTATATGAACTCACCTACCTTATCTCACTACTCTTTCCCAACCATTATGAACTGACGATTTTATAAAGGCTTACCAATAAACCCTTCCCTCTACCCATATGCATTTATGCTGGCGCTTTTATCAGATTGGTGGCATGCTATTTTTATTTTTACCTCTTTTTCATTTCAACAAGGCGAAATTTCAACACGCACATATGATCATTTGGAACGCATCGTGCGTTCCATGTAGCGCTCGGTGCGTTCCACTGACCTCACTTCCGGTTCTCCAACCGGAAGTGGGCGTTCCTTACTCCGGCGTCCGTGCTCTGACAGAGCTGTGAACGTATTTAAAGAGGTTAGCAACTCTCACCCACTATCCCCTGAGGAAGCCCGCTTGACAGGTGATATGCGTGGGGCACCTGTGACCCCCCGGTCTCTCCAGCCCGGCATCCGTTATTTGGTAATGTGACTTATATTATCCTCACTAAGCACTTTATATTTATGCCAATATTTATGTACTACTGTTTGTCACACCTTCTATGTACTCTCTACTGAGGCTGAATACTGGGGGCGCAATTGTTCTTTCCCTAATCGTGGGATTTTTAATTGATTTTATGATTTTGTTGGATTACATTAAAATAAAGTTTATTGTTTCAATATAACATCTGTCTTTCCATCTGTTTGATTTTGATCAATATAGAAAGGGCTGTATATAATATAAATATAGGAGGAGGCCTTATTTAAATGGGAGGGGGTACAGTATGTAATTAAAGTGAGTATATATTTGTGAACAATTTAAATTAAATTTTGGGGATGTAAATCTATATAAAGATGGCTTTATATAGTTAAACATGTGGGAGAATCTGTATATAGGGATCTGATTTTATTTAAACTATAGGAGCTGTATATAATTTAATTGGGAGAGACAAGCTTTTTAAAATTAAGAGAAAGCTGCATAATATATATAGTCCAAAAATGAGGCTAAAGAAACGATCCTGGATAGGATCTGAAACATCGTACTTTGGGTGAATAAAGTACCCACCTTTTTACTTTACAATAGTTGTGGAGTGCAGTTTCATATTTTGGACTATTTATTAGGTGTGTCAAGCCATGGAGGCAAATGCACCCCATGTGATTTTGTATGGTGCTGCTGAACTTTTTGATGAATATATAATTTATTAGGGGTCCATAATCAGTCTAGTGGGGTCCAATATATCATAAATGGGGTGCAATATATACTATAATTAATTTGGGGGGGAATATAGTATATATTCTAATAAATGAAGAAGAGCCAAAAAATGTCTCCAAAAAGATGGTGATACTAAAACAAATAGGATTTTCTCTATTTTAACCCCTTACCGACATTTGATGTAATAGTACTGCATCATGGGAGGTTCATTCCCGCAATTTGCAGTACTATTACGTCAAACTGAACGGAGCCGACACCCGCCTCTAACACCCGCGATCAGAGATTTCTCCGATCATGGGTGTTAACCGGGGCGGTCCGCTGCTCCGATTGCAGCTCCGGGACTGCCAGTGTGTTACATTACACAGTGTAATACATCTTTATTACACTGTGTAAGGTGAAGAAGAGCTTAAATGTAAAAGTAAATAAAAACAGTTAAAAACATTTTTAATACAAATAATTAATTAAATAAAGCCCCTTAACATCCTACAAAAATAAGAGTATGCATAAAAAACCATGTCCATATAAAGTAGACATTCACTGAATGTTAGTTATTAAGTGTTTTTGCGGTTATGACTATGTGTGGAAAAAGTAGAACATTTTGAAGTTCGAAAATTTTTCAAAATTTTCACCAAATATCTGATTTTATCATAAATAAATGCAAAACATACCACCAAAATTTTTCAACTAACATGAAGTACAAAGTGTCACGAGAAAACTATTTTAAAATCATTGGATATGTTGAAGCGTTTCAAAGTTATAACCATTTATAGTGACACAGGGCAGATTTGAAAAAATGGGCCGTGTCAGGAAGGTGAAAAGTGGCTTCGGCGTTAAGGGGTTAATTGTTCTTTAGTAAAATTGTAAAAATATATAAAAACAATAAATAAAAACATCATAATCAAAGTGATCCATAAAATAAAGGTAACATTTGAATTGATTATTTTCTTTTCTGCCATACATTGAAAAGCCACTAAAATGAAGTAATTTTAAATTGCATCTAATCTCTAAAAATAAGCCCTAATATGTGGAAAGAAATAAAGATTGTACAGCCTTAAAAATATGACAATGCAATCTGCTGTAAATGGCGCTCCTTCCCTTCAATGCCATGACGTGTGCCCATTCAGTAGTTTACCACCACATATGTATTATTGGCATACTCGTAAGAAATAGGCTATAGAGTAGAGATGAGCGAACATACTCGTCCGAGCTTGATGCATTAGCATTAGCGTACTCGAAACTGCTCGTTGCTCGGACGAATACTTCGCCCGCTCGAGAAAATGGCATCTCCCGCCGTTTTGCTTTTTGGCGGCCAGAAACAGAGCCAATCACAAGCCAGGAGACTCTGCACTCCACCCAGCATGACGTGGTACCCTTACACGTCGATAGCAGTGGTTGGCTGGCCAGATCAGGTGACCCTGGAATAGACTAGCCCCTGCCCGCGCTGCTCGGATCATTCTGTGTCTGGATGCCGCTAGGGAGAGAGCTGCTGCTGGTCAGGGAAAGCGTTAGGGTGTTCTATTAGAATAGTGTTAGGCAGGAGTGATTCTACAAGAACCCAACAGCCCTTCTTAGGGCTACAATAACGTTATACATTTTTTTTTTATTTGCTTGTGGCTGGGCTTGCTGGCACTAGTAGTGCAGCTAGTACCATATTGTGAGGAATTTGCAGGGGGACTTGCTACCGTTGTGTTTAGCTCTTAGTGACACACATATCCACCTCAAACACCGTAGTGGGACAATTTATTAGGGGTTTGATTAGAATTAGGCAGAGTCTGCTGATTTATTTATTTTTTTTACCTTTATTTCATTTTATAGCTCAAACTCATCTTGCAAAGCAGTGTGCTTTCAGTGTCGGCTACAAAATAGCCATAGGAGAACCCCAACGGCTTACTTAGGCCTACAATAGCGTTATATTTTCCTTTTTTTGGTTTGCCTGTGGCTGGGCTTGCTGGCATTAGTAGTGCAGCTAGTACCATATTGTGAGGAATTTGCTGGGAGACCTGCGACCGTTGTGTTTAGCTCTAAGTGACACGCATATCCACCTTAAACACCGAAGTGGGACAATTTATTAGGGGTTTGATTAGAATTAGGCAGAGTCTGCTGATTTTTTTTTTTTTTTTACCTTTATTTCATTTTATAGCTCAAACTCATCTTGCAAAGCACAAAATCCAGTTGTGTGCTGTCAGTGTAGGTTAGAAACTAGCCATAGCAATAGGATAGCATCGTTTTGTTAAAAAAAAAAGTTTACACTTTAATTTGGAAAATGTTTAACCCGAGGGCTAGGGGTAGAGGACGAGGGTGTGGACGTGGGCGTCCAACTACTGCAGGGGTCTGAGGCCGTGGTCCTGGGCGGGGTGAGACACCACCTGCTGATGAGGGAGCAGGGGAACGCCGCAGAGCTACACTCCCTAGGTTCATCATGTCTCAAGTTACTGGGACTCGTGGTAGAGCACTGTTGAGGCCAGAACAGTGCGAAGAGGTGATGTCGTGGATTGTGGACAATGCTTCTAGCCATTTGTCCACCAGTCAGTCTTCCACGCAGTCCACCCATGTCACCGAAATCAGCACTCCTCCGGCTCCTCCACCTCAGCCTCCTTCCCCCCAGTCTGCCCCCTCCCAGCAAAATTTGGCATTTGAAGCGGCATACTCTGAGGAACTGTTTTCTGGACCCTTCCCACAGTCACAAACCACTTGTCCGGTTGCTGCTGAGCAATTTTCCGGTGCCCAGGTTTTCCACAGTCGCAGTCTGTGGGTGATGATGACATTATTGACGTAGAAGAAGAAGAACATCTTCATTTTGCATTAAAATGTGCCTTATTTTCTGTTCAGCCCTGTGAAACTATTAAAGCTTAAAGAAACTTCATAAAAATGTAGTTTCTGATATTGGTTAATTTAGGGGTGTTTGCAAACATAAAGACCTCTCAAAGTGACTTGGTAGCTTAGCAAGTATGATTTAGCATTTATAATGGTGAAAAATGTGAAAAATCGCACTAAACTGACACATAATGCCATTCTACAAAATTGAGAATTCTGCTTTGCTGAGTTTCTCTTGATCTATTTATATGACTAGAAGGACATCTACCACCAGGATAAAAGAATGTTTGCAAATGAGCCTGAGCAGCCTGGAGCCCATCAGGCTCATTTGCATACAGTCTTTCATCCTCGTGGTAGATATCCTTGAAATGCATCAATTATAATAATATTAAAAAGGGCAACATCTTTAACATTTCATGGCTTTTCCATAATGTACTGGAATAAAAAATCCCCATAAATATAGATATACACTCACCGGCCACTTTATTAGGTACAACTGTCCAACTGCTCGTTAACACTAAATTTCTAATCAGCCAATCACACGGCGGCATTTAGGCATGTAGACATGGTCAAGACAATCTCCTGCAGTTCAAACCGAGCCATCAGTATGGGGAAGAAAGGTGATTTGAGTGCCTTTGAACGTGGCATGGTTGTTGGTGCCAGAAGGGCTGGTCTGAGTATTTCAGAAACTGCTGATCTACTGGGATTTTCATGCACAACCATCTCTAGGGTTTACAGAGAATGGTCCAAAAAAAAAAAAAACATCCAGTGAGCGGCAGTTCTGTGGGCGGAAATGCCTTGTTGATGCCAGATGTCAGAGGAGAATGGGCAGACTGGTTCGAGCTGATAGAAAGGCAACAGTGACTCAAATCATCACCCGTTACAACCAAGGTAGGCAGAAGAGCATCTCTGAACGCACAGTACGTCGAACTTTGAGGCAGATGGGCTACAGCAGCAGAAGACCACACCGGGTGCCATTCCTTTCAGCTAAGAACAGGAAACTGAGGCTACAATTTGCACACGCTCATCGAAATTGGACAGCAGAAGATTGGAAAAACGTTGCCTGGTCTGATGAGTCTCGATTTCTGCTGCGACATTCGGATGGTAGGGTCAGAATTTGGCGTCAACAACATGAAAGCAATGATCCATCCTGCTTTGTCTCAACGGTTCAGGCTGGTGGTGGTGGTGTCATGGTGTGGGGAATATTTTCTTGGCACTCTTTGGGCCCCTTGGTACCAATTGAGCATCGTTGCAATGCCACAGCCTACCTGAGTATTGTTGCTGACCATGTCCATCCCTTTATGACCACAATGTACCCAACATCTGATGGCTACTTTCAGCAGGATAATGCGCCATGTCATAAAGCTGGAATCATCTCAGACTGGTTTCTTGAACATGACAATGAGTTCACTGTACTCAAGTGGCCTCCACAGTCACCAGATCTCAATTCAATAGAGCATCTTTGGGATGTGGTGGAACGGGAGATTCGCATCATAGATGTGCAGCCGACAAATCTGCGGCAACTGTGTGATGCCATCATGTCAATATGGACCAAAATCTCTGAGGAATGCTTCCAGCACCTTGTTGAATCTATGCCACGAATAATTGAGGCAGTTCTGAAGGCAAAAGGGGGTCCAACCCGTTACTAGCATGGTGTACCTAATAAAGTGGCCGGTGAGTATAAGTCTAGTACATATTTTTAGATAGTCTACATAGTGGATTTTTGTGCATCTTGTGCGCTATTGCTACTGCCAAGTAATAGTATTGTTTGCTTATTTCTTAGAATAACTACTAGTAGTAATACTGACTTCGCTGTTATTCTTCTGTTGTGAAGAGATGAACATTAGTTTGGATGCTTAAGAAACCAAGGTTTCTTGACGTAAACTATTCATGTTTTATACAGCAATTACTATGGTTATGAACAACAAATGTGAAACACATTAATAATCCAATTAATCTTGTTTGAGTAACATATATCTCCACCTTGACCTTCACTGAAACTTCATCTAAAACAAGCCCTTTTCATCATAGCTGTGAGTTACAATTTGTAATGATGCTTGGGTGTCAATTACTATGGCGTAGGTGGCTAAAGAAGTATGGAAACTAAGGATCAGATCAACGTCATTGGAGGAGTAGTCCGTATAACCAACGATATGGCTTACTCGATGCTACATCCCTTTCAGTCAATGCTTTACTTACTAGTCCTAGGTATGTCGGTGGAGATCACATTAAATAAAGCTTTTTCAGGCACACCAAGCTCGTTCAGACAAGTGTGTCAGAGGTGGGGATAGTACCTCATGAATCTCCAGAAAGCAATTCCATGTATTTATCTAGGCACAACACCTGTGTAGGGCTGAAAGGAAAGATAAATGACGTGGGAGGAGTGGGATTTTATGAGAATACATTGTTGATGACTGTGCATATGACATCAAGGAAGAACGAAACTTTCTATTCTTGTCAAGCTATATTTTAAATAGAATGAGGAGGATTATCTGTTCTAAAGATTTTCATTTCAAACTGTGCCTTAGTCAAAAATAACATTAATAGTTAAAGGGAACATGAGGGCAGGGTAAAATAATAATAATAATAATAATAATAATAATAATATATAATTACGTGCAATGCTTGTAATTTTTTATACAGTAAAGGAATAGTACATGTAAATATAGGAAACCTTGTATTATACCGTATCAATGGATGTTTGTCTACATCAGGATTTTTTTTTCCTTTCCCCACTCCCCCTTCTAAACTGCTTGATGCACCACTCTAAAACATCATAATCAAAACTTGTTAAAGCCTAAGGAAGTCTATAGACAGAATAATTTTGATTTATAGTGCAGAGTTTTTATATTTTTTATATGTTATTTTATTATTATGTATATATAAAATACTACAATTTTGATATAGGAAACTATATCTTATCCTAGAAAATCTATCAGGCTCAGTATCTCCACTCATTTAACGCCTCAAATATATTTTAAGCCAATAGAAGTCTAGGAAAGAAGTAATAGGAGAAAAAGAATTGAGTAAAAAAAAATGTAATATACAGACCAATGCTGCTGCAACTAACATTAGACCTTGAAGGAAATGTATCAGATTATCAGTGTACAGGCGGTCCCCTACTTAAGAACACCCGACTTACAGAAGACCCCTAGTGACAAACGGACCTCTGGATGTTGGTAATTTACTGCACTTTAGCCTTAGACTACAATAAACATCTATAACAGTTATCACAAGTGTCTGTAATGAAGCTTTGTTGTTAAACCTGGTTCTTATGATCCAACATTTTTAAAATCCAGTTGTCACAAAGTGCAAAACAAATTTGGCTGGGGTTACAATTATAAAACATACAGTTTCGACTTACATACAAATTCAACTTAAGAACAAACCTACAGAACCTATCTTGTACGTAACCCAGAGACTGCCTGTATTAGCGGAAAGTGAGTATTGATAGCTCTCAGCAGTACGATTGGAGACATACTGTATGTTTATACTGAGCCCTACTCCTCTACTTTCCTTAACCCCTTAACGCTCTGCGCCGTAGCTCTACGGCACAGAGGTATAAGGGATGTATGAAGAGGGCTCACGGGCTGAGTCCTCTTCATACAGAGGTGGGGGTTTTTGCATTTTGCACAAAACCCCCACCGCTAATAACCGCGGTCGGTGCTTGCACCGATCTCGGCTATTAACCCTCTAAACGCCGCCGGCAAAGTCGCCGGCGGCATTTAAAAGACGGTGGCGCGCGGGCGCCGCCATCTTTTTTCCGATTGCCACGCCCCCGAACGTCATCGGGCGATCGGTTACCATGGTAGCCTCGGGTCTTCTTTTGACACAAGGCTACATGGTTTATGCAGGTTCGTTACAATGAGCCAGTGGCTCATTGTAATGTATGACCTGCAAAAATGCCATATATTGCAATACTGTAGTATTGCAGTATATGGTAGGAGCGATCTGACTATCTAGGGTTAATGTACCCTAGATGGTCTAAAAAATAGTGAAAAAAAAAAAGAAAAAAAAAAATTTTAAAAATAAAAAAAATTTATAAAATATTAAAAGTTCAAATCACCCCCCTTTCCCTAGAACGGATATAAAACATAACAAACAGTAAAAATCACAGACACATTAGGTATCGCCGCGTCCCAAAATGCCCGATCTATCAAAATATAAAACCGGTTACGGCCGGCGGTGACCTCCGAGGCGGGAAATGGCGCCCAAATGTCCGAAATGCGACTTTTACACCTTTTTACATAACATAAAAAATGAAATAAAAAATGATCAAAATGTCGCACAGACCTCAAAATGGTAGCAATGAAAACGTCGCCTCATTTCACAAAAAATGACCCCTCACTCATCTCCGTGCGCCAAAGTATGAAAAAGTTATTAGCATCAGAAGATGGCAAAATTTTTTTTTCTATTTTGTACACATTCGTTTAATTTTTGAAAATGTATTAAAACACAATAAAACCTGTATAAATTTGGTATCACCGCGATCGCACCGAACCAAAGAATAAAGTAGGCATTTTATTTGGAGCGAAGAGTGAAAGTCGTAAAAACTGAGCCCACAAGAACGTGACGCACGTGCGGTTTTTTTTCAATTTTTCCACATTTGTAATTTTTTTTCAGCTTCGCAGTACACGGCATGTTAAAATAAATAACATCACGGGAAAGTAAAATTTGTTACACACAAAATAAGCCCTCAAACAGGTCTGTACACGTAAAAATGAAAAAGTTATGCATTTTTGAAGTTGGAGAGCGAGAAATCAGCCGAAAAACCCTGCGTCCTTAAGGGGTTAAATTATCATAGTAAATAAGGTTTGAAAAAAGACATCAGTCCATAAATAACATAGTTTTATAAATATGTGAATGAGGCACAAGTGATTTGGGGCTTTACCAGAGCCCCACAGAACTTTGGGTTCTCTGGGTATTTTATGCCCCCAATTGTAACCTGGCTCCATGCTCCTTTGGTTCCTCTCCCCCTCCTGCTGTCTGCTGAAATCTCTGGCAGCACAAGCAGCAGATAGTCACTTCTGCAGAGAGTGGGAGGGGGTAGCACAGAAGGAGCAGGGAGGTGGTTATAAGTACTCCAGGGCAGGTGGGGCATAATATAGCTAAAGCACTTGTGCCTCATTCTTCTGAGAGCTACTAAACCGAAGTAATGGCTAATGTAAATTAGATTAGCTGATAGATTTCCTTTAAGTGGTTTTCTAGCAGGTTTTTCTTAGCTTGATAGAAAATCTTCTGTTGGCTGCATCAGTATGTGTATGTGTGCGCTTTCTCAGCTTCCATACTCTCCATCTTCCATACAAGCATATGGTTAAATATGAATTTTAGCAGTGAAAAGAGCTGGAGGCTGAAAGGAAAGTGTCTGATAAGTGAAAAATGCACTTTGATAACATATAATATTTTATATTGACTTGTAACATTGATTTAAGGAGAAAAACTTTGCTCCGTGAATATTATTCATTTTAAAATATTATTTGTGACGTCAAAAGAAGAGTAAATTAGAACCAACAAATCAATAGTTACAACGAATGACTGATTATGGAGGGTTATAAATAGAACATATTTTGAATTCCATATATTCCTAGGCTAAACTATATTACTTGTGATGCATGATGTATGTACACAAGTCAAAACTGTGGATATCGATAAGGAATCATTATTTAAACATTTTTCCATGTCACATTTTATAACAAGTCTGGTATCCTGCAACTTCCACATTGGTCACTAGGCTAAATACCATAATAGCCAGACACTTAGTACAGACGGTCCCCTACTTAAGAACACTCGAATTACATACGACCCCTAGTTACAAACGGACCCCTGGATATTAGTAATTTACTGTACTTTAGTTCTAGGCTACAATAAACAGCTATAACAGTTATCACAGGCGTCTGTAATGAAGCTTTATTGTTAATATTGATTCTTATGACAACCCAACATTTTTAAAATCCAATTGTCACAGAGACCAAAAAAGTTCTGTCTGGGATTACAATGATAAAATATACAGTTCCGACTTGCATACAAATTCAACTTAAGAACAAACCTACAGACCCTATCTTGTATGTAACCCGGGGACTGCCTGTAATTCTGTGCAGAATTTCTATGCAACAGCCACCTCATTAAAGACAAGACTGACAGGATAACATCTCTGTATAAAACACCTTCATTACATCCACTCTGTCAATAGATAATTTGTTCTTCCTATATGTACAGAGCATGTTTGGAAAACTCGTAATAGATTTCAAGAATATATAATCAAAATATAAAACAGAAAATGATACACAGTCGGGTTATATCAAAAATTGGTGAAAAATTACCTCGGTACTGACAGACTGTCTGCAGTTTTCTCAGAAAATTTTAATTTATTAAATTTAACACCTTAAAGACATAGCCTTTTGGGGGTTTCATGTTGAAGTTTTTTCATTTTTCTATACTTCCACAATAAATAATATCTTTTTATCTGACATGGGGTATGATTCTTTGCAGTGGAATTGTATTTTTCCAATGGTTTTATTTTAAAGGTAAACATAACATAATAATATTAGCTTGTTCCTGTCTTTCACTAAAGATAGGTTGCAAAGCCAAATACAGTTGCATTGAAATCTGCCTTTCTCCTTTCTCTAAGCATTTGCATTACAATATAATTGTGCATTAAAACTTACCTTGCACCCTGACAGAATCCTCTGTGTAGTGCCAGGGGTCGGGCTTTGGTTTGGATGCATTTCAAAAAACAACATAGGCCTTGTCTGTGCTGCAGACTGCTCAGCTCTCAGCCCCCACCATTGTGTTAATGTACAGCTCCTCCCTCCCCCACTGATGTCAGCTCAACAGGTTGTGAGCTCTGTGAAGGAGCAGGAATAGAAGCTGTACAGGAGCACAAAGGTGGGGGGCCAAGAGCTGAGTAGTTTGCAGCACAGACAAGTCACATATTGTTTTTTGAAATGCATCCAAAGCTCAACCCCTATGACTACACAGATGATTCTGTCAGAGTGCAAGGTAAGTTATAACTAGAGATGAGCGAACATACTCGTCCGAGCTTGATGCTCGTTCGAGCATTAGCGTACTCGAAACTTCTCGTTGCTCGGACGAATACTTCGCCCGCTCGAGAAAATGGCAGCTCCCGCCGTTTTGCTTTTTGGCGGCCAGAAACAGAGCCAATCACAAGCCAGGAGACTCTGCACTCCACCCAGCATGACGTGGTACCAGTACACGTCGATAGCAGTGGTTGGCTGGCCAGATTAGGTGACCCTGGAATAGACTAGCCCCTGCCTGCGCTGCTCGGATCATTCTGTGTCTGGATGCCGCTAGGGAGAGAGCTGCTGCTGGTCAGGGAAAGCGTTAGGCTGTTCAATTAGAATAGTGTTAGGCAGGAGTGATTCTACAAGAACCCAACAGCCCTTCTTAGGGCTACAATAACGTTATACTTTTTTTTTTTTTTATTTGCAGCTAGTACCATATTGTGAGGAATTTGCAGGGGGAATGCGACCGCTGTGTTTAGCGCTTAGTGACGCACATATCCACCTCAAACACCAAAGTGGGAAAATTTATTAGGGGTGTGATTTCAATTAGGCACAGTCTGCCATTTCCTTTTTATTTTACGTTTATTTTTTCATAACTCAGCGTCATCTCATCTGGCATAGCAGTGTGCTTTCATACTTGGCTAGAAAATAGCCAAAGGAGAATCCAAACGGCTTACTTACGCCTAAAATAGCGTTATATATATTTTATTTCTGGTTGATCTGCTGGTGGCTGTCCTTGCTGCAGTGCATCTACTACCAAATTGTGAGGAATTTGTAGTGAGACTTGCGACCTTTGTGTTTAGCGCTTAGTGACGCACATATCCATCGCAAAGACCGAAGTGGGAAAATTTATTAGGGGTTTGATTTCAATTAGGCACAGTCTGCCAGTTTCTTTTTATTTTACGTTTATTTTTTTAATAACTCAGCGTCATCTCATCTGGCATAGCAGTGTGCTTTCATACTTGGCTAGAAAATAGCCATAGGAGAATCCAAACGGCTTACTTACGCCTACAATAGCGTTATATATTTTATTTCTGGTTGATCTGCTGGTGGCTGTCCTTGCTGTAGTGCATCTACTACCATATTGTGAGGAATTTGTAGTGAGACTTGCGACCGTTGTGTTTAGCGCTTAGTGACGCACATATCCATCGCAAAGACCGAAGTGGGAAAATTTATTAGGGGTTGGATTTCAATTAGGCACAGTCTGCCAGTTTCTTTTTATTTTACGTTTATTTTTTCATAACTCAGCGTCATCTCATCTGGCATAGCAGTGTGCTTTCATACTTGGCTAGAAAATAGCCATAGCAATAGGATAGCATCGTTTGGTTTTAAAAACTAAAAAACACAAAAAAAAAAAAAACACAAAAAAACACAAAAAAAAGTTAAAAAAAAATTAAAGTTATAACTTTCATTTTCAAAATGTTTAACCCGAGGGCTAGGGGTAGGGGACGAGGCCGTGGTCCTGGGCGGGGTGAGACACCACCTGCTGATGAGGGAGCAGGGGAACGCCGCAGAGCTACACTCCCTAGGTTCATGTCTGAAGTTACTGGGACTCGTGGTAGAGCACTGTTGGGGCCAGAACAGTGCGAACAGGTGATGTCGTGGATTGCCGACAATGCTTCGAGCAATTTGTCCACCAGTCAGTCTTCCATGCAGTCCACCCATGTCACCGAAATCGGCACTCCTCCAGCTCCTGCACCTCAGCCTCCTCCCCCCCAGTCTGCCCCCTCCCAGGAAAATTTGGCATTTGAACCGGCATACTCTGAGGAACTGTTTTCTGGACCCTTCCCACAGTCACAAACCACCGGTTGCTGCTGAGCAATTTTCCGATGCCCAGGTTTTCCACCAGTCGCAGTCTGTGGGTGATGATGACATTCTTGACGTAGTGGAAGAAGTGTGTAAAGAGGTGTCCGACGATGAGGAGACACGGTTGTCAGACAGTGGTGAAGTTGTTGTCAGGGCAGGAAGTCCGAGGGGGGAGCAGACTGAGGGATCGGAGGATGATGAGGTGACAGACCCAAGCTGGGTAGAGAGGCCGGGTGAACACAGTGCTTCTGAGACGGAGGAGAGTCCTCGACCAGAACAGGTTGGAAGAGGCAGTGGTGGGGCCAGATGGAGAGGCAGGGCCAGAGCAGGTGCATCAGCGCCAAATGTGTCACGTAGTGAAGCTCCCGTGGCGAGGGCTCCCGCGGCGAGGGCTAGATTTTCAGATGTCTGGAGGTTCTTTAAGGAAACACCGGATGACCGACGGACTGTGGTGTGCAACCTTTGCCAAACCAGGATCAGCAGGGGTTCCACCACTACTAGCTTAACTACCACCAGTATGCGCAGGCATATGAATGCTAAACACCCCACTCAATGGCACCAAGCCCGTTCACCTCCGGCCGTGCACACCACTGCTCCTTCCCCTGTGTCAGCTGATAGTCAGCCCCCTGCCCAGGACCCTGGCACAAAAACCCCATCGTCGCCTCCACGATCCTCCACAGCATCCACCAGCGTTCAGCTCTCCATACCCCAGACGCTGGAGCGGAAACGGAAATATAGTGCAACCCACCCGCACGCCCAAGCCCTTAATGTCCACATCTCCAGATTGCTTAGCCTGGAGATGCTGCCCTATAGGCTAGTAGAGACCGAGGCCTTTCGCAACCTCATGGCGGCGGCCGCCCCTCGGTATTCGGTCCCCAGCCGCCACTACTTTTCCCGATGTGCCGTCCCAGCCCTGCACCGGCACGTGTCAGACAACATCATCCGTGCCCTGACCAACGCCGTTTCTGACAAGGTCCACCTGACCACGGACACGTGGACGAGTGCTGCCGGGCAGGGCCACTATATATCGCTGACGGCACATTGGGTTAACTTGGTGGAGGCTGGGACCGAGTCTGACCCTGCGGCTGGTCATATACTGCCGACGCCGAGGATTGCGGGGCCTACCTCGGTCCAGGTCTTTCAGGCCTACTATGCCTCCTCCTCCTCCCACCCCTCCTCCACCTCCTCCTCCGAACGAGAATCCGTGGGCATGGCGCCATCAGTCGGTAGCTCTAGGCACAGCAGCAGTGCCGTCGCTAAGCGACAGCAGGCGGTGTTCAAACTGCTGAGCCTAGGCGATAAAAGGCACACCGCCCAAGAACTATTACAGGGCATCACGGCGCAGACTGATCTGTGGCTGGCACCGCTGAACCTGAAGCCAGGCATGGTTGTGTGTGACAACGGCCGTAACCTGGTGGCAGCTCTGCAACTCGGCAGACTGACACATGTGCCATGCCTGGCCCATGTGTTAAATCTCATAGTTTAGCGTTTCCTCAAGACATACCCCAATCTGTCTGATTTGCTCACGAAGGTGCGCCGCATCTGTGCGCATTTCAGGAAGTCCAGCACAGATGCTGCCACTCTCAGGGCAGCGCAGCGCCGCCTCCAACTGCCTGCTCACCGACTGTTGTGCGACGTGCCCACGAGGTGGAATTCAACATTAACCATGTTATCCAGAGTTTACCAGCAGCGCAGAGCGATTGTAGACTGCCAGATGTCAACTTCCACTAGAACTGGTAGTCAGGTCAGTCAGCTTCCTCAAGTCTACAATGAGGAGTGGACATGGATGTCTGATATCTGTCAGGTGCTGAGTAACTTCGAGGAGTCAACACAGATGGTCATTGGCGATGCCGCCATCATCAGCCTCACCATCCCGCTGCTTGGCCTGTTGAAAAACTCTCTGATCAGCATGAAGTCGGAAGCTTTGCGCTCGTCACAAGAGACGGGGGAAGAAGATTCCCTTGTTGATAGCCAATGCACCCTTAGGTCTGTTTCTCAGCGCATATCGGAGGAGGTGGAGGAGGATGAGGAGGAAGAGGAGGAGAATGTTGGCGAGACACAAGAGGGGACCATTGTTGAGTCCTTCACTGTTGAGCGTGTATGGGCAGAAGAAGAGGAGTTGGAGGAGTTGGAGGAGGAGGAAATGGACAGTCAGGCCAGTGAGGGGAGTGAATTCTTACGCGTTGGTACTCTGGCGCATATGGCAGATTTCATGCTAGGCTGCCTATCCCGTGACCCTCGTGCACAAGCTGAAACACTATTTCCCTTCTGACAGCGCTAGCGGCAGAGTGCGTAGTTCTGCGGGACAAGTAGCGAGGGAGAGTAGGCGAGCAGGCAGCTTGTCAAGCACTGGCAAGGGTACGCTTTACAGTTCTCAAAGGCCTACTATACCTCCTCCTCCTCCCACCCCTCCTCCACCTCCTCCTCCTCCGAATTACCATCCGTGGGCATGGCGCCATCAGTCGGTAGCTCTAGGCACAGCAGCAGTGCCGTTGCTAAGCGACAGCAGGCGGTGCTCAAACTGCTGAGCCTAGGCGATAAAAGGCACACCGCCCAAGAGCTATTACAGGGCATTCCACATCAAACTTGTTAACTTTGTCGCCACCCTGCTGTGTAATCCACAAAATATACTGGCAAACTTTTATCATTTACCGATATTATTTCAGCGCTTCTTGCGCATCTGTTTACATTCCCCTCACCCGCCATATCCCAAACTTATAAGAACGCTATTACACTTGATCTTATACAAAAGGTTCTTAGAAGTGCTGTTTGGGGAGTAGCCTAGAGACAGGGGCTTGGATTGGCGAAAGCTCGCCTGGAAGCGGAGCGCCAGCTCCATCCCAAGATCCAACTAACATAGTTTTAATTGCAGCACCTTTAATCTACTACTAGTTCACTGCCTCCATAATAATAATAATAATAATCTTTATTTATATAGCGCCATCATATTCCGTAGCGCTTTACAAATCATAGGAAACAAATACAAATGTTATGTAACAGAGCACAACATTTGTATGGAACAACAGGAGTTAGGTCCCTGCTCGCCAGAGCTTACGGTTTATGAAGATGATGGGGTAACACGAGGTAAAAGAATATTTAATGGTCAAGCCATTCTTCTTAGGGAATAGAACAAAATATAATAAATGGAATTGCTTTCGCTTGAACCACTCAGCCGTCATCTTATATACCAGGTCCAGGGTAAATGGGACTGCAGAGAAGTCTGGTGCCTGTTGGTTGCTGGATAACAGATGGAAGGACGACACAGGACGGGTTAGTAGAAGAGTTAAAACTTCATGCAGTTAATGAGTGTTATAGGCTTGCCTAAAGAAATGGGTTTTAAGAGCACGTTTGAAACTTTGGAGGTTAGGTATTAGTCTGATAGTCCGGGGCAGAGCATTCCATAGAATTGGTGCAGCTCTAGAGAAGTCTTGGAGACGCGAGTGGGAGGTCCGCACTAGGGTAGAGGTTGATCTAAGATCACTGGCGGATCTAAGAGCACGGGTTGGGCGATAGACTGAGATAAGAGAGGAGAGGTAGGGGGGTGCAGCATTATACAGAGCTTTATGGATGAGGGTTATTATTTTAAACTGTATTCGAAAGGAGACTGGCAGCCAGTGCAGCGACTGGCATGAACTGTAGGCATACATGGTCCCCTTATCAAACGAGCTGTGTCAGGCAGAATTTTGGGTTGTTTTCATGGCTTCCACAACAAACTTGTTAACTTTGTCGCCACCCTGCTGTGTAATCCACAAAATATACTGGCAAACTTTTATCATTTACCAATATTATTTCAGCGCTTCTTGCGCATCTGTTTACATTCCCCTCACCCGCCATATCCTAAACTTATAAGAACGCTACTACACTTGATCTTATACAAAAGGTTCTTAGAAGTGCTGTTTGGGGAGTAGCCTAGAGACAGGGGCTTGGATTGGCGAAAGCTCGCCTGGCAGCGGAGCGCCAGCTCCATGCCAAGATCCAACTAACATAGTTTTAACTGCAGCACCTTTAATCTACTACTAGTTCACTGCCTCCATACATGGTCCCCTTATCAAACGAGCTGTGTCAGGCAGAATTTTGGGTTGTTTTCATGGCTTCCATGTTAACTTTGTCGCCACCCTGCTGTGTAATCCACAAAATATACTGGCAAACTTTTATCATGTACCGATATTATTTGAGCGCTTCTTGCTCACCTCCTTTGGTTCCTCTCTGCCACCCATTGGTTTGAAGCCTGAGTCCATTTAGGGTATGTCGCCATGCCACTCTCTAGCCTGCAGCTGCTGCCGCTGCCTCTGCATGCCGTCCCCTATAGTGTCAGGGTCAATTATTGGATATAATCGCATAAATCCAGCTGACATCCACCAGAATCAGACGGTATTTTCAAATAAAAATTTCTTTCTTTATTCAATTCATTTAAAAATGGTTATGGGACAGACATTGTATGATATCCAACGCGTTTCAGGCACCAATTGCGCCCTTAATCATGGACGTCCATGATTAAGGGCGCAATTGGCGCCTGAAACGCGTTGGATATCATACAATGTCTGTCCCATAACCATTTTTAAATGAATTGAATAAAGAAAGAAATTTTTATTTGAAAATAACCATTTTTAAATGAATTGAATAAAGAAAGAAATTTTTATTTGAAAATACCGTCTGATTCTGGTGGATGTCAGCTGGATTTATGCGATTATATTGACTGGACTCAAGTGGAGTGAGGTTCCGAGCTCTCCCCCGAATCAATGGTTCACTCACGTGGTAAGAGCTGAAATCAAACTTTGTTCAATTATTGGATGTTTTAGATGCTATCTAGCCTCATTCGGTCACTCTGTCATTGCCATGCTGTTGCCCATAATTTTGGCATAATGGTGCGATTAAGCAGCCTCAGAGGCATCCATGCATGCTGCCCCTGCTGTTTCCTGTCCATTTCCGTGGTGTTTCCATCCTTTTCTGAGGTTCCCAGGTGTTTGGCCAAGCTTCCCTGTGCAGAGCCTTGGTCCCCTTGAAAAATGCTCGAGTCTCCCATTGACTTCAATGGGGCTCGTTATTCGAGACGATCACTCGAGCATCGGGAAAAGTTAGTCTCTAATAACGAGTACCCGAGCATTTTAGTGCTCGCTCATCTCTAGTTATAACACATAATTATATTTTAATGCAAATTCTTAGAGAAAGCAGATGGGCATATTTGCAATGCAGATGTAATAGGCTTTTGTAACCTGTATTAAGTGATGATAAGGTCCCTGGTGGCAGGTTCCCTTTAAGAATAACAGGGATATTTCTGCTTTCCTTTTCTATATAAATGGTGGAGGTATAAATCTGATATTTATGGTAAATCCCATTATTTTAGATTTCAGTAACAACAGAAGTTGTAATTTTAATTAATTTTCTAATACATTTTATGTTGAGTGATGAGTCTTGGTCACATTGTTTTCCTCTGTATGATGAGTATAATAATACCAGCAAGTAGCTGCATTGGTAATTGCATTTTAAAACAGTTATATACACTCACCGGCCACTTTATTATGTACACCATGCTAGTAACGGGTTGGACCCCCTTTTGCCTTCAGAACTGCCTCAATTCTTCGTGGCATAGATTCAACAAGGTGAAGTTACAAGCCTTCGCTATATTGAAATAATTTTGGAAGTGGGACACTTTATAGATAAAATTAAGTGTGCATTTTATAAAATATTAATAATTTAGAAGGGCATTTATTAAAATTTGTTGATGAAGAGCTGTGTACAATTATGTATTCACTATAATTAGGTATTAACTATGAAATTGTTTTCTCGTGACACTTTGCACTTCATGTTAGTTGAAAAATTTAGGTGGTACATATCTGGTGAAAATTCTTGATTTTCGAAATTCAAAATGTTCTACTTTTTACACACATAGTCATAACAGCAAAAAACCTGATAAATAACATTTACCGAATGTCTGCTTTATGTTGACATGGTTTTTTATGCATCTTCAAATTTTTTGCAGGATATTGTAGAGCTTTGAACTTTAGGTGCGGTATTTCACATTTTCATAAAAAAGTTCAGATTTCAAATCACTCTGAGAGACCTAAATAATGCTCCACAAATTTAATACCCTTCTTTTCTGTGACACGAGATGCACTTTACAAATACTTAATTTTAGTGGGTCTCTCACTTATTGAGGAGATTTTATTAAATCCTGAATGTATGGAGGAAAAGATAATTGAATACAACCCCTGAGGAAGTCGCAGATTTGCGACATAACGCGTGGGGTGCCTCCGGCCACAGGTCTGTGACCATGCAACTCCTCTTACCATGGTGCATGGTTTCTGTCTTTGCTTGAACACTGGTGATTCCCCTTATGAGCATACTCACTTTGGAATTTTTTATTTCTGTCATTTGGGAACCCATTGACCTCATATACAGGCTCCATTTTTGAGGGTTTTGGATAAGACTTCATATGTGTTTTCCGGGACTGTACCAGGCTATTGCTTTTATTGTGTAATGTTTACCCATTTGAGGAGATAGCATTTACCTTTTTGTGCTGACTTGTGGCCGTGTGTGGTTCTCTGTGATTGGCTTTGAACCACAAGGTTTTGTTATTGTAATTGTACATTTTTAAGTGTTTTTAACCTCTAAGTGACAATGTTTTTCATTTTTTGTATATTGCAATAAAGGTATATTGCAATTAAGGTGTTTTTGATTTTTCAGCCTATACACACTAGCCTTTCCTTGCTTTTTGGAAGAAAAGATAATTGTCAATTCTGGTTTCCTTTTGTTTTGTAGTTTTTGGGGGTCTTACACTGTACCATAAAAATGTATATTATCTTTATTCTATATGTCACTACAATTATGGTGATACCTCATTTATATAATTCTTCGAATATAGTTTTACAAATTTACTGAAGAAAAATGTCAGGCTCCAGGGGTGGACCCACAAAACCACCGCAGATGATGACACAAGCTGACACGGGGGACTGGAGTCTAAGTGGCATCCGGTCTTCACCAAATCCCCTTCGCAAAGTGGGTTGACCTTGCTGTGGCGTGGTACCACCAGGTCGTTCCACAGGTGCGACTTTCTACGCAGTGGCAGTCGAGGCGAGGTACAGAGTCGGAAGGCAAGTTCGTGGTCCGGGACAGGCAGTAGGTAGAGATGGGCGAATTTGTTAAAATTCGTTTAGTCTCGATTCGCCGAATTTTTTGAAAAAATTCGATTCGACCCGAGTCAAATCAAAACGGATCACGTTAAAAAAACCCAGCCATTTCCTAGCTGCAGAGAGCCCGTTGGGTGTTGTAGAACGTTGTGCCATGCTTAAATATGCATAGGGAGCGTGGTTTGGTCTTCAAACAATGCTGTGTTTTAGTATGACACGCACATGACAGCCGCGGCTCTTAGAATTGCTTCACTCTTCACTTTCATGTGCACTTACATAGGCCAACTTCCCCAAATAAGCGAAGCGAGAACGCAGCCTGACAAGGTGACGTCTGTGCCAGCTCGAAAGGACCGAGCTGAGGGCCAAGATCCCACTATAACATCAAAGAGTGCACTCTTTTTACACTGATATCAGATGATTCCATAGATTACGACAGAACCTGTTCTGTTAAACGCGGATACATGTAGAAACCCCCCCATAAGAGAGCAGAGGATGTCGGCAGTAATTTTGCATTGATGTCACTGATCCTTTAACCCTTCTTTTCACGCGTCAGTGTCCTCTTTCAATTGGTCAATAATCCATCAGTATTGCTAAAGCCAAAACCAAAATGCTTAGGACGACTTCAGATTCTTAGGATTACGTAAATTAACAGAATTTATTTTTTTCAATAAAGCTTTCTTTTCGGTGTCACTTTGTATAATTTGCCATAGCAGTGGTGCTAATTGACGGTGTTCATTACTAAGGGCTGGCCTTAGTTTCATAGTTTATACAGTTGAAAAAAGACACTTGTCCATCAAGTTAAACCAAGGAAGGGTAGGGATTGGATGAGGAAGGGATTTAGGGGAAACAATCCTACATAGCATAACAATCAATGTTATTTAGGTGTAAAAAGGCATCTAGACCCTTCTTGAAGCTCTCCGCTGTCCCTGCTGTGACCAGCGCCTGAGGCAGGCTATTCCACAGATTGACAGTTCTCATAGTAAAAAAGCCCTGTCGCCTCTGGTGATTAAACCTTGATTTCTCCAAACGGAGACAGTGCCGCCTCATCTTTTGATTTTATTTAATCTGAAACAATTTACCACCATATTTTTTGTATGGACCTTTCATATATTTATAATAAATTAATCATGTCCCCTTGTAGTCGTCTCTTTTACAGATTAAATAAATGTAGTTTTTTTAATCTTTCCTCATAACTAACACACTCCACACCCCTTATCAGTTTTGTGGCTCTACGTTGAACCCTCTCCAGCTACGGGGCATCCCTTTTATGGACCGGTGCCCAGAACTGGACAGCATATTCCAGGTGTGGCCGAACCAGTGCCTTGTATACCACTTTTCCTACATGACATGATCCTACTAGCTTTAGAGGCAGCTGATAGACATTGCATGCTGTTATTCAATTTATGATCTACTAGTACCCCCAGGTCCTTCTCAACAAGGGACTCTCCCAGATTTACTCCCCCAAGGACATATTTTGCCTTTGGATTATTGGCCCCCAGGTGCATAACCTTACATTTATCCACATTAAACCTCATTTGCCAAGTGGATGACCAAACATTCAGTTTGTCCAAGTCACCCTGCAGCCTATGAACATCCTCCATAGACTGTATTACACTACACAGTTTGGTGCCATCTGCAAAAATAGACACAGTGCTATTAATTCCTACCTCTATATCATTAATAAATATATTAAATAGTAGTGGGCCAAGCACAGACCCCTGAGGTACACCACTCATAACTGGTGACCATTCCGAGTAGGAATCATTGACCACAACTCTCTGGATACGATCCTTCAGCCAGTTTTCAATCCAATTGCAAATCATTTCTGCCAAACCAATAGCCCTAATTTTACCCATCAGGCGTCTATGAGGGACAGTGTCAAATGCCTTTGCAAAGTCCAAGAACACAATATCCACAGCCGCTCCTCCATCCTGGCACCTGCTCACCTCTTCATAGAAGCAGATAAGGTTAGTTTGGCAACTTCCATTCTTAGTAAACTCATGCTGGCTATCACTTATTATTCTATTTGATGTCACATACTTCAGTATGTAGTCTTTTACTAACCCTTCCCATAATTTCCCCACAATGGAAGTTAAGCTTACAGGCCTGTAATTGCCAGGCGAAGTTCTAGAGCCCTTTTTGTATATTGGCACCACATTTGCCTTGCGCCAGTCACTTGGCACCACACCAGACATTATGGAATCCCTGAAGATTTTAGACAGTGGTACAGCAATAACAGAACTGAGTTCTTTAAGAACTCTGGGGTGTAACCCATATGGTCCAGGAGCTTTGTACACATTGATTTTATTGAGCTTAGATTGGATCATGTCTACATTCAGCCAGTCTACTATATTACAAGGTGCATGACCCACACTGGCACCACCCAAGTCAGAAGTTCTCTCTTCTATTGTATAAACTGAGCTAAAAAACCTATTAAGTATCTCCGCCTTCTCTTGGTCTCCAGTCACCGATGCCCCATTTTCAGAATAAAGAGGTCCAACCTGTTCTGATCCATTTTTTTTTTTGCATTGATATACCTAAAAAATTTCTTGGGATTTGTTTTGCTATCTTTAGCCACGTGTCTTTCATTTTGTATTTTGGCTGATTTGATTTCCTTTTTACAGATTTTGGAAAGTTTTTTGTAAGTATTGAAAGCCTCAGGTGACCCGTCAGATTTATATTTTTTAAATGCCCTCTTTTTCTCATTAATTGCCCTTTTAACTGTAGCTGTAAGCCACGCAGGGTGTAATAACCCAGGATAGATTTGAATTTCTCCCATTTAACATTAGCATCACCATGTGACAGTATCTGATCCCAGTCTGTATCCTGTAGTGCGGCCCTTAATTTTTGGAAATTAGACCTCTTAAAATTCAAAGTTTTCGATTTTCCCACCTGTTTCTGCTTTTTAAAGTTTAAGAGGAAAATAATTATATTATGATCGCTGTTCCCAAGGGGTTCCCGGATACTGACATTTTGGACAATCTCCGCATTGTTAGAAATCACAAGGTCCAACAATGCATCACCTCTTGTGGGATCATCTACAAGCTGCACCATAAAATTATCCTGAAGAATGTTCATAAAATGTCTCCCCTTCACAGATGAAGACGAGCCCTGACCCCAATTTATATTTGGAAAATTAAAGTCTCCCATTATCACTACGGTCCCCTCCAGTGAAGCCCGCTCCATCTGTTTATATAGGTGACCCTCTATTTCCTCAGAGATGTTAGGGGGTCTATAAATTACACCAAAAATAATTTTCTCAAAGCTATCTTGGCTTTGAATTTCAACCCACAAAGTTTCAGCCTCCTCACACTCTTCTGAGACCACTGACTCATTCACAATCGCTTTTAAGTCTCTTCTGACATACAGACATACACCACCTCCCCTCCTATTTGCCCTGTCCTCCCGAAAGAGTGTAAAACCTTGAATATTAACACCCCAATCATGCGATGCATCAAGCCATGTCTCTGCTACACCAACAACATCGAACTGTTCCTCTAATATCAGAGCCTCAAGCTCGCCCATTTTGCCTGTGATACTTCTGGCATTTGTGAACATACAATTTAATTTTCCACAGTTATTTATCTGATTTAAAGTAGTTTTACTGGCACATATATCCTCACCACTGTTCTACAACTTGTGGATCTCCTTATCCACTGCCTTGGGCCCCCATACACCGCCCACCTCACCACCCACCAACATAACCTGCCCCCTCACCTGTCTACCCCTTCAGTGTCTTCCTTTTCCTCCTCCCCCGATCCTAGTTTAACCGGTTCGCGACCGCCCGCCGTGTATTCACGGCGGCGGTCGGGTCGCGCTGCATGGAGAGTGCTCACAGGCTGAGCCCTCTCCATAGCCGGTAAGTCTTTGCTGCATATTGCAGCAAAGGCTTACCAGTAACACCTGCGATCGGTGCTAGCACCTGCGCCGCCATCTTACCTGCGATCGCCGCTCCGCCGCTGATAGCACATTGTAATGAATGAGGAGGAAAATCCCCATATACTGCCATACTGTAGCGGTGACAAATTATTCTATCCGTCTTCCTGATTATAGTGTCCCCTACAACCACTTGCTGCCTTGGCTTACCTGCACTCCCATCCACCCTACTACTAGCTGGTCTGCTCCCCCGGCTGTGAGGGAGAGCAGGATCCGTTAGGGATGCCATTTCTGACACTGACGTCCTTACATCATTGCACAATTTTGCAATTTTGCTTGGATGTTCAGAGTCAGAGTTGGCCTTCCTTTTCTTTGACCCCTTCCTACCCCCTCTATTTACAGTAACCCAGCTACCCACCTGGCCCTGCTGGCTTTCCTCTCCACCCTCCACTTCTATCCCGCTTATTTCTTGCTCAGTGAGAAGCATACTCCTCTCAAGATTGTCAATTGCTCGCAGCCGTGCAATATCTTCCTCCAGATCTCTAACATGAGCTTCCAGTTGAAAAATATGGGCACATCTGTCACAGCGGTATTCACCCTGGAACTCCTGCTCCAGCAGTGTATACATGCGGCAGAGTGTGCACTGGAGCATACCACCAATCTTGCTAGCCATATCCTAGTAACAAAACTGTGATGAGTATATAAATCAAGAGATATAAAATGTAGATTACTTACAGTTCTGTGGACTTCTCTTTTTCAAACTCCGCTTTTTTCAACTCCACTTAAGCTCACTAGCCACTTGGAATCACAAGCCAAAACGGAGCAAGCTCAAAAGTGATTTTCTAGACCTTAAAGGGGTTATCCGGGTTTAAAAAATTTCTTATGGCCGGGCTGGGGAGGGCTAGTTAAACATAATAAACATGGACTTACCTCCTCCGGCGCCGCTGATGTCCCTTCGATCCGTGCCCCTGTTTGTTTACAGGGGCACGGAAGCCGCGCACAGGGAGCTTCCGGTCCGCGATGTGGACGGCTCCTCCCAACCGTCCCTATCTCTCAGCGTTGTAAGCGCTGGGAGATGGTGCGCATGGGAGCTTCCGGTCGGCCGGAAGCTCCCTGTGCACACTTGTAATGAAACCGGCGCACAGAGAAGACCGGCCGCGGCGCGGGACATCGGCAGCACCGGAGGAGGTAAGTACATGTTTATTGTGTTTAAATAGCCCTCCCCAGCCCGGCCATAAGAAATTTTTAAAACCCGGATAACCCCTTTAATTTATCAGGTGTGAACACTAATCCCTCCTCCCAATTAGCAGACCAGGCAAAGAAAGGAAAAAAAAAATCTATTTAAATTGTGACACTAAGAAAAGTGCTATTATCTATATACTCAGTCCACAATCATCCAAACAACAGATTCTCTCATAACACACACAAAACTCCTCTATTTTCAACTCCACTTAAGCTCACTAGCCACTTGGAATCACAAGCCAAAACTGAGCTAGCTAGTGTTTGCCCTTTTTTGGGAAAATTTACACTAACACCAATACTATTAACTTGGAACCCACCACCACCAGGGGTGCCGGGTACAAACCAGTACCTGACCGTCTATAGATGGTTAGGTAGAGGGGCAGCTGTAGGCTGTTATGTTGCGCTGGAATACTCTCCTAACGGTGGGCTATCCCTGCTCAGTAATGGCAGGCTACAGTTGTTTTTTTGGATCAGGCTGATTTGGACAATTGGAGGGGCCCCACGTTTTTTTGGCCAGAAATTTACAAAAATCATCTGGGTTTCCCCTAATTAATTAATGGGGACCCCTCATCCTCTTTTTCTTAATTTTTGGCCAAAAAATGGGGAAAAAATGATGTGGGGTTCCCCTTATTATTAGGGGGACACCCACACTTTTTTCATATTTTGGCCAAAAATGGGGAAAAAAATTATGTGGGATCCCCCTTATTAATAGGGGGAAATCCACATTCTTTTTTTTCATATATTGGCAAAAAAAAAAAATGACGTGGGGTACCCCCTATTGTCCGAATCAGCCTGATACAAAAAAACAGCAGCAGCCTGCCATTACAGAGCTGGGATAGCCCACTGTCAGGGGGCTATTCCAGTGCAACAATAACAGCCTGCAGCCGCCCCACTACCTGACCATCTATAAACGGTCAGGTACTGGTTTGTACCCGACTCTTCCCGACACCGATGATGGCGGTGGGTACCGAGGTAATAGTATTGGCGTTAGTGTAAATTTGTCCAAAAAAAGGGCAAACACTAAGGCCAGCCCTTAGTAATGAGCACCGTCAACTAAACAGCCCCACTACTATGGCAAACTATACGAAGTGACACAAAAAACCCACAAATTTTTAATAACAAAAAGAAAGTTTTATTGAAAAAAAAAAAGCACACACACCTTCATTTTATTTGTAAAAAAAACATGCTGGTCATCGACGTAATCCTTTGAATCCGAAGTAGTCCACTGCATGCATGGTCCTGGAAGACAAAAAAACAAACACATACATATATACATACATATATACATATATACACATACACACATATATATATATACACATACACACACACATATATATATATATATATATATATATATATATATATATATATGTATATATGCCCAGCACGATAGTAGTTGGCTTCCAGTTGTTAATTTTCTAGATGTTCCAGTCATAGCAAGTGCTATAAAATACTTACATCTGTCAGCACATTGAATCGCAATTGTGGTTTGCCACCTACTCTGGCTAAATGAGTAAACTATACTAATACACTGCACTACATGAATATTGTAGTGTATTAGTGCGAACAACTAATCAGTTTAACACTTGTTTAATTTCCTAAAAGAAGACTTAAAAAAATTAAAGAAATATTTAAACTTATTAAAATATCCATAAAACCTTCTTTACATATAAAACTACAAATAATATTAAAAAGTGAGAATTAGTCAAAATGACATTAGGTATTACTGTCTCCATAACAGTCTAAAGAAAAAAATATTATTAAACCAAAAAAAAAATCTTTGCACCATGTTTGTTAATAGGCATGTGGAATGAAACCCAAATCATTCTGCCCTTACAATAATTTTACATTGATAAGCTTTATGATTACCTATACTAAACCGTAATTGATTAGAATTCTGAATGGGTATTTTGTCACCAACAATGTCATTTTAGCTAATGGCAGGTTCAATAGCCTTTTCAGTGGTGAGTTTAAAAATGCCTTTGGTCGGCATTCTGAATCATTTCACTACTTTAAAAGTATATTGTCCCTTACTTGGCTCCCTGCCAGCATCCTCCAGCGAGTCACAGGGGTGGGGGGCAAAGCTCCAGCGTTCAGTCCTTGTCTCCTTGTTTCATCCAGCCCCTCCTTCTATCTCTCTACCTGCCTACGTTAGCTGGAGATGTCAGCAAAATCAAGGAGACTGGGACCTAGGCTATTGGAGCTGGCCCTACTCCCCCAGTGACTCAAGGGCCAGTGCTGAGCAAGCATATCTAATATATTTTTATAAAATATTGTAACAATTCAGAATGCTGACTAAGGCATTTTTAAATTCACCATTGTAGAGGCTATTGAAACCTGTCATTAGCTACAAATTACATTCCTGATTCCAGGTTCCCTGTCAAATCAAGGAGCCAAATCAAGTAGTAGATCCAAAACCAAGTCATAGTTTCAAATACCAAAGCAAAGAGAAATGAGGGGAATTAAAATATTATTTTTGCTGTAACTATGTTATGCTGTACCAAAATATTAGCTCCTCTTTACTGGCTAAAACAAATGAACCAGGATATTTACTGACTTCATATTTCTTTGCAATCAATTCCCAGAATAGACAAATTTTTTAATGCAGATCTAACAATTTAATGCTTACGTGCTAAACTCTAACCTCTTCGGGTACAGATCCTTCAAATAGTTGTATGATAAAGTTCACTAAATCACATATTGTTAAACTAAGTTATGTGCTAGCCTCAGGTAATGTTCCTCAGTAAAGAATATATAATGTATCACACATGTTGGCAAAGTACATGTCAGGTGTCAAAATAAATGTGACTACAATGACTTCTAAGAGATTCTAAGTATTCCACACTACAGTACTTGAGTGAGCACTCACTGAAAAGTGTGTGAGTAGTGAAGATTCTTAATCCTGAAGATAGGCAGTAAATCAGATAATGAAAGGACTGCTTGTGAGCTTGGAATCATACATGTGTCTGGAATTTTATTGTTCTTCGCCATTATAGAAGCAGAACAGTAATAATAACGGAAAGCTAGAGGAAATGATGGGCACCAACGGAGCCCAAAAGATAAGTAGACTCAGCATTGGACATGAACCTAGTCTAATGTTTGTTGTCCTAAGCTAGGATACCCAAACAATATTGATGATGAGCCACAATTGCCCATGTGATCAAATGTTCCCATCAGCAACACAAAAGAGTGACACACAATAAAATAAACACCCACTGGCAAATGATTCCTCTACTTCGCTGATCATACTAAACATGTCATTTTAGGTGACCATGGGTCAACCGGGGAGAACACATTTTGGATAGGTAATTTCCCATAACTGTTTGCATGTTATGGTATGAAGTAAAGAGATGCAACTGAATACTGAAAAAATATTGCTGCTTATGCTCAATCAAAAGACTTTGCAAACAGTGTATAATACATTGTTTGTGGAGTTGTAAATATACTTATAATACTGCACAAAAGTGCTAGGCAGAAGTAGTAAAATGCTGTGAAGTTAGAAAGCTTTCTAAGAAGTGTACAAACTGTATTCCTTTACAGTAAAGGTTTCTTTGAAAATTGCTTTCCAGACCTGGCAACTTATGTAAATCTTAGCATTAGAACCGGAAACAGCTCTAAACAGTCTTCTTATCTAGCATTCTCCCTGCTCTGTACTGATGAGGATGAGCATTAAGTGTGTACACCCAGTTGTGTTAGTGTGAAATAGTAAAGTTTCTGCATATGGTGCTTCATTTAGGCTACTCACTTACCCTGCTCTCTACTGGTGAGGAGTGAGAACCCTGAAAAGGCTTTCTACAAATGGGTGAATCTTGTTTGTCTAGCTTAAGTAATAATTTACACACTTATTGCCTATTAAGATCTAGTTATTAATATGCAGATTCTGTGTATGGAGCTGCTAGTACTGGTAAAGTGAGAGTGACTTAGAGTGTTACATGCATACATTAAGATATTGGAACTGTGCATTATTTTCGTCTCATTGCAGAGATTATGGAGACACCAAGATGGGTGGGAACTTATTTCTTTGTGTAAAATCTTTAAGACACAACAAGAGCCTGTAATATGCAATTTGCCAGCTATAGAACAAACATCTGATTAACCCCTTAAGGACGGAGGGTTTTTCGGCTCATTTCTCGCTCTCCAACTTCAAAAATCCATTACTTTTTCATTTTTCCGTGTACAGACCTGTGTTAGGGCTTATTTTGTGCGTAACAAATTTTACTTTCCCGTAATGTTATTTATTTTAACATGCCGTGTACTGCGAAGCTGAAAAAAAATTCCAAATGTGGAAAAATTTAAAACGTCACGTTCTTGTGGGCTCAGTTTTTACGACTTTCACTGTTCGCTCCAAATAACACGCCTACTTTATTCTTTGGTTTGGTGCGATCGCGGTGATACCAAATTTATATAGGTTTTATTGTGTTTTAATACATTTTCAAAAATTAAACGAATGTGTACAAAAAAGAAAAAAAATTTTTTGCCATCTTCTGTCGCTAATAACTTTTTCATACTTTGGCGCACGGAGATGTGTGAGGGGTCATTTTTTGCGAAATGAGGCGACGTTTTCATTGCTACCATTTTGAGGTCTGTGCGACATTTTAATCATTTTTTATTTCATTTTTTATGTTATGTAAAAAGGTGTAAAAGTCGCATTTCGGACATTTGGGCGCCATTTCCCGCCTCGGAGGTCACCGCCGGCCGTAACTGGTTTTATATTTTGATAGATCGGGGATTTTTGGACGCGGCGATACCTAATGTGTCTGTGATTTTTACTGTTTGTTATGTTTTATATCCGTTCTAGGGAAAGGGGGTGATTTGAACTTTTAATATTTTATAAATTTTTTTTATTTTTTAAACTTTTTTTTTCTTTCACTATTTTTTAGACCATCTAGGGTACATTAACCCTAGATGGTCAGATCGCTGCTACCATATACTGCAATACTTCTGTATCGCAATATATGGCATTTTTGCAGCACATTCATTACAATGAGCCACTGGCTCATTGTAACGAATCTGCAGCTGCCAGATAGCCTCGTGTCAAAAGAAGACACGAGGCTACCATGGCAACCGATCGCCGCCCCCCGATGACGTTCGGGGGCGTGGCGATCGAAAAAAAGATGGCGGCGCCCGCGCGCCGCCGTCTTTTAAATGCCGCCGGCGACTTTGCCGGCGGCAACGGGGGGGTTAATAGCCGCGATCGGTGCTAGCACCGACCGCGGTTATTAGCGGTGGGGGTTTTATGCATTATGCAAAAACCCCCACCTTTGTATGAAGAGGACTCAGCCCGTGAGCCCTCTTCATACATCCCTTATACCTCTGCGCCGTAGAGCTACGGCGCAGAGCGTTAAGGGGTTAAAGTCCAAAATGTATGTAAGTAAACAAAATTTTACATAATATTATTGACACACCAAATAATTTTGTCTAAAGAAAAGAAAAATGTAAAAACCCTTAAATAGAATGCATTCTATTGCTGTCCGTTCCCCCGGTGATTCATCATTGCCATGGTGTTCCCCACTACTTCCTTCTTCCATGGAAGCAAAAGCCTGGAATTCTACCACCAGTCATTCATTGGATGTGGAGAGAATGGTAAGTATTGTACAAGTTATTTTATTTTTCTTGCCATTTGCCTCCTTTCACATTACATGTAGTTTCAACCCCACAGTGGAACCTTAATTTAACTGTATTTTAGTATTTTGTATTTAGTATAAATCAATGGCCTCTATGTACTTGGTTTAACATATACAATCATTCTATAAATATATAACACTATGAAATGTTCAAAAGGGTTTCTTAAATTATAGACATTTATCTCCTAACCGTGTGGGTCTAACCACTAGACTACAAGTAATCAAGAGAATTGGAGTCCACAAGGGAACCTATGACCAGGGACCTCATTTTCACTAAAGACAGATTGTAAAAGCATGCCTCTCTGCCTTTTCTAAGGATTTGCATTACAATATAATTGTGTGTTATAACTTACTCTTGCATCCTGACAAAATCCTGGGGTAGTCACAGGGGCTGGACTTTGGTTTGGATGCATTTCAAAAAACATGAGACTTGTTTGAGCTGCAGGCTGCCTCCATATTTGTGCTCTGTACAGCTCTGTCCCTCCGCCACTGATGTCAGCTCACAAGGCTGTGACCTCTGAGAAGGAGCTGTACAGGAGCACAAAGGTGGGGGCCAAGCTCTGAGGAGTGAGTAACACAGACAAGGCACATGTTGTTTTTTGAAATGCATCCAAACCAAAGCCCAGCCCCTGTGACCACCTCAGAATTTTGCAGGGTGCTAGGTAAGTTATAACACCCAATTATATTGTATTGCAAATGTTTATAAAAGGCAGAAAGGCAGATTTGTAATGCAGCTGTAAGGGCCTTCTGCAACCTGTCTTTAGTGAAAATGAGGTCTCTGGTGACAGGTTCCCTTTAAAACCCTATGTAAATAAAGTAAAGTTGCACATGCTTGTACATTGCCCCACCACTTTGGGATAGCTAGCTCTCACTATACAAACTGGGTGTAACGGTACACAGAAAACAGAACTAGAGTCTCTGTGGGAAGAGTCCAGAAGGAGGAGTCTGTGGACCCTCTGGACCATCGTGGGAGAATATGGAGCTTGCCGCAACCCGGACTGAAGTCTAAGTGGCACCTGGTCTTCGCCATAGCCAGCCACAAAGCGGGATGGTCTTGCTGCGGCGGGGTGCCACCAGATCATTCCACGGGTCTGACTATGGTGGCTTGGAAGCGTCTGGAAACGCTGAGAACACGGGAGCCACCAAGAGCGTCTGGGAATGCTGGAGACAGGAAACACGGAGGCTTCTTGGAACGCTGGAGGACAGGAGTGTCTGGAAACGTTGGAAGATACACAGGAACATGGAGGTGTCTGGAAACGCTGGAAGACATACAGGAACACGGAGGCGCCTGGAAAACGCTGGAGGACAGGAGCGTCTGGAAATGCTGGAAGACACACAGGAATACGGAGGCGTCTGGAAACGCTCGAAGACACACAGGAACACGTAGGCGTCTGGAAATGCTGGAAGAACTGGAGCGTCTGGAAACGCTGGGAGGGCTTACTCTTCAACGAGAACCACTGTGGGAAGTGAAGTGTGGAAACCTTGGAAGTTCCTTGTAGAACGCTGAAAATCTGGCGAGGCAGGAAGGGAGATGCCGGAATATAAGGGCGAGGCCGATTAGCCAGCACCAATCAGGACTCTGGTCCTTCAAGGCTAGGTGAGCCGGCCTAGAGTGAGGATGCAGCCTAGTCGGGAAGTAGGAGCGTTGGAGAGGTAAGTCAGGGCCAGGGGTGACTGCACCACATGGAAGGGCATGGCTGTACCCGCGATCCTTGGTATGATCAGGACACTGGGCCTCTGTCAGTTCGGCTTCCTTTGAATTCTAGGCAAATATTACCCATTTGAAACAAATTTATATAGGTCTAAAGTTCATCAATGACTATTTTACTTGGATATTGGTACAGTCACAGAGCTCCAGTATCATGGCTACCATTCATAAGGCCATTTTTTTACTCTAAAATTATTTCTGGTAATCAGAGTATTGTCCACAAAAATTATGATTGCTTATATGTGGGTTTAAAATATCTTATTCTATCATCGTTGTTACATCTGAAATTTTGTTGAAGTTAGAAAGATAGGTCCTAGCTACCCTGTTTCCCCTAAAATAAGACATCCCCCGAAAGTAAGACTTAGTACAATTTTGTTCAGGCTTAGAAATATAAGGCCTCCCCTGAAAATAAGAGCTAGGGGCAGTCATTGCAGCAGCTCCCCCGTGCCGTACATTAGTATTAGTAAATAGACAACAACGGGTACCCCTCTCTTGGTGGGGAAATGGACAAAAACACGGTAAAACATATTATTAAAAATTGCTGGTGATATATACAAATAATGTGATGTACAATAAAAACACAGTGGTTTGGCACAGATGAAAAGCGGATAAGCCTGGGCAGGGGAGAGAGATTATAGTATGCTAGAGCAAGTGAATAGGGAGCTGGACAATGGAGTGTATTGGGTATGTGATAGCTCCATGGAATACATGTATGAGATAGATGCACAAAGGCTCCTATGAAAAGGAGAATGATAGTATCTCTGAGGGCTATCTAGAAAGGTATGCCAGCTCTTACCAGTGAAGGGTATTGCAAAACACCGCTGCCAGGTTAGGACCGCGTCCCCGACGCGCGTTTCGGCTCAGAGGGAGCCTTCGTCTGGGGGGTGGCGTCTATTTAGTACCAGGGGAATATAAAGAAAACTTGAGCCAATGAGAGTGTTGGTGGGCGATCACGTGCCCGCGAACTTCCGGGTCACATGTTGCGATCTCGCGAGAGCACGGGAACATGATCAGCCCAGCGTGGTATGCAGTCTCCTGAGAACACGGAACCTGTTCAGAGCAGAGTTTAGAGTAAAGGGCGCATGCGTGAGAGGCGCCCCATATATGAAGATGTTTGGCTATGGTACTACAGTTAGAAAAAGTGAATTTAAACGGTGACAAGGGTGTATATGGTTGTAAACGTTACAATAGTGCCGTATAGTTAATAAGTAACACCATTTGTCCGAGATAAATTGCGCGGATGTCCAAATATTACTGTTTTCGTAAATTTGGCAAAATTTATACCAGTGATGAATACCAAAAATTTATAACAGTGATAATACCAAAAAATTTTTTATAACAGTGATGAATGCTGTAAATTACCATGGACCCTACTTAATATAAAGTGCACAGTGCATATACATATGATTATAAAGGATTGACATAGTTAAACAAGATATACAGTGGACATGTATTATACACCATATTGGTTGCTGCATGTGTTACACAACATATTGGTTGCCGCAGGATAGCAGGATACACATATATGTATATATTGCATATAACTAATAAATAGCACGAACATCCATATATTAATGAATTCATAACATATATCACGGATTTCATAAATATGGTAAAATTTGTACCGGTGATAAATACCTTAAATTGCCATAGACCATGATCAATAAAGTGCACTGTGCATTTAGATATAGATGTGAAGAGGTTAACATAATTTCACAAGATGTGTACTATATAACATATTGGTTGTCTCAGGCCGACAGATAGCTATGTATATGTATGTTATAACAATGGATCTAAATACCTGCTGAGAAAAAGGAACAATTGGACTTGTTCAAGTACATTGGATATTATACAGTGATTATTATCCTTATAGCCTACATATATTACAAACAAACAATATGAATTGGTGACAGGTGAGATAGGGAACAATAGGACTTGTTCAAGTACATTGGATATTATACAATGATTATTATCCTTATAGCCTACATATATTACAAACAAAACAATATGAATTAGTAACAGGTGAGATAGGGAAGTGAAGGGGATAACGTGAGGAAAGGGGGTAGTAAAGTGAGGGAAGACGTGAGGAAAAAAAGACATGCATGTTAAAAACAGGTGAATTGGTATTTAGCTCTAAAGTACAGCCCTGTATTACCTAATTGGATCTATATACTGCCACTTTGTTATCGTATTTGTGGTCGAGAGATTACCAAAAAAGTATCAGTGGTATTGTAACGCACTTTTAAGTGAGTCTTTTAGACATGGTGGTATAGTACGCGACATGATGGTATAGGTAAGTCTTTTAGACATGATGGTCTAAGACGCGACAGGTCCTGGGATAAGAAAAGTTGGTATGTTCCACCAGGTTAGTTAAATCGTAGGGTTTGGTTCCGTTGTTTCTTCGGATACTAGCAGCATAATCATAACGGCTCATTTGTTGTTGATGATATGTATATACCTAAACCTATGGAGATATGGTTGCTGAAACATAAAGATATAGAGTTAGAAACAGATAAAAACAATTAAAAATCTGGGGTGTTAAGACGCCAGTTTGTGTTTGGCGTCTTAACACCCCAGATTTTTTATTGTTTTTGGTAATCTCTCGACCACAAATACGATAACAAAGTGGCAGTATATAGATCCAATTAGGTAATACAGGGCTGTACTTTAGAGCTAAATACCAATTCACCTGTTTTTAACATGCATGTCTTTCTTTCCTCACGTCTTCCCTCACTTTACTACCCCCTTTCCTCACGTTATCCCCTTCACTTCCCTATCTCACCTGTCACCAATTCATATTGTTTTGTTTGTAATATATGTAGGCTATAAGGATAATAATCATTGTATAATATCCAATGTACTTGAACAAGTCCTATTGTTCCCTATCTCACCTGTCACCAATTCATATTGTTTGTTTGTAATATATGTAGGCTATAAGGATAATAATCACTGTATAATATCCAATGTACTTGAACAAGTCCAATTGTTCCTTTTTCTCAGCAGGTATTTAGATCCATTGTTATAACATACATATACATAGCTATCTGTCGGCCTGAGACAACCAATATGTTATATAGTACACATCTTGTGAAATTATGTTAACCTCTTCACATCTATATCTAAATGCACAGTGCACTTTATTTATCATGGTCCATGGCAATTTAAGGTATTTATCACCGGTACAAATTTTACCATATTTATGAAATCCGTGATATATGTTATGAATTCATTAATATATGGATGTTCGTGCTATTTATTAGTTATATGCAATATATACATATATGTGTATCCTGCTATCCTGCGGCAACCAATATGTTGTGTAACACATGCAGCAACCAATATGGTGTATAATACATGTCCACTGTATATCTTGTTTAACTATGTCAATCCTTTATAATCATATGTATATGCACTGTGCACTTTATATTAAGTAGGGTCCATGGTAATTTACAGCATTCATCACTGTTCTAAAAAATTTTTTGGTATTATCACTGTTATAAATTTTTGGTATTCATCACTGGTATAAATTTTGCCAAATTTACGAAAACAGTAATATTTGGACATCTTCGCAATTTATCTCGGACAAATGGTGTTACTTATTAACTATACGGCACTATTGTAACGTTTACAACCATATACACCCTTGTCACCGTTTAAATGCACTTTTTCTAACTGTAGTATCATAGCCAAACATCTTCATATATGGGGCGCCTCTCACGCATGCGCCCTTTACTCTAAACTCTGCTCTGAACAGGTTCCGTGTTCTCAGGAGACTGCATACCACGCTGGGCTGATCATGTTCCCGTGCTCTCGCGAGATCGCAACCCGGAAGTTCGCGGGCACGTGATCGCCCACCAACACTCTCATTGGCTCAAGTTTTCTTTATATTCCCCTGGTACTAAATAGACGCCACCCCCCAGACGAAGGCTCCCTCTGAGCCGAAACGCGCGTCGGGGACGCGGTCCTAACCTGGCAGCGGTGTTTTGCAATACCCTTCACTGGTAAGAGCTGGCATACCTTTCTAGATAGCCCTCAAAGATACTATCATTCTCCTTTTCATAGGAGCCTTTGTGCATCTATCTCATACATGTATTCCATGGAGCTATCACATACCCAATACACTCCATTGTCCAGCTCCCTATTCACTTGCTCTAGCATACTATAATCTCTCTCCCCTGCCCAGGCTTATCCGCTTTTCATCTGTGCCAAACCACTGTGTTTTTATTGTACATCACATTATTTGTATATATCACCAGCAGTAACTATGCTGGCATTTCTGTGTGTTTTTTTGTATTAATAAAGATTTAACAATTTTTAATAATATGTTTTACCGTGTTTTTGTCCATTTCCCCGCCAAGAGAGGGGTACCCGTTGTTGTTTATGTAGTTTTGGACTAAACAATGCGTAATAAGAGTGGGCCACGCCATACAAAGACTTCGGTTAGTCACTACATGTACCACAAAATCTAGTGTAATCTGGTGGGCCCCCATCTCTGTATCCAACCCATTTTCTATTAGTAAATAGATGCTGCAGAAGGCTGTGACATGGGGAAGAATTCATGGAATTAAATCACTGGCTGTTGTGCTGCAAATGTGATATCAGCAGCGAACAGGATAAGAAGGGTCATTTATGGAAAGTGCTTTTACTAAACATGAGAGGTCGCGGCCAATGATTCTAACAGAAATGGAGTCACAAAAAAATACAGCATGAAATTCAGAGTTTGGAGAGTCATAAGGATAATAATAAGGATGTTAGAGAAGTTGGTTTTTTTGTTCAACGATAAATTTAATTTCTTGTTCGTGGAAAAATAAGACGTCCCCTGAAAATAAGACCTAGTGCCTCTTTAGGAGCAAAAATTAATATAAGACACTGTCTTATTTTTGGGGAAACAGGGTATCTATTAGGGCTTGATATCAAGTAGCTTTAAGAGACAGTGCATTAACTTTAACAACACTCAGTGCTCCTTACGAGGCTTTTGCTAAAGTTTAAACATTCTTTTTAAATGTAATTTTAAAATGTATGTGTAAATTGTTTCTTTTCACTGTCAGCTATAAGAGAAAAAGTAAATCTACCTACATCCACCGCTAGTAGGAGCTCACCAAACACTGATTTCTAAAAATTCCTTTGACAACAATGACACATCTGAATTCTTTAGGCTATGAAATTCTTCAAGAACAGTACTGTACAACAGTTTTAGGCAGATGTGTAAAACACTTCTGCATTCTGACGCAGAACAATTATCTCCAATATACATTCCATGCCAATGAGAACTATCTCAAGTGTAAAGAAGAGCAAGAAGTAATCATATATCTGCACAGAGCCCTGATATCAATGTATAGCATGTGTGCCTGCTTCATCCTCTGTCCATAAAGTATGGCTGAAGATATCCTGATAAGTGTCATTTTGTTCCATTTTGTCCTTCCCAGTCTAAACACAGGTGTACTCCTTTCCTAACACCTTTTATTTATTTCCACCACACCCATTTGTATCCTGTGAACTCTGCGTTGATTTACTAACGTTTTTCTCTCCCAACTCTCATTGCTACCCTGTCTGATGTCAGAGAACTGTTCCAATCCTCTTCTGGACCAAATCTCTGACATCTTATTAAAGATTTACTGGGTAATTCATCCTTCCTTGCAAAACTCTTCTACTCAGCGACCTAGTGCTTATTCTGTCTTCTCCGACAGAGACAGTAAGATACAGGAACTATAAAACAGTTGAATCTAGCACTCGGAATCTTGGAACTCAGACATTAAAACTTTATTCTTTATTCATAAATACATGTTTCTTAGTTTCTATAAATTACCAAAATATTTTGGACATTGCATGTAGGTCATTTATAGGAACACAACATGTATTTTTCATCAATAAAAAATTAAGTTTTAACTTTGGAGTTCCAAGAATCCAAGATAGAAACTTATGTTTCATAAGCCTTAGTAAGGTGCATGCACATGTGGGTCTTATATACGGTTGCAAATTTACGGCCGCATATACGCTCCCCATAGTTGTCTATGACACTCTGGCTGGGTACGGTGAGCACAAAGTATGCTCACTGTATCGTGCCATGGCCACAAAAAGATAGAGCCATGCACCACTATTTTCTGTGGAGAGGGTAGGGGCATGCAGCTCTCGCTTCTCCTCCTCTCCAGTGTGCCCGAAGTGTGGCCACCGAGCCATAGCCGAGTGGGCACACATTTGTGTTCATGCACTCTTACAGTGTAAAGCAAAAGGATATGATTTTCATTTTTAGATGACATGCAGCAAGCATACACTATTTTTTCCTCCTTGAAAATCCTTGGTTCATAGATATTATGATGGTATAGGCTTCTACTTACAAATCCAATTTCAGATTACATACAGCAAGCAAACTATTAAATAACTTTTGAACAAATAAACAAGACTTTTTTCAGATATTAATAAAAAAGTATACTAACCATACTCATAGTGGTTCTTTTAAATCTTAAACATAATGTCTGACTTTTAAAAAGTTTTTTTCTTGTTAAACCATAATAAATACATATTTATTTCACAATTTAGGAACTGTTTTAATACAGAATCCAACAAAACATTTTTTTTATAATATTAGATTTTTTGAAAAGATTTCATTTCATAAGTTACGTTGCTCCTAAAAAGGAAAGCTGTACATTTTTAATGTCATCAAATTAGAAAAATCTCAATCATAACATACAGATTATACCTGCTTATGTTTTCATATATTTCTTTTATACATGGACATTGAATAATGACATTACACAATGTTGGACATGAGATTATCTTTATTGTATGGCAAAATTTCTAAATTTTATTTAAAAAAACGCAAAAAGAAGATTAATTTAGTTCTTGGCCTTGCCATTTGTCTTAGTGTTCATTCAAACAGTTGTCTTTTCTATGGGTAAAACAATCAATGTCATGGCCTACTTTTCTGCACCAACCTAAGCTCAGCTGTACAAAGCTCTCTACATCATAGTGAGCTTGGATACTATAAATTCCATTTTAGTAGAACCACTACTGTTGACTTTCTGTGTGGCTGAAAATCACAGATCATTATGCTTATGGTCTTTCTTGGAAATGCAACCATCACACAGACCAGGGCCCACACCTGTATGTCTCAATACGCTCTCAGATTTTGGCCATGTCTTTGTAAATATATCTACTAGTAAAGTGTAAACACAATAGACACCCTTGTAGAATACTCATTTTTGTAATTTGGGTCTAAGGTTATAAAACTTATGATGTGGATGTCAAAATCCCATTAATCTTATTTGTAAAGATAATATTTGTGGCATCATCCTCATAATAAATGTAAAGGAGCTCAGTAAATATTTACTAAATTTCAAGGTAAAAAGATCTTAATTATCAAAATATTTTCAAATATTTTCAAGCCAGCATTAGAATTGTGAAGGCCATATAATAATTCTTCTTTTTCTTATCACATTGTGTTGCAAATTCCTTTCAAAGAATGTCTTTAAGTTTATGTATAGTTTAATGTAAACATAGAAATGACTTTTAGAAAAGATCGTTAGGGCATTAAAAAAGCTATAAAAGGATACATGGAAATTCCCTTTAAAAAGATCTCAGCACAGTGGATTTCTTCCCTGTTGAGCTTAGGAAGAAGTCAAAGACTCAACTGAGACAAAAAAGTCTCCAAAAGTAGTGCAAGAAATCTGAGAACATGTTTTAGAAATCCCCTCACAGTTTCTAGTCCGGAAGGAAAGAGGTTTCAAATGTAAAGTGACATTACACACTCATAATGGCCTCATTATACTGGCATATCTCGTTTTACAAACATAATTTTATAGTAGCATAATTTTTTACTAATTAAGGACACAGATCATTTTCACCTTTAGGAAACTTTTCAAATCTGCCGTATGTTACGATATGTAGTTATAACTTCAGAATGTTTTATTTTTAGACAGTTTTTTGTACTTCACAGTAATGCTATATTTTGAAATTTTTTGCACTTATTTATTAAAAAAAACCTGTAAATTTGGTAGAAATGTAGAAAAATGCGTGATTTTCTCATTTATACATGTTATGCTCGTCATACAGTTAGTCTAACCACCCAAATTGATTGCTAACAAACCATAATCATATGTCTGCTTTTTTGTATGTAATTTTATTTTATTGTGATGTTAAGAGGCTTAATGTTGGAACAGCAATAATCCCAATTTTTAAGTAAATTTACGATTCAATTATTTTAGAGGAGAATTCACTTTTATAAGGGTTTTCAAATATCTATTTATCAGAAACATCCCATCCACCATTTTTAAAGCCGCACCCCTCAAACTATTCAAGGAAAGATTTTGGAGGGAAGATTTTGCTGGAACAGATTTCAAGTATTATGTCGCATTTGATGAGCCCCTAAGATAGCATAGCATAGTAATATGTAACTTGTGTTCTATGGGTCAGTATGATAATGGCAATATCCCATTTATATAGCTTTTTGCATTTGACTTGTTCTATGGAATAAAACTCAATTGGAGAGAACAATTCCTTGTTTTTGCAGTGTCATCTTCTAAGAGACATAAAGTTTTCAATTTTTTGTTGATTGGGCTGGGTGGAGAGGTAGGTAAGCCCTTTAGCACTACGGTCTTTTTTTTTTTCCATGGTACCTAAAGAGTAATACATTTGGGATCGTGACCATTGCAATCCCATCTGTTCTTGCAGAAGCTCCGCTGCGGCATACAGCCATCTGCATGGATCACACAGATGATCCCTGATGTTCCCCAACGTCATGGTGCGGGTACAGGTAAAAGTTGATTTTAGAAGGAAGGAGGCCATGGATAAAAATATAGGAAGATTACGAGTAAGTGTCCCTATTTTATCATGCTTAAATTTTGAGGGAATAGTTCCTTTAAGAATAAATGTTGGCCCTATGTGCATAAAGAAGTTTTCACGCATGAATATAATCTGATAATTCAGTTTTCTGAATTACACCTTTTGCCACTGAAACAGATTATAATTACACAGAAAATGCGACACTTGATGCTTAATAGAATTAGCACCAGTGATTGTTAACTAACATAACTAACTGGCTGTGATTCACTCATAAACATATACTTAAGACATGACACTGCTTAGAAATTATGTGATTTCTGCTTGTATTGTTTAAGTTTATTAATTGATTATACAGCTTATTACTGTAAGTATGTCATGTTCTATCTGGATTAACAAACATTGCTCTGAGTAGCTTGTAGAGCAAAAAGAATTTGAGGTTATATAAAAAAAAATGTTTTTCGTTCACCAGATCTTCGTTTCTTGTCAAC